>NW_027136337.1:334209-668419 GCF_039906515.1 Pseudorca crassidens | reverse complement strand
AGGAGGTAGACTGGAATTGCATTGAAAGCATAGGAAAAGAGGCAGAACGTCCACAATGATGCACTTGGCCAAAAAGGGCGTATGCGTTTTTTCCTGAATATATTCAGGAAAAAACGCATACGCCCTTTTTGGCCAACCAAGCAAGCTTGCAAAGGAAATCTGCACTACAATGAACTCTCACTTCCCCCCGGTCAAAAGGGCCATCTGAAAAAAGTGTAAAATCCAGAAAGGCAGGACAGGCCATGGAGAACTGGAAGCCTTGTTATGCTGATGGGCGGGATGTAAATTGCCAACAGACACTCGGGAGAAGTGTATGGTGTTTCCTGAAACATCTGAAAAACAAAGCAACAGAGCCTAGGGCACTTCCACTTATGGTCCTATAGCTTAGGGAAATTAAAATCAAAAAGACACAGCCACCCCAAAGGTTGGAATGGCTCTGTTTACAAGAACCTCGTTTACAGTACAAGTTCAACATCGCAGAAAGTGAAAAATGGATAAAGAAGTTGTGGTATTTACTAACAAAGCAATATCACTCAGCAATGAAATCTATGTCATCAGGCCCATAGCAGCACAATGAGTGGATTCAGGTATGATGATTCTAACTGAAATAAGTCACACAGAAAAAGAAACATCATAAGATATCAGTAATACACGGAATGTAAACTTGGCTACACAGGAACTGAATTACAGAACAGAACAGGGTCTCAAATTTAGAAAACCAACTTATGCTTGCTTAAGGGGAAAGGTGAGTTGGGGTGCTGCATAAAACCAGAGATTGAAATGAGCACAGATAAAGTTCCTTAAGCCAAATATGGAATAGAGAAGAGCTACTCCTTGCTCAACGAAATGGACTCAACACCGCATATTAAACGCCTAAGAATGTACCTGACTAGTAAGTATCTTAAAACCTATGGATTGCTATGTCTCCGAAAGAGAATCAAGCATGTGTACAGGGGCATAAACGCAGCAGTGATAGGATTGGAGAGGTTCGGTGAGCAAATGAAGACCCTTTGAAGTCATATTGCATGGTACCCATTCCACGGGTCTCAACTCTCCAGGTTTAAGGTATTCTTCCTTCAGCTAAAACATGCATGTGGAACCCAGAGTATGATCAACCGTGTGAACGGGAGACGTGTTCAAATATGTCTCAGTTTTCCTCCCCTGGTACTCGGGTGCAACATTCCAGACGCTTTACTAACACTCTCCCCACTTGGAGAGTCAGCGCCTTTAACCTCCTGTTTGGCCCAGTTTGCAATTTCTGCGGAAGATGAACAGGAATAGGGAGAACCAATGAGAGACTAGCTGGAGGTGTCTGGACGGGCAAATTTAACTCTCATTTCCCACCAGGAAGAGGAAATAACCAAAGGCTCAGCGTGCCATGCCGGAACCAGATTAGGGCCTGAAGCCATCCTGCGGTGTTGCAGCCAGCTCACAAGAAAGCGAGTTGAAGAAAGGAGCTCAGGGGCACTGTAATGCACAAACCTGCAGAGTTATAAATGACAGCTATCGTCCAAAAATATACTGAAGTAAGGCTGCCAAGAGGACTTGAAAGCGGGGCAGAATTGCAGGAAACCGATTTCAGGAGGTAGACTGGAATTGCATTGAAAGCATAGGAAAAGAGGCAGAACGTCCACAATGATGCACTTGGCCAAAAAGGGCGTATGCATTTTTTCCTGAATATATTCAGGAAAACACGCATACGCCCTTTTTGGCCAACCAAGCAAGCTTGCAAAGGAAATCTGCACTACAATGAAGTCTCACTTCCCCCCAGTCAAAAGGGCCATCTGAAAAAAGTGTAAAATCCAGAAAGGCAGGACAGGCCATGGAGAACTGGGAGCCTTGTTATGCTGATGGGCGGGATGTAAATTGCCAACAGACACTTGGGAGGAGTGTATGGTGTTTCCTGAAACATCTAAAAAACAAAGCAACAGAGCCTAGGGCACTTCCACTTATGGTCCTATAGCTTAGGGAAATTAAAATCAAAAAGACACAGCCACCCCAAAGTTTGGGACGCCTCTGTTTACAAGAACCTCGTTTACCGTACAAGTTCAATATCACAGAAAGTGAAAAATGGATAAAGAACTTGTGGTACTTACGTACAATGCAGTATCACTCAGCAATGAAATCTATGTCATCAGGCCCGTAGCAGCATAATGAGTGGATTCAGGTACGATGATTCTAACTGAAATAAGTCACACAGAAAAAGAAACATCATAAGATATCACTAATACACGGAATGTAAACTTGGCTACACAGGAACTGAATTCCAAAACAGAACAGGGTCTCAAATTTAGAAAACCAACTTATGCTTGCTTAAGGGGAAAGGTGAGTTGGGGTGCTGCATAAAACCAGAGATTGAAATGAGCACAGATAAAGTTCCTTAAGCCAAATATGGAATAGACAAGAGCTACTCCTTGCTCAACGAAATGGACTCAACACCCCATATTAAACGCCTAAGAATGTACCTGACTAGTAAGTATCTTAAAACCTATGGATTGCTATGTCTCCAAAAGAGAATCAAGCGTGCGTACAGGGGCATAAACGCAGCAGTGATAGGATTGGAGAGATTCGGTGAGCAAATGAAGACCCTTTGAAGTCATATTGCATGGTACCCATTCCACGGGTCTCAACTCTCCAGGTTTAAGTTATTCTTCCTTCAGCTAAATCATGCATGTGGAACCCAGAGTATGATCAACCGTGTGAACGGGAGACGTGTTCAAATATGTCTCAGTTTTCCTCCCCTGGTACTCGGGTGCAACATTCCAGACGCTTTACTAACACTCTCCCGACTTGGAGAGTCAGTCCCTTTAACCTCCTGTTTGGCCCAGTTTGCAATTTCTGCGGAACATGAACAGGAATAGTGAGAACCAATGAGAGACTAGCTGGAGGTGTCTGGACGGGCAAATTTAACTCTCATTTCCCACCAGGAAGAGGAAATAAGCAAAGGCTCAGCGTGCCATGCCGGAACCAGATTAGGGACTGAAGCCATCCTGCGGTGTTGTGGCCAGCTCACAAGAAAGCGAGTTGAAGAAAGGAGCTCAGGGGCACTGTAATTCACAAACCTGCAGAGTTATAAATGACAGCTATCGTCCAAAAATATACTGAAGTAAGGCTGCCAAGAGGACTTGAAAGCGGGGCAGAATTGCAGGAAACCGATTTCAGGAGGTAGACTGGAATTGCATTGAAAGCATAGGAAAAGAGGCAGAACGTCCACAATGATGCACTTGGCCAAAAAGGGCGTATGCGTTTTTTCCTGAATATATTCAGGAAAAAACGCATACGCCCTTTTTGGCCAACCAAGCAAGCTTGCAAAGGAAATCTGCACTACAATGAAGTCTCACTTCCCCCCGGTCAAAAGGGCCATCTGAAAAAAGTGTAAAATCCAGAAAGGCAGGACAGGCCATGGAGAACTGGGAGCCTTGTTATGCTGATGGGCGGGATGTAAATTGCCAAGAGACACTCCGGAGAAGTGTATGGTGTTTCCTGAAACATCTAAAAAACAAAGCAACAGAGCCTAGGGCACTTCCACTTATGGTCCTATAGCTTAGGGAAATTAAAATCAAAAAGACACAGCCACCCCAAAGTTTGGGACGCCTCTGTTTACAAGAACCTCGTTTACCGTACAAGTTCAACATCACAGAAAGTGAAAAATGGATAAAGAACTTGTGGTACTTACGTAAAATGCAGTATCACTCAGCAATGAAATCTATGTCATCAGGCCCGTAGCAGCATAATGAGTGGATTCAGGTATGATGATTCTAACTGAAATAAGTCACACAGAAAAAGAAACATCATAAGATATCACTAATACACGGAATGTAAACTTGGCTACACAGGAACTGAATTCCAAAACAGAACAGGGTCTCAAATTTAGAAAACCAACTTATGCTTGCTTAAGGGGAAAGGTGAGTTGGGGTGCTGCATAAAACCAGAGATTGAAATGAGCACAGATAAAGTTCCTTAAGCCAAATATGGAATAGACAAGAGCTACTCCTTGCTCAACGAAATGGACTCAACACCCCATATTAAACGCCTAAGAATGTACCTGACTAGTAAGTATCTTAAAACCTATGGATTGCTAAGTCTCCAAAAGAGAATCAAGCGTGTGTACAGGGGCATAAACGCAGCAGTGTTAGGATTGGAGAGGTTCGGTGAGCAAATGAAGACCCTTTGAAATCATATTGCATGGTACCCATTCCACAGGTCTCAACTCTCCAGGTTTAAGGTATTCTTCCTTCAGCTAAAACATGCATGTGGAACCCAGAGTATGATCAACCGTGTGAACGGGAGACGTGTTCAAATATGTCTCAGTTTTCCTCCCCTGGTACTCGGGTGCAACATTCCAGACGCTTTACTAACACTCTCCCCACTTGGAGAGTCAGCGCCTTTAACCTCCTGTTTGGCCCAGTTTGCAATTTCTGCGGAAGATGAACAGGAATAGGGAGAACCAATGAGAGACTAGCTGGAGGTGTCTGAACGGGCAAATTTAACTCTCATTTCCCACCAGGAAGAGGAAATAACCAAAGGCTCAGCGTGCCGTGCCAGAACCAGATTAGGGCCTGAAGCCATCCTGCGGTGTTGCGGCCAGCTCACAAGAAAGCGAGTTGAAGAAAGTAGCTCAGGGGCACTGTAATGCACAAACCTGCAGAGTTATAAATGACAGCTATCGTCCAAAAATATACTGAAGTAAGGCTGCCAAGAGGACTTGAAAGCGGGGCAGAATTGCAGGAAACCGATTTCAGGAGGTAGACTGGAATTGCATTGAAAGCATAGGAAAAGAGGCAGAACGTCCACAATGATGCACTTGGCCAAAAAGGGCGTATGCGTTTTTTCCTGAATATATTCAGGAAAAAACGCATACGCCCTTTTTGGCCAACCAAGCAAGCTTGCAAAGGAAATCTGCACTACAATGAACTCTCACTTCCCCCCGGTCAAAAGGGCCATCTGAAAAAAGTGTAAAATCCAGAAAGGCAGGACAGGCCATGGAGAACTGGAAGCCTTGTTATGCTGATGGGCGGGATGTAAATTGCCAACAGACACTCGGGAGAAGTGTATGGTGTTTCCTGAAACATCTGAAAAACAAAGCAACAGAGCCTAGGGCACTTCCACTTATGGTCCTATAGCTTAGGGAAATTAAATCAAAAAGACACAGGCACCCCAAAGGTTGGAATGGCTCTGTTTACAAGAACCTCGTTTACAGTACAAGTTCAACATCGCAGAAAGTGAAAAATGGATAAAGAAGTTGTGGTATTTACTTACAAAGCAATATCACTCAGCAATGAAATCTATGTCATCAGGCCCTTAGCAGCACAATGAGTGGATTCAGGTATGATGATTCTAACTGAAATAAGTCACACAGAAAAAGAAACATCATAAGATATCAGTAATACATGGAATGTAAACTTGGCTACACAGGAACTGAATTACAGAACAGAACAGGGTCTCAAATTTAGAAAACCAACTTATGCTTGCTTAAGGGGAAAGGTGAGTTGGGGTGCTGCATAAAACCAGAGATTGAAATGAGCACAGATAAAGTTCCTTAAGCCAAATATGGAATAGACAAGAGCTACTCCTTGCTCAACGAAATGGACTCAACACCGCATATTAAACGCCTAAGAATGTACCTGACTAGTAAGTATCTTATGTCTCCGAAAGAGAATCAAGCATGTGTACAGGGGCATAAACGCAGCAGTGATAGGATTGGAGAGGTTCGGTGAGCAAATGAAGACCCTTTGAAGTCATATTGCATGGTACCCATTCCACGGGTCTCAACTCTCCAGGTTTAAGGTATTCTTCCTTCAGCTAAAACATGCATGTGGAACCCAGAGTATGATCAACCGTGTGAACGGGAGACGTGTTCAAATATGTCTCAGTTTTCCTCCCCTGGTACTCGGGTGCAACATTCCAGACGCTTTACTAACACTCTCCCCACTTGGAGAGTCAGCGCCTTTAACCTCCTGTTTGGCCCAGTTTGCAATTTCTGCGGAAGATGAACAGGAATAGGGAGAACCAATGAGAGACTAGCTGGAGGTGTCTGGACGGGCAAATTTAACTCTCATTTCCCACCAGGAAGAGGAAATAACCAAAGGCTCAGCGTGCCATGCCGGAACCAGATTAGGGCCTGAAGCCATCCTGCGGTGTTGCGGCCAGCTCACAAGAAAGCGAGTTGAAGAAAGGAGCTCAGGGGCAGTGTAATGCACAAACCTGCAGAGTTATAAATGACAGCTATCGTCCAAAAATATACTGAAGTAAGGCTGCCAAGAGGACTTGAAAGCGGGGCAGAATTGCAGGAAACCGATTTCAGGAGGTAGACTGGAATTGCATTGAAAGCATAGGAAAAGAGGCAGAACGTCCACAATGATGCACTTGGCCAAAAAGGGCGTATGCATTTTTTCCTGAATATATTCAGGAAAACACGCATACGCCCTTTTTGGCCAACCAAGAAAGCTTGCAAAGGAAATCTGCACTACAATGAAGTCTCACTTCCCCCCAGTCAAAAGGGCCATCTGAAAAAAGTGTAAAATCCAGAAAGGCAGGACAGGCCATGGAGAACTGGGAGCCTTGTTATGCTGATGGGCGGGATGTAAATTGCCAACAGACACTCGGGAGAAGTGTATGGTGTTTCCTGAAACATCTAAACAACAAAGCAACAGAGCCTAGGGCACTTCCACTTATGGTCCTATAGCTTAGGGAAATTAAAATCAAAAAGACACAGCCAACCCAAAGTTTGGGACACCTCTGTTTACAAGAACCTCGTTTACAGTACAAGTTCAACATCGCAGAAAGTGAAAAATGGATAAAGAAGTTGTGGTATTTACTTACAAAGCAATATCACTCAGCAATGAAATCTATGTCATCAGGCCCTTAGCAGCACAATGAGTGGATTCAGGTATGATGATTCTAACTGAAATAAGTCACACAGAAAAAGAAACATCATAAGATATCAGTAATACACGGAATGTAAACTTGGCTACACAGGAACTGAATTACAGAACAGAACAGGGTCTCAAATTTAGAAAACCAACTTATGCTTGCTTAAGGGGAAAGGTGAGTTGGGGTGCTGCATAAAACCAGAGATTGAAATGAGCACAGATAAAGTTCCTTAAGCCAAATATGGAATAGACAAGAGCTACTCCTTGCTCAACAAAATGGACTCAACACCCCATATTAAACGCCTAAGAATGTACCTGACTAGTAAGTATCTTAAAACCTATGGATTGCTATGTCTCCGAAAGAGAATCAAGCGTGTGTACAGGGGCATAAACGCAGCAGTGATAGGATTGGAGAGGTTCGGTGAGCAAATGAAGACCCTTTGAAGTCATATTGCATGGTACCCATTCCACGGGTTTCAACTACCCAGGTTTAAGGTATTCTTCCTTCAGCTAAAACATGCATGTGGAACCTAGAGTATGATCAACCATGTGATCGGGAGACGTGTTCAAATATGTCTCAGTTTTCGTACCCTGGTACTCGGGTGCAACATTCCAGACGCTTTACTAACACTCTCCCGACTTGCAGAGTCAGTCCCTTTAACCTCCTGTTTGGCCCAGTTTGCAATTTCTGCGGAAGATGAACAGGAATAGCGAGAACCAATGAGAGATTAGCTGGAGGTGTCTGGACGGGCAAATTTAACTCTCATTTCCCACCAGGAAGAGGAATTAACCAAAGGCTCAGCGTGCCGTCCCGGAACCAGATTAGGGCCTGAAGCCATGCTGCGGTGTCGCGGCCAGCTCACAAGAAAGCGAGTTGAAGAAAGGAGCTCAGGGGCACTGTAATTCACAAACCTGCAGAGTTATAAATGACAGCTATCGTCCAAAAATACACTGAAGTAAGGCTTCCAGGAGGACTTGAAAGTGGGGCAGAATTGCAGGAAACCAATTTAAGGAGGTAGACTGGAATTGCATTGAAAGCATAGGAAAAGAGGCAGAACGTCCACAATGATGCACTTGGCCAAAAAGGGCGTATGCGTTTTTTCCTGAATATATTCAGGAAAAAACGCATATGCCCTTTTTGGCCAACCAAGCAAGCTTGCAAAGGAAATCTGCACTACAATGAAGTCTCACTTCCCCCTGGTCAAAAGGGCCATCTGAAAAAAGTGTAAATTCCAGAAAGGCAGGACAGGCCATGGAGAACTGGGAGCCTTGTTATGCTGATGGGCGGGATGTAAATTGCCAACAGACACTCGGGAGAAGTGTATGGTGTTTCCTGAAACATCTAAAAAACAAAGCAACAAAGCCTAGGGCACTTCCACTTATGGTCCTATAGCTTAGGTAAATTAAAATCAAAAAGACACAGCCACCCCAAAATTTGGGACGCCTCTGTTTACAAGAACCTCGTTTACCGTACAAGTTCAGTATCACAGAAAGTGAAAAATGGATAAAGAACTTGTGGTACCTACGTACAATGCAGTATCACACAGCAATGAAATCTATGTCATCAGGCCCATAGCAGCATAATGAGTGGATTCAGGTACGATGATTCTAACTGAAATAAGTCACACAGAAAAAGAAACATCATAAGATATCACTAATACATGCAATGTAAACTTGGCTACACAGGAACTGAATTCCAAAACAGAACAGGGTCTCAAATTTAGAAAACAAACTTATGCTTGCTTAAGGGGAAAGGTGAGTTGGGGTGCTGCATAAAACCAGAGATTGAAATGAGCACAGATAAAGTTCCTTAAGCCAAATATGGAATAGACAAGAGCTACTCCTTGCTCAACGAAATGGACTCAACACCCCATATTAAACGCCTAAGAATGTACCTGACTAGTAAGTATCTTAAAACCTATGGATTGCTACGTCTCCAAAAGAGAATCAAGCGTGTGTACAGGGGCATAAACGCAGCAGTGATAGGATTGGAGAGGTTCTGTGAGCAAATGAAGACCCTTTGAAGTCATATTGCATGGTACCCATTCCAAGGGTCTCAACTCTCCAGGTTTAAGGTATTCTTCCTTCAGCTAAAACATGCATGTGGAACCCAGAGTATGATCAACCGTGTGAACGGGAGACGTGTTCAACTATGTCTCAGTTTTCTTCCCCTGGTACTCAGGTGCAACATTCCAGATGCTTTACTAACACTCTCCCCACTTGGAGAGCCAGTGCCTTTAACCTCCTGTTTGGCCCAGTTTGCAATTTCTGCGGAAGATGAACAGGAATAGGGAGAACCAATGAGAGACTAGCTGGAGGTGTCTGGACGGGCAAATTTAACTCTCATTTCCCACCAGGAAGAGGAAATAACCAAAGGCTCAGTGTGCCGTGCCGGAACCAGATTAGGGCCTGAAGCCATCCTGCGGTGTTGCGGCCAGGTCACAAGAAAGCGAGTTGAAGAAAGGAGCTCAGGGGCACTGTAATTCACAAACCTGCAGAGTTATAAATGACAGCTATCGTCCAAAAATATACCGAAGTAAGGCTGCCAAGAGGACTTGAAAGCGGGGCAGAATTGCAGGAAACCGATTTCAGGAGGTAGACTGGAATTGCATTGAAAGCATAGGAAAAGAGGCAGAACATCCACAATGATGCACTTGGCCAAAAAGGGCATATGCGTTTTTTCCTGAATATATTCGGGAAAAAACGCATACGCCCTTTTTGGCCAACCAAGCAAGCTTGCAAAGGAAATCTGCACTACAATGAAGTCTCACTTCCCCCGGTCAAAAGGGCCATCTGAAAAAAGTGTAAAATCCAGAAAGGCAGGAAATGTCATGGAGAACTGGGAGCCTTGTTATGCTGATGGGCGGGATGTAAATTGCCAAGAGACACTCGGGAGAAGTGTATGGTGTTTCCTGAAACATCTAAAAAACAAAGCAACAGAGCCTAGGGCACTTCCACTTATGGTCCTATAGCTTAGGGAAATTAAAATCAAAAAGACACAGCCACCCCTAAGGTTGGAACGGCTCTGTTTACAAGAACCTCGTTTACAGTACAAGTTCAACATCGTAGAAAGTGAAAAATGGATAAAGAAGTTGTGGTATTTACTTACAAAGCAATATCACTCAGCAATGAAATCTATGTCATCAGGCCCTTAGCAGCACAATGAGTGGATTCAGGTATGATGCTTCTAACTGAAATAAGTCACACAGAAAAAGAAACATCATAAGGTATCAGTAATACATGGAATGTAAACTTGGCTACACAGGAACTGAATTACAGAACAGAACAGGGTCTCAAATTTAGAAAACCAACTTATGCTTGCTTAAGGGGAAAGGTGAGTTGGGGTGCTGCATAAAACCAGAGATTGAAATGAGCACAGATAAAGTTCCTTAAGCCAAATATGGAATAGACAAGAGCTACTCCTTGCTCAACGAAATGGACTCAACACCGCATATTAAACGCCTAAGAATGTACCTGACTAGTAAGTATCTTAAAACCTATGGATTGCTATGTCTCCGAAAGAGAATCAAGCATGTGTACAGGGGCATAAACGCAGCAGTGATAGGATTGGAGAGGTTCGGTGAGCAAATGAAGACCCTTTGAAGTCATATTGCATGGTACCCATTCCACGGGTCTCAACTCTCCAGGTTTAAGGTATTCTTCCTTCAGCTAAAACATGCATGTGGAACCCAGAGTATGATCAACCGTGTGAACGGGAGACGTGTTCAAATATGTCTCAGTTTTCCTCCCCTGGTACTCGGGTGCAACATTCCAGACGCTTTACTAACACTCTCCCCACTTGGAGAGTCAGCGCCTTTAACCTCCTGTTTGGCCCAGTTTGCAATTTCTGCGGAAGATGAACAGGAATAGCGAGAACCAATGAGAGACTAGCTGGAGGTGTCTGAACGGGCAAATTTAACTCTCATTTCCCACCAGGAAGAGGAAATAACCAAAGGCTCAGCGTGCCGTGCCGGAACCAGATTAGGGCCTGAAGCCATCCTGCGGTGTTGCGGCCAGCTCACAAGAAATCGAGTTGAAGAAAGGAGCTCAGGGGCACTGTAATGCACAAACCTGCAGAGTTATAAATGACAGCTATCGTCCAAAAATATACTGAAGTAAGGCTGCCAAGAGGACTTGAAAGCGGGGCAGAATTGCAGGAAACCGATTTCAGGAGGTAGACTGGAATTGCATTGAAAGCATAGGAAAAGAGGCGGAACGTCCACAATGATGCACTTGGCCAAAAAGGGCGTATGCGTTTTTTCCTGAATATATTCAGGAAAAAACGCATACGCCCTTTTTGGCCAACCAAGCAAGCTTGCAAAGGAAATCTGCACTACAAGGAAGTCTCACTTCCCCCCGGTCAAAAGGGCCATCTGAAAAAAGTGTAAAATCCAGAAAGGCAGGACAGGCCATGGAGAACTGGAAGCCTTGTTATGCTGATGGGCAGGATGTAAATTGCCAACAGACACTCGGGAGAAGTGTATGGTGTTTCCTGAAACATCTGAAAAACAAATCAACACAGCCTAGGGCACTTTCACTTATGGTCCTATAGCTTAGGGAAATTAAAATCAAAAAGTCACAGCACCCCAAAGTTTGGGACGCCTCTGTTTACAAGAACCTCGTTTACCGTACAAGTTCAGTATCACAGAAAGTGAAAAATGGATAAAGAACTTGTGGTACTTACGTACAATGCAGTATCACTCAGCAATGAAATCTATGTCATCAGGCCCGTAGCAGAATAATAAGTGGATTCAGGTTCGATGATTCTAACTGAAATAAGTCACACAGAAAAAGAAACATCATAAGATATCACTAATACACGGAATGTAAACTTGGCTACACAGGAACTGAATTCCAAAACAGAACAGGGTCTCAAATTTAGAAAACCAACTTATGCTTGCTTAAGAGGAAAGGTGAGTCGGGGTGCTGCATAAAACCAGAGATTGAAATGAGCACAGATAAAGTTCCTTAAGCCAAATATGGAATAGACAAGAGCTACTCCTTGCTCAACGAAATGGACTCAACACCCCATATTAAACGCCTAAGAATGTACCTGACTAGTAAGTATCTTAAAACCTATGGATTGCTATGTCTCCAAAAGAGAATCAATCGTATGTACAGGGGCATAAACGCAGCAGTGATAGGATTGGAGAGGTTCGGTGAGCAAATGAAGACCCTTTGAAGTCATATTGCATGGTACCCATTCCACGGGTCTCAACTCTCCAGATTTAAGGTATTCTTCCTTGAGCTAAATCATGCATGTAGAACCCAGAGTATGATCAACTGTGTGACAGGGAGACGTGTTCAAATATGTCTCAGTTTTCCTCCCCTGGTACTCGGGTGCAACATTCCAGACGCTTCACTAACACTCTCCCCACTTGGAGCGTCAGCGCCTTTAACCTCCTGTTTGGCCCAGTTTGCCATTTCTGCGGAAGATGAACAGGAATAGGGAGAACCAATGAGAGACTAGCTGGAGGTGTCTGGACGGGCAAATTTAACTCTCATTTCCCACCAGGAAGAGGACATAACCAAAGGCTCAGCTTGCTGTGCCGGAACCAGATTAGGGACTGAAGCCATCCTGCGGTGTTGCGTCCAGGTCACAAGAAAGCGAGTTGAAGAAAGTAGCTAAGGGGCACTGTAATTCACAAACCTGCAGAGTTATAAATGACAGCGATCGTCCAAAAATATACTGAAGTAAGGCTGCCAAGAGGACTTGAAAGCGGGGCAGAATTGCAGGAAACCGATTTCAGGAGGTAGACTGGAATTGCATTGAAAGCATAGGAAAAGAGGCAGAACGTCCACAATGATGCACTTGGCCAAAAAGGGCGTATGAGTTTTTTCCTGAATATATTCAGGAAAAAACGCATACGCCCTTTTTGGCCAACCAAGCAAGCTTGCAAAGGAAATCTGCACTACAATGAAGTCTCACTTCCTTCCGGTCAAAAGGGCCATCTGAAAAAAGTGTAAAATCCAGAAAGGCAGGACAGGCCATGGAGAACTGGGAGCCTTGTTATGCTGATGGGCGGGATGTAAATTGCCAACAGACACTCGGGAGAAGTGTATGGTGTTTCCTGAAACATCTAAAAAACAAAGCAACAGAGCCTAGGGCACTTCCACTTATGGTCCTATAGCTTAGGGAAATTAAAATCAAAAAGACACAGCCACCCCAAAGTTTGGGATGGCTCTGTTTATAAGAACATCGTTTACAGTACAAGTTCAACATCGCAGAAAGCGAAAAATGGATAAAGAAGCTGTGGTATTTACTTACAAAGCAATATCACTCAGCAATGAAATCTATGTCATCAGGCCCTTAGCAGCACAATGAGTGGATTCAGGTATGATGATTCTAACTGAAATAAGTCACACAGAAAAAGAAACATCATAAGATATCAGTAATACATGGAATGTAAACTTGGCTACACAGGAACTGAATTACAGAACAGAACAGGGTCTCAAATTTAGAAAACCAACTTATGCTTGCTTAAGGGGAAAGGTGAGTTGGGGTGCTGCATAAAACTAGAAATTGAAATGAGCACAGATAAAGTTCCTTAAGCCAAATATGGAATAGACAAGAGCTACTCCTTGCTCAACGAAATGGACTCAACACCCCATATTAAACGCCTAAGAATGTACCTGACTAGTAAGTATCTTAAAACCTATGGATTGCTATGTCTCCAAAAGAGAATCAAGCGTGTGTACAGGGGCATAAACACAGCAGTGATAGGATTGGAGAGGTTCGGTGAGCAAATGAAGACCCTTTGAAGTCATATTGCAAGGTACCATTCCACGGGTTTCAAATACCCAGGTTTAAGGTATTCTTCCTTCAGCTAAAACATGCATGTGGAACCTAGAGTATGATCAACCATGTGATCGGGAGACGTGTTCAAATATGTCTCAGTTTTCGTACCCTGGTACTCGGGTGCAACATTCCAGACGCTTTACTAACACTCTCCCGACTTGGAGAGTCAGTCCCTTTAACCTCCTGTTGGGCCCAGTTTGCAATTTCTGCGGAAGATGAACAGGAATAGCGAGAACCAATGAGAGACTAGCTGGAGGTGACTGGAGGGGCAAATTTAACTCTCATTTCCCACCAGGAAGAGGAATTAACCAAAGGCTCAGCGTGCCGTGCCGGAACGAGATTAGGGCCTGAAGCCATGCTGCGGTGTTGCGGCCAGCTCACAAGAAAGCGAGTTGAAGAAAGTAGCTCAGGGGCACTGTAATGCACAAACCTGCAGAGTTATAAATGACAGCTATCGTCCAAAAATATACTGAAGTAAGGCTGCCAAGAGGACTTGAAAGCGGGACAGAATTGCAGGAAACCGATTTCAGGAGGTAGACTGGAATTGCATTGAAAGCATAGGAAAAGAGGCAGAACGTCCACAATGATGCACTTGACCAAAAAGGGCGTATGCATTTTTTCTTGAATATATTCAGGAAAAAACGCATACGCACTTGTTGGACAACCAAGCAAACTTGCAAAGGAAATCTGCACTACAATGAAGTCTCACTTCCCCCCGGTAAAAAGGGCCATCTGAACAAAGTGTAAAATCCAGAAAGGCAGGAAAGGTCATGGAGAACTGGGAGCCTTGTTATGCTGATGGGCGGGATGTAAATTGCCAACAGACACTCGGGAGAAGTGTATGGTGTTTCCTGAAACATCTAAAAAACAAAGCAACAGAGCCTAGGGCACTTCCACTTATGGTCCTATAGATTAGGGAAATTAAAATCAAAAAGAAACAGCCACCCCAAAGTTTGGGACGCCTCTGTTTACAAGAACCTCGTTTACCGTACAAGTTCAGTATCACAGAAAGTGAAAAATGGATAAAGAACTTGTGGTACTTACGTACAATGCAGTATCACTCAGCAATGAAATCTATGTCATCAGGCTCGTAGCAGCATAATGAGTGGATTCAGGTACGATGATTCTAACTGAAATAAGTCACACAGAAAAAGAAACATCATAAGATATCACTAATACACGGAATGTAAACTTGGCTACACAGGAACTGAATTCCAAAACAGAACAGTGTCTCAAATTTAGAAAACCAACTTATGCTTGCTTAAGGGGAAAGGTGAGTTGGGGTGCTGCATAAAACCAGAGATTGAAATGAGCACAGATAAAGTCCCTTAAGCCAAATATGGAATAGACAAGAGCTACTCCTTGCTCAATGAAATGGACTCAACACCACATATTAAACGCCTAAGAATGTACCTGACTAGTAAGTATCTTAAATCGTATGGATTGCTATGTCTCCAAAAGAGAATCAAGCGTGTGTACAGGGGAATAAACGCAGCAGTGATAGGATTGGAGAGGTTCGGTGAGCAAATGAAGACCCTTTGAAGTCATATTGCATGGTACCCATTCCACGGGTCTCAACTCTCCAGATTTAAGATATTCTTCCTTGAGCTAAATCATGCATGTAGAACCCAGAGTATGATCAACTGTGTGAACGGGAGACGTGTTCAAATATGTCTCAGTTTTCCTCCCCTGGTACTCGGGTGCAACATTCCAGACGCTTTACTAACACTCTCCCCACTTGGAGAGTCAGCGCCTTTAACCTCCTGTTTGGCCCAGTTTGCAATTTCTGCGGAAGATGAACAGGAATAGGGAGAACCAATGAGAGACTAGCTGGAGGTGTCTGGACGGGCAAATTTAACTCTCATTTCCCACCAGGAAGAGGAATTAACCAAAGGCTCAGCGTGCCGTGCCGGAACCAGATTAGGGCCTGAAGCCATCCTGCGGTGTTGCGGCCAGCTCACAAGAAAGCGAGTTGAAGAAAGGAGCTCAGGGGCACTGTAATTCACAAACCTGCAGAGTTATAAATGACAGCTATCGTCCAAAAATATACTGAAGTAAGGCTGCCAAGAGGACTTGAAAGTGGGGCAGAATTGCAGGAAACCGATTTCAGGAGGTAGACTGGAATTGCATTGAAAGCATAGGAAAAGAGGCAGAACGTCCACAATGATGCACTTGGCCAAAACGGGCGTATGCGTTGTTTCCTGAATATATTCAGGAAAAAACGCATACTCCCTTTTTGGCCAACCAAGCAAATTTGCAAAGGAAATCTGCACTACAATGAAGTCTCACTTCCCCCCGGTCAAAAGGGCCATCTGAAAAAAGTGTAAAATCCAGAAAGGCAGGACAGGCCATGGAGAACTAGAAGCCTTGTTATGCTGATGGGCGGGATGTAAATTGCCAACAGACACTCAGGAGAAGTGTATGGTGTTTCCTGAAACATCTGAAAAACAAAGCAACACAGCCTAGGGCACTTCCACTTATGGTCCTATAGCTTAGGGAAATTAAAATCAAAAAGACACAGCACCCCGAAGTTTGGGAAGCCTCTGTTTACAAGAACCTCGTTTACCGTACAAGTTCACTATCACAGAAAGTGAAAAATGGATAAAGAACTTGTGGTACTTACGTACAATGCAGTATCACTCAGCAATGAAATCTATGTCATCAGGCCCGTAGCAGCATAATGAGTGGATTCAGGTACGATGATTCTAACTGAAATAAGTCACACAGAAAAAGAAACATCATAAGATATCACTAATACACGGAATGTAAACTTGGCTACACAGGAACTGAATTCCAAAACAGAACAGGGTCTCAAATTTAGAAAACCAACTTATGCTTGCTTAAGGGGAAAGGTGAGTTGGGGTGCTGCATAAAACCAGAGATTGAAATGAGCACAGATAAAGTTCCTTAAGCCAAATATGGAATAGACAAGAGCTACTCCTTGCTCAATGAAATGGACTCAACAACCCATATTAAACGCCTAAGAATGTACCTGACTAGTAAGTATCTTAAAACCTATGGATTGCTATGTCTCCAAAAGAGAATCAAGCATGTGTACAGGGGCATAAACGCAGCAGTGATAGGTTTGGAGAGGTTCGGTGAGCAAATGAAGACCCTTTGAAGTCATATTGCATGGTACCCATTCCACGGGTTTCAACTACCCAGGTTTAAGGTATTCTTCCTTCAGCTAAAACATGCATGTGGAACCCAGAGTATGATCAACTGTGTGAACGGGAGACGTGTTCAAATATGTCTCAGTTTTTGTACCCTGGTACTCGGGTGCAACATTCCAGACGCTTTACTAACACTCTCCCGACTTGGAGAGTCAGTCCCTTTAACCTCCTATTTGGCCCAGTTTGCAATTTCTGCGGAAGATGAACAGGAATAGCGAGAACCAATGAGAGACTAGCTGGAGGTGTCTGGACGGGCAAATTTAACTCTCATTTCCCACCAGGAAGAGGAATTAACCAAACGCTCAGCGTGCCATGCCGGAAACAGATAAGGGCCTGAAGCCATCCTGCGGTGTTGTGGCCAAGTCACAAGAAAGCGAGTTGAAGAAAGGAGCTCAGGGGCACTGTAATGCACAAACCTGCAGAGTTATAAATGACAGCTATCGTCCAAAAATATACTGAAGTAAGGCTGCCAAGAGGACTTGAAAGCGGGGCAGAATTGCAGGAAACCGATTTCAGGAGGTAGACTGGAATTGCATTGAAAGCATAGGAAAAGAGGCAGAACGTCCACAATGATGCACTTGGACAAAAAGGGCGTATGCGTTTTTTCCTGAATATATTCAGGAAAAAACCATACGCCCTTTTTGGGCAACCAAGCAAACTTGCAAAGGAAATCTGCACTACAATGAAGTCTCACTTCCCCCCGGTCAAAAGGGCCATCTGAAAAAAGTGTAAAATCCAGAAAGGCAGGACAGGCCATGGAGAACTGGGAGCCTTGTTATGCTGATGGGCGGGATGTAAATTGCCAACAGACACTCGGGAGAAGTGTATGGTGTTTCCTGAAACATCTAAAACACAAAGCAACAGAGCCTAGGGCACTTCCACTTATGGTCCTATAGCTTAGGGAAATTAAAATCAAAAAGACACAGCCACCCCAAAGTTTGGGACGCCTCTGTTTACAAGAACCTCGTTTACCGTACAAGTTCAGTATCACAGAAAGTGAAAAATGGATAAAGAACTTGTGGTACTTACGTACAATGCAGTATCACTCAGCAATGAAATCTATGTCATCAGGCCCGTAGCAGCATAATGAGTGGATTCAGGTACGATGATTCTAACTGAAATAAGTCACACAGAAAAAGAAACATCATAAGATATCACTAATACACGGAATGTAAACTTGGCTACACAGGAACTGAATTCCAAAACAGAACAGGGTCTCAAATTTAGAAAACCAACTTATGCTTGCTTAAGGGGAAAGGTGAGTTGGGGTGCTGCATAAAACCAGAGATTGAAATGAGCACAGATAAAGTTCCTTAATCCAAATATGGAATAGACAAGAGCTACTCCTTGCTCAATGAAATGGACTCAACACCCCATATTAAACGCCTAAGAATGTACCTGACTAGTAAGTATCTTAAAACCTATGGATTGCTATGTCTCCAAAAGAGAATCAAGCATGTGTACAGGGGCATAAACGCAGCAGTGATAGGTTTGGAGAGGTTCGGTGAGCAAATGAAGACCCTTTGAAGTCATATTGCATGGTACCCATTCCACGGGTTTCAACTACCCAGGTTTAAGGTATTCTTCCTTCAGCTAAAACATGCATGTGGAACCCAGAGTATGATCAACTGTGTGAACGGGAGACGTGTTCAAATATGTCTCAGTTTTTGTACCCTGGTACTCGGGTGCAACATTCCAGACGCTTTACTAACACTCTCCCGACTTGGAGAGTCAGTCCCTTTAACCTCCTATTTTGCCCAGTTTGCAATTTCTGCGGAAGATGAACAGGAATAGCGAGAACCAATGAGAGACTAGCTGGAGGTGTCTGGACGGGCAAATTTAACTCTCATTTCCCACCAGGAAGAGGAATTAACCAAACGCTCAGCGTGCCGTGCCGGAAACAGATAAGGGCCTGAAGCCATCCTGCGGTGTTGTGGCCAAGTCACAAGAAAGCGAGTTGAAGAAAGGAGCTCAGGGGCACTGTAATGCACAAACCTGCAGAGTTATAAATGACAGCTATCGTCCAAAAATATACTGAAGTAAGGCTGCCAAGAGGACTTGAAAGCGGGGCAGAATTGCAGGAAACCGATTTCAGGAGGTAGACTGGAATTGCATTGAAAGCATAGGAAAAGAGGCAGAACGTCCACAATGATGCACTTGGACAAAAAGGGCGTATGCGTTTTTTCCTGAATATATTCAGGAAAAAACCATACGCCCTTTTTGGGCAACCAAGCAAACTTGCAAAGGAAATCTGCACTACAATGAAGTCTCACTTCCCCCCGGTCAAAAGGGCCATCTGAAAAAAGTGTAAAATCCAGAAAGGCAGGACAGGCCATGGAGAACTGGGAGCCTTGTTATGCTGATGGGCGGGATGTAAATTGCCAACAGACACTCGGGAGAAGTGTATGGTGTTTTCTGAAACATCTAAAACACAAAGCAACAGAGCCTAGGGCACTTCCACTTATGGTCCTATAGCTTAGGGAAATTAAAATCAAAAAGACACAGCCACCCCAAAGTTTGGGACGCCTCTGTTTACAAGAACCTCGTTTACCGTACAAGTTCAGTATCACAGAAAGTGAAAAATGGATAAAGAACTTGTGGTACTTACGTACAATGCAGTATCACTCAGCAATGAAATCTATGTCATCAGGCCCGTAGCAGCATAATGAGTGGATTCAGGTACGATGATTCTAACTGAAATAAGTCACACAGAAAAAGAAACATCATAAGATATCACTAATACACGGAATGTAAATTTGGCTACACAGGAACTGAATTCCAAAACAGAACAGGGTCTCAAATTTAGAACACCAACTTATGCTTGCTTAAGAGGAAAGGTGAGTTGGGGTGCTGCATAAAACCAGAGATTGAAATGAGCACAGATAAAGTTCCTTAAGCCAAATATGGAATAGACAAGAGCTACTCCTTGCTCAACGAAATGGACTCAACACCCCATATTAAACGCCTAAGAATGTACCTGACTAGTAAGTATCTTAAAACCTATGGATTGCTATGTCTCCAAAAGAGAATCAATCGTATGTACAGGGGCATAAACGCAGCAGTGATAGGATTGGAGAGGTTCGGTGAGCAAATGAAGCCCCTTTGAAGTCATATTGCATGGTACCCATTCCACGGGTCTCAACTCTCCAGATTTAAGGTATTCTTCCTTGAGCTAAATCATGCATGTAGAACCCAGAGTATGATCAACTGTGTGAACGGGAGACGTGTTCAAATATGTCTCAGTTTTCCTCCCCTGATACTTGGGTGCAACATTCCAGACGCTTTACTAACACTCTCCCCACTTGGAGAGTCAGCGCCTTTAACCTCCTGTTTGGCCCAGTTTGCAATTTCTGTGGAAGATGAACAGGAATAGGGAGAACCAATGAGAGACTAGCTGGAGGTGTCTGGACGGGCAAATTTAACTCTCATTTCCCACCAGGAAGAGGAAATAACCAAAGGCTCAGCGTGCCGTGCCGGAACCAGATTAGGGCCTGAAGCCATCCTGCGCTGTTGCGTCCAGGTCACAAGAAAGCGAGTTGAAGAAAGTAGCTAAGGGGCACTGTAATTCACAAACCTGCAGAGTTATAAATGACAGCGATCGTCCAAAAATATACTGAAGTATGGCTGCCAAGAGGACTTAAAAGCGGGGCAGAATTGCAGGAAACCGATTTCAGGAGGTAGACTGGAATTGCATTGAAAGCATAGGAAAAGAGGCAGAACGTCCACAATGATGCACTTGGCCAAAAAGGGCGTATGAATTTTTTCTTAAATATATTCAGGAAAAAACGCATACGCCCTTTTTGGCCAACCAAGCAAGCTTGCAAAGGAAATCTGCACTACAATGAAGTCTCACTTCCCCCCGGTCAAAAGGGCCATCTGAAAAATGTGTAAAATCCAGAAAGGCAGGACAGGCCATGGAGAACTGGGAGCCTTGTTATGCTGATGGGCGGGATGTAAATTGCCAACAGACACTCGGGAGAAGTGTATGGTGTTTCCTGAAACATCTATAAAACAAAGCAACAGAGCCTAGGGCACTTCCACTTATGGTCCTATAGCTTAGGGAAATTAAAATCAAAAAGACACAGCCACCCCTAAGGTTGGAACGGCTCTGTTTACAAGAACCTCGTTTACAGTACAAGTTCAACATCGCAGAAAGTGAAAAATGGATAAAGAAGTTGTGGTATTTACTTACAAAGCAATATCACTCAGCAATGAAATCTATGTCATCAGGCCCTTAGCAGCACAATGAGTGGATTCAGGTATGATGATTCTAACTGAAATAAGTCACACAGAAAAAGAAACATCATAAGATATCAGTAATACATGGAATGTAAACTTGGCTACACAGGAACTGAATTACAGAACAGAACAGGGTCTCACATTTAGAAAACCAACTTATGCTTGCTTAAGGGGAAAGGTGAGTTGGGGTGCTGCATAAAACCAGAGATTGAAATGAGCACAGATAAAGTTCCTTAAGCCAAATATGGAATAGACAAGAGCTACTCCTTGCTCAACGAAATGGACTCAACACCGCATATTAAACGCCTAAGAATGTACCTGACTAGTAAGTATCTTAAAACCTATGGATTGCTATGTCTCCGAAAGAGAATCAAGCATGTGTACAGGGGCATAAACGCAGCAGTGATAGGATTGGAGAGGTTCAGTGAGCAAATGAAGACCCTTTGAAGTCATATTGCATGGTACCCATTCCACGGGTTTCAACTACCCAGGTTTAAGGTATTCTTCCTTCAGCTAAAACATGCATGTGGAACCTAGAGTATGATCAACCATGTGATCGGGAGACGTGTTCAAATATGTCTCAGTTTTCGTACCCTGGTACTCGGGTGCAAGATTCCAGATGCTTTACTAACACTCTCCCCACTTGGAGAGTCAGTCCCTTTAACCTCCTGTTGGGCCCAGTTTGCAAATTCTGCGGAAGATGAACAGGAATAGCGAGAACCAATGAGAGACTAGCTGGAGGTGTCTGGACGGGCAAATTTAACTCTCATTTCCCACCAGGAAGAGGAATTAACCAAAGGCTCAGCGTGCTGTGCCGGAACCAGATTAGGGCCTGAAGCCATCCTGCGGTGTTGCGGCCAGGTCACAAGAAAGCGAGTTGAAGAAAGGAGTTCAGGGGCACTGTAATTCACAAACCTGCAGAGTTATAAATGACAGCTATCGTCCAAAAATATACTGAAGTAAGGCTGCCAAGAGGACTTGAAAGCGGGGCAGAATTGCAGGAAACCGATTTCAGGAGGTAGACTGGAATTGCATTGAAAGCATAGGAAAAGAGACAGAACGTCCACAATGATGCACTTGGCCAAAAAGGGCGTATGCGTTTTTTCCTGAATATATTCAGGAAAAAACGCATACGCCCTTTTTGGCCAACCAAGCAAGCTTGCAAAGGAAATCTGCACTACAATGAAGTCTCACTTCCCCCCGGTCAAAAGGGCCATCTGAAAAAAGTGTAAAATCCAGAAAGGCAGGACAGACCATGGAAAACTAGAAGCCTTGTTATGCTGATGGGCGGGATGTAAATTGCCAACAGACACTCAGGAGAAGTGTATGGTGTTTCCTGAAACATCTGAAAAACAAAGCAACACAGCCTAGGGCACTTCCACTTATGGTCCTATAGCTTAGGGAAATTAAAATCAAAAAGACACAGCACCCCGAAGTTTGGGAAGCCTCTGTTTACAAGAACCTCGTTTACCATACAAGTTCAATATCACAGAAAGTGAAAAATGGATAAAGAACTTGTGGTACTTACGTACAATGCAGTATCACTCAGCAATGAAATCTATGTCATCAGGCCCGTAGCAGCATAATGAGTGGATTCAGGTACGATGATTCTAACTGAAATAAGTCACACAGAAAAAGAAACATCATAAGATATCACTAATACACGGAATGTAAACTTGGCTACACAGGAACTGAATTCCAAAACAGAACAGGGTCTCAAATTTAGAAAACCAACTTATGCTTGCTTAAAGGGAAAGGTGAGTTGGGGTGCTGCATAAAACCAGAGATTGAAATGAGCACAGATAAAGTTCCTTAAGCCAAATATGGAATAGACAAGAGCTACTCCTTGCTCAATGAAATGGACTCAACAACCCATATTAAACGCCTAAGAATGTACCTGACTAGTAAGTATCTTAAAACCTATGGATTGCTATGTCTCCAAAAGAGAATCAAGCATGTGTACAGGGGCATAAACGCAGCAGTGATAGGTTTGGAGAGGTTCGGTGAGCAAATGAAGACCCTTTGAAGTCATATTGCATGGTACCCATTCCACGGGTTTCAACTACCCAGGTTTAAGGTATTCTTCCTTCAGCTAAAACATGCATGTGGAACCCAGAGTATGATCAACTGTGTGAACGGGAGACGTGTTCAAATATGTCTCAGTTTTTGTACCCTGGTACTCGGGTGCAACATTCCAGACGCTTTACTAACACTCTCCCGACTTGGAGAGTCAGTCCCTTTAACCTCCTATTTGGCCCAGTTTGCAATTTCTGCGGAAGATGAACAGGAATAGCGAGAACCAATGAGAGACTAGCTGGAGGTGTCTGGACGGGCAAATTTAACTCTCATTTCCCACCAGGAAGAGGAATTAACCAAACGCTCAGCGTGCCATGCCGGAAACAGATAAGGGCCTGAAGCCATCCTGCGGTGTTGTGGCCAAGTCACAAGAAAGCGAGTTGAAGAAAGGAGCTCAGGGGCACTGTAATGCACAAACCTGCAGAGTTATAAATGACAGCTATCGTCCAAAAATATACTGAAGTAAGGCTGCCAAGAGGACTTGAAAGCGGGGCAGAATTGCAGGAAACCGATTTCAGGAGGTAGACTGGAATTGCATTGAAAGCATAGGAAAAGAGGCAGAACGTCCACAATGATGCACTTGGACAAAAAGGGCGTATGCGTTTTTTCCTGAATATATTCAGGAAAAAACCATACGCCCTTTTTGGGCAACCAAGCAAACTTGCAAAGGAAATCTGCACTACAATGAAGTCTCACTTCCCCCCGGTCAAAAGGGCCATCTGAAAAAAGTGTAAAATCCAGAAAGGCAGGACAGGCCATGGAGAACTGGGAGCCTTGTTATGCTGATGGGCGGGATGTAAATTGCCAACAGACACTCGGGAGAAGTGTATGGTGTTTCCTGAAACATCTAAAACACAAAGCAACAGAGCCTAGGGCACTTCCACTTATGGTCCTATAGCTTAGGGAAATTAAAATCAAAAAGACACAGCCACCCCAAAGTTTGGGACGCCTCTGTTTACAAGAACCTCGTTTACCGTACAAGTTCAGTATCACAGAAAGTGAAAAATGGATAAAGAACTTGTGGTACTTACGTACAATGCAGTATCACTCAGCAATGAAATCTATGTCATCAGGCCCGTAGCAGCATAATGAGTGGATTCAGGTACGATGATTCTAACTGAAATAAGTCACACAGAAAAAGAAACATCATAAGATATCACTAATACACGGAATGTAAACTTGGCTACACAGGAACTGAATTCCAAAACAGAACAGGGTCTCAAATTTAGAAAACCAACTTATGCTTGCTTAAGGGGAAAGGTGAGTTGGGGTGCTGCATAAAACCAGAGATTGAAATGAGCACAGATAAAGTTCCTTAAGCCAAATATGGAATAGACAAGAGCTACTCCTTGCTCAATGAAATGGACTCAACACCCCATATTAAACGCCTAAGAATGTACCTGACTAGTAAGTATCTTAAAACCTATGGATTGCTATGTCTCCAAAAGAGAATCAAGCATGTGTACAGGGGCATAAACGCAGCAGTGATAGGTTTGGAGAGGTTCGGTGAGCAAATGAAGACCCTTTGAAGTCATATTGCATGGTACCCATTCCACGGGTTTCAACTACCCAGGTTTAAGGTATTCTTCCTTCAGCTAAAACATGCATGTGGAACCCAGAGTATTATCAACTGTGTGAACGGGAGACGTGTTCAAATATGTCTCAGTTTTTGTACCCTGGTACTCGGGTGCAACATTCCAGACGCTTTACTAACACTCTCCCGACTTGGAGAGTCAGTCCCTTTAACCTCCTATTTGGCCCAGTTTGCAATTTCTGCGGAAGATGAACAGGAATAGCGAGAACCAATGAGAGACTAGCTGGAGGTGTCTGGACGGGCAAATTTAACTCTCATTTCCCACCAGGAAGAGGAATTAACCAAACGCTCAGCGTGCCGTGCCGGAAACAGATAAGGGCCTGAAGCCATCCTGCGGTGTTGTGGCCAAGTCACAAGAAAGCGAGTTGAAGAAAGGAGCTCAGGGGCACTGTAATGCACAAACCTTCAGAGTTATAAATGACAGCTATCGTCCAAAAATATACTGAAGTAAGGCTGCCAAGAGGACTTGAAAGCGGGGCAGAATTGCAGGAAACCGATTTCAGGAGGTAGACTGGAATTGCATTGAAAGCATAGGAAAAGAGGCAGAACGTCCACAATGATGCACTTGGACAAAAAGGGCGTATGCGTTTTTTCCTGAATATATTCAGGAAAAAACCATACGCCCTTTTTGGGCAACCAAGCAAACTTGCAAAGGAAATCTGCACTACAATGAAGTCTCACTTCCCCCTGGTCAAAAGGGCCATCTGAAAAAAGTGTAAAATCCAGAAAGGCAGGACAGGCCATGGAGAACTGGGAGCCTTGTTATGCTGATGGGCGGGATGTAAATTGCCAACAGACACTCGGGAGAAGTGTATGGTGTTTTCTGAAACATCTAAAACACAAAGCAACAGAGCCTAGGGCACTTCCACTTATGGTCCTATAGCTTAGGGAAATTAAAATCAAAAAGACACAGCCACCCCAAAGTTTGGGACGCCTCTGTTTACAAGAACCTCGTTTACCGTACAAGTTCAGTATCACAGAAAGTGAAAAATGGATAAAGAACTTGTGGTACTTACGTACAATGCAGTATCACTCAGCAATGAAATCTATGTCATCAGGCCCGTAGCAGCATAATGAGTGGATTCAGGTACGATGATTCTAACTGAAATAAGTCACACAGAAAAAGAAACATCATAAGATATCACTAATACACGGAATGTAAACTTGGCTACACAGGAACTGAATTCCAAAACAGAACAGGGTCTCAAATTTAGAAAACCAACTTATGCTTGCTTAAGGGGAAAGGTGAGTTGGGGTGCTGCATAAAACCAGAGATTGAAATGAGCACAGATAAAGTTCCTTAAGCCAAATATGGAATAGACAAGAGCTACTCCTTGCTCAATGAAATGGACTCAACACCCCATATTAAACGCCTAAGAATGTACCTGACTAGTAAGTATCTTAAAACCTATGGATTGCTATGTCTCCAAAAGAGAATCAAGCATGTGTACAGGGGCATAAACGCAGCAGTGATAGGTTTGGAGAGGTTCGGTGAGCAAATGAAGACCCTTTGAAGTCATATTGCATGGTACCCATTCCACGGGTTTCAACTACCCAGGTTTAAGGTATTCTTCCTTCAGCTAAAACATGCATGTGGAACCCAGAGTATTATCAACTGTGTGAACGGGAGACGTGTTCAAATATGTCTCAGTTTTCCTCCCCTGATACTTGGGTGCAACATTCCAGACGCTTTACTAACACTCTCCCCACTTGGAGAGTCAGCGCCTTTAACCTCCTGTTTGGCCCAGTTTGCAATTTCTGTGGAAGATGAACAGGAATAGGGAGAACCAATGAGAGACTAGCTGGAGGTGTCTGGACGGGCAAATTTAACTCTCATTTCCCACCAGGAAGAGGAAATAACCAAAGGCTCAGCGTGCCGTGCCGGAACCAGATTAGGGCCTGAAGCCATCCTGCGCTGTTGCGTCCAGGTCACAAGAAAGCGAGTTGAAGAAAGTAGCTAAGGGGCACTGTAATTCACAAACCTGCAGAGTTATAAATGACAGCGATCGTCCAAAAATATACTGAAGTATGGCTGCCAAGAGGACTTGAAAGCGGGGCAGAATTGCAGGAAACCGATTTCAGGAGGTAGACTGGAATTGCATTGAAAGCATAGGAAAAGAGGCAGAACGTCCACAATGATGCACTTGGCCAAAAAGGGCGTATGAATTTTTTCTTAAATATATTCAGGAAAAAACGCATACGCCCTTTTTGGCCAACCAAGCAAGCTTGCAAAGGAAATCTGCACTACAATGAAGTCTCACTTCCCCCCGGTCAAAAGGGCCATCTGAAAAATGTGTAAAATCCAGAAAGGCAGGACAGGCCATGGAGAACTGGGAGCCTTGTTATGCTGATGGGCGGGATGTAAATTGCCAACAAACACTCGGGAGAAGTGTATGGTGTTTCCTGAAACATCTATAAAACAAAGCAACAGAGCCTAGGGCACTTCCACTTATGGTCCTATAGCTTAGGGAAATTAAAATCAAAAAGACACAGCCACCCCTAAGGTTGGAACGGCTCTGTTTACAAGAACCTCGTTTACAGTACAAGTTCAACATCGCAGAAAGTGAAAAATGGATAAAGAAGTTGTGGTATTTACTTACAAAGCAATATCACTCAGCAATGAAATCTATGTCATCAGGCCCTTAGCAGCACAATGAGTGGATTCAGGTATGATGATTCTAACTGAAATAAGTCACACAGAAAAAGAAACATCATAAGATATCAGTAATACATGGAATGTAAACTTGGCTACACAGGAACTGAATTACAGAACAGATCAGGGTCTCAAATTTAGAAAACCAACTTATGCTTGCTTAAGGGGAAAGGTGAGTTGGGGTGCTGCATAAAACCAGAGATTGAAATGAGCACAGATAAAGTTCCTTAAGCCAAATATGGAATAGACAAGAGCTACTCCTTGCTCAACGAAATGGACTCAACACCGCATATTAAACGCCTAAGAATGTACCTGACTAGTAAGTATCTTAAAACCTATGGATTGCTATGTCTCCGAAAGAGAATCAAGCATGTGTACAGGGGCATAAACGCAGCAGTGATAGGATTGGAGAGGTTCAGTGAGCAAATGAAGACCCTTTGAAGTCATATTGCATGGTACCCATTCCACGGGTTTCAACTACCCAGGTTTAAGGTATTCTTCCTTCAGCTAAAACATGCATGTGGAACCTAGAGTATGATCAACCATGTGATCGGGAGACGTGTTCAAATATGTCTCAGTTTTCGTACCCTGGTACTCGGGTGCAAGATTCCAGATGCTTTACTAACACTCTCCCCACTTGGAGAGTCAGTCCCTTTAACCTCCTGTTGGGCCCAGTTTGCAAATTCTGCGGAAGATGAACAGGAATAGCGAGAACCAATGAGAGACTAGCTGGAGGTGTCTGGACGGGCAAATTTAACTCTCATTTCCCACCAGGAAGAGGAATTAACCAAAGGCTCAGCGTGCTGTGCCGGAACCAGATTAGGGCCTGAAGCCATCCTGCGGTGTTGCGGCCAGGTCACAAGAAAGCGAGTTGAAGAAAGGAGTTCAGGGGCACTGTAATTCACAAACCTGCAGAGTTATAAATGACAGCTATCGTCCAAAAATATACTGAAGTAAGGCTGCCAAGAGGACTTGAAAGCGGGGCAGAATTGCAGGAAACCGATTTCAGGAGGTAGACTGGAATTGCATTGAAAGCATAGGAAAAGAGGCAGAACGTCCACAATGATGCACTTGGCCAAAACGGGCGTATGCGTTGTTTCCTGAATATATTCAGGAAAAAACGCATACGCCCTTTTTGGCCAACCAAGCAAACTTGCAAAGGAAATCTGCACTACAATGAAGTCTCACTTCCCCCCGGTCAAAAGGGCCATCTGAAAAAAGTGTAAAATCCAGAAAGGCAGGACAGGCCATGGAGAACTGGGAGCCTTGTTATGCTGATGGGCGGGATGTAAATTGCCAACAGACACTTGGGAGAAATGTATGGTGTTTCCTGAAACATCTATAAAACAAAGCAACAGAGCCTAGGGCACTTCCACTTATGGTCCTATAGCTTAGGGAAATTAAAATCAAAAAGACACAGCCACCCCAAAGTTTGGGACGCCTCTGTTTACAAGAACCTCGTTTACCGTACAAGTTCAATATCACAGAAAGTGAAAAATGGATAAAGAACTTGTGGTACTTACGTACAATGCAGTATCACTCAGCAATGAAATCTATGTCATCAGGCCCGTAGCAGCATAATGAGTGGATTCAGGTACGATGATTCTAACTGAAATAAGTCACACAGAAAAAGAAACATCATAAGATATCACTAATACACGGAATGTAAACTTGGCTACACAGGAACTGAATTACAGAACAGAACAGGGTCTCAAATTTAGAAAACCAACTTATGCTTGCTTAAGGGGAAAAGTGAGTTGGGGTGCTGCATAAAACCAGAGATTGAAATGAGCACAGATAAAGTTCCTTAAGCCAAATATGGAATAGACAAGAGCTACTCCTTGCTCAACGAATTGGACTCAACACCCCATATTAAACGTCTAAGAATGTACCTGACTAGTAAGTATCTTAAAGCCTATGGATTGCTATGTCTCCAAAAGAGAATCAAGCGTGTGTACACGGGCATAAACGTAGCAGTGATAGGATTGGAGAGGTTCAGTGAGCAAATGAAGACCCTTTGAAGTCATATTGCATGGTACCCATTACACGGGTCTCAACTCTCCAGGTTTAAGGTATTCTTCTTTCAGCTAAAACATGCATGTGGAACCCAGAGTATGATCAACCGTGTGAACGGGAGACGTGTTCAAATATGTCTCAGTTTTCCTCCCCTGGTACTCGGGTGCAACATTCCACACGCTTTACTAACACTCTCCCCACTTGGAGAGTCAGCGCCTTTAACCTCCTGTTTGGCCCAGTTTGCAATTTCTGCGGAAGATGAACAGGAATAGGGAGAACCAATGAGAGACTAGCTGGAGGTGTCTGGACGGGCAAATTTAACCCTGATTTCCCACCAGGAAGAGGAAATACCAAAGGCTCAGCGTGCCGTGCCGGAACCAGATTAGGGCCTGAAGCCATCCTGCGGTGTTGCGGCCAGGTCACAAGAAAGCGAGTTGAAGAAAGGAGCTCAGGGGCACTGTAATTCACAAACCTGCAGAGTTATAAATGACAGCTATCGTCCAAAAATATACTGAAGTAAGGCAGCCAAGAGGACTTGAAAGTGGGGCAGAATTGCAGGAAACCGATTTCAGGAGGTAGACTGGAATTGCATTGAAAGCATAGGAAAAGAGGCAGAACGTCCACAATGACGCACTTGGCCAAAAAGGGCGTATGCATTTTTTCCTGAATATATTCAGGAAAAAACGCTTACGCCCTTTTTGCACAACCAAGCAAGCTTGCAAAGGAAATCTGCACTACAATGAAGTCTCACTTCCCCCCGGTCAAAAGGGCCATCTGAAAAAAGTGTAAAATCCAGAAAGGCAGGAAATGTCATGGAGAACTGGGAGCCTTGTTATGCTGATGGGCGGGATGTAAATTGCCAAGAGACACTCGGGAGAAGTGTATGGTGTTTCCTGAAACATCTAAAAAACAAAGCAACAGAGCCTAGGGCACTTCCACTTATGGTCCTATAGCTTAGGGAAATTAAAATCAAAAAGACACAGCCACCCCAAAGTTTGGGACGCCGCTGTTTACAAGAACGTCGTTTACAGTACAAGATCAACATCGCAGAAAGTGAAAAATGGATAAAGAAGTTGTGGTATTTACTTACAAAGCAATATCACTCAGCAATGAAATCTATGTCATCACGCCCTTAGCAGCACAATGAGTGGATTCAGGTGTGATGATTCTAACTGAAATAAGTCACACAGAAAAAGAAACATCATAAGATATCAGTAATACACGGAATGTAAACTTGGCTACACAGGAACTGAATTACAGAACAGAACAGGGTCTCAAATTTAGAAAACCAACTTATGCTTGCTTAAGGGTAAAGGTGACTTGGGGTGCTGCATAAAACCAGAGATTGAAATGAGCACAGATAAAGTTCCTTAAGCCAAATATGGAATAGACAAGAGCTACTCCTTGCTCAACGAAATGGACTCAACACCGCATATTAAACGCCTAAGAATGTACCTGACTAGTAAGTATCTTAAAACCTATGGATTGCTATGTCTCCGAAAGAGAATCAAGCATGTGTACAGGGGCATAAACGCAGCAGTGATAGGATTGGAGAGGTTTGGTGAGCAAATGAAGACCCTTTGAAGTCACATTGCATGGTACCCATTCCACGGGTTTCAACTACCCAGGTTTAAGGTATTCTTCCTTCAGCTAAAACATGCATGTGGATCCTAGAGTATGATCAACCATGAGAACGGGAGACGTGTTCAAATATGTCTCAGTTTTCGTACCCTGGTACTCGGGTGCAAGATTCCAGATGCTTTACTAACACTCTCCCCACTTGGAGAGTCAGCGCCTTTAACCTCCTGTTTGGCCCAGTTTGCAATTTCTGCGGAAGATGAACAGGAATAGGGAGAACCAATGAGAGACTAGCTGGAGGTGTCTGGACGGGCAAATTTAACTCTCATTTCCCACCATAGAGAGGAATTAACCAAAGGCTCAGCGTGCCGTGCCGGAACCAGATGAGGGCCTGAAGCCATCCTGCGGTGTTGCGGCCAGCTCACAAGAAAGCGAGTTGAAGAAAGGAGCTCAGGGGCACTGTAATTCACAAACCTGCAGAGTTATAAATGACAGCTATCGTCCAAAAATATACTGAAGTAAGGCTGCCAAGAGGACTTGAAAGCGGGGCAGAATTGCAGGAAACTGATTTCAGGAGGTAGACTGGAATTGCATTGAAAGCATAGGAAAAGAGGCAGAGCGTCCACAATGATGCACTTGGCCAAAAAGGGCGTATGCGTTTTTTCCTGAATATATTCAGGAAAAAACACATACGCCCTTTTTGGCCAACCAAGCAACCTTGCAAAGGAAATCTGCACTACAATGAAGTCTCACTTCCCCCCGGTCAAAAGGGCCATCTGAAAAAAGTGTAAAATCCAGAAAGGCAGGACAGGCCATGGAGAACTGGGAGCCTTGTTATGCTGATGGGCGGGATGTAAATTGCCAACAGACACTCGGGAGAAGTGTATGGTGTTTCCTCAATCATCTAAGAAACAAAGCAACAGAGCCTAGGGCACTTCCACTTATGGTCCTATAGCTTAGGGAAATTAAAATCAAAAAGACACAGCCACCCCAAAGTTTGGGACGCCTCTGTTTACAAGAACTTCGTTAACCGTACAAGTTCAATATCACAAAAAGTGAAAAATGGATAAAGAACTTGTGGTACTTACGTACAATGCAGTATCACTCAGCAATGAAATCTATGTCATCAGGCCCGTAGCAGCATAATGAGTGGATTCAGGTACGATGATTCTAACTGAAATAAGTCACACAGAAAAAGAAACATCATAAGATATCAGTAATACATGGAATGTAAACTTGGCTACACAGGAACTGAATTACAGAACAGAACAGGGTCTCAAATTTAGAAAACCAACTTATGCTTGCTTAAGGGGAAAGGTGAGTTGGGGTGCTGCATAAAACCAGAGATTGAAATGAGCACAGATAAAGTTCCTTAAGCCAAATATGGAATAGACAAGAGCTACTCCTTGCTCAACGAAATGGACTCAACACCGCATATTAAACGCCTAAGAATGTACCTGACTAGTAAGTATCTTAAAACCTATGGATTGCTATGTCTCCGAAAGAGAATCAAGCATGTGTACAGGGGCATAAACGCAGCAGTGATAGGATTGGAGAGGTTCAGTGAGCAAATGAAGACCCTTTGAAGTCATATTGCATGGTACCCATTCCACGGGTTTCAACTACCCAGGTTTAAGGTATTCTTCCTTCAGCTAAAACATGCATGTGGAACCTAGAGTATGATCAACCATGTGATCGGGAGACGTGTTCAAATATGTCTCAGTTTTCGTACCCTGGTACTCGGGTGCAAGATTCCAGATGCTTTACTAACACTCTCCCCACTTGGAGAGTCAGTCCCTTTAACCTCCTGTTGGGCCCAGTTTGCAAATTCTGCGGAAGATGAACAGGAATAGCGAGAACCAATGAGAGACTAGCTGGAGGTGTCTGGACGGGCAAATTTAACTCTCATTTCCCACCAGGAAGAGGAATTAACCAAAGGCTCAGCGTGCTGTGCCGGAACCAGATTAGGGCCTGAAGCCATCCTGCGGTGTTGCGGCCAGGTCACAAGAAAGCGAGTTGAAGAAAGGAGTTCAGGGGCACTGTAATTCACAAACCTGCAGAGTTATAAATGACAGCTATCGTCCAAAAATATACTGAAGTAAGGCTGCCAAGAGGACTTGAAAGCGGGGCAGAATTGCAGGAAACTGATTTCAGGAGGTAGACTGGAATTGCATTGAAAGCATAGGAAAAGAGGCAGAGCGTCCACAATGATGCACTTGGCCAAAAAGGGCGTATGCGTTTTTTCCTGAATATATTCAGGAAAAAACACATACGCCCTTTTTGGCCAACCAAGCAACCTTGCAAAGGAAATCTGCACTACAATGAAGTCTCACTTCCCCCCGGTCAAAAGGGCCATCTGAAAAAAGTGTAAAATCCAGAAAGGCAGGACAGGCCATGGAGAACTGGGAGCCTTGTTATGCTGATGGGCGGGATGTAAATTGCCAACAGACACTCGGGAGAAGTGTATGGTGTTTCCTCAATCATCTAAGAAACAAAGCAACAGAGCCTAGGGCACTTCCACTTATGGTCCTATAGCTTAGGGAAATTAAAATCAAAAAGACACAGCCACCCCAAAGTTTGGGACGCCTCTGTTTACAAGAACTTCGTTAACCGTACAAGTTCAATATCACAAAAAGTGAAAAATGGATAAAGAACTTGTGGTACTTACGTACAATGCAGTATCACTCAGCAATGAAATCTATGTCATCAGGCCCGTAGCAGCATAATGAGTGGATTCAGGTACGATGATTCTAACTGAAATAAGTCACACAGAAAAAGAAACATCATAAGATATCAGTAATACATGGAATGTAAACTTGGCTACACAGGAACTGAATTACAGAACAGAACAGGGTCTCAAATTTAGAAAACCAACTTATGCTTGCTTAAGGGGAAAGGTGAGTTGGGGTGCTGCATAAAACCAGAGATTGAAATGAGCACAGATAAAGTTCCTTAAGCCAAATATGGAATAGACAAGAGCTACTCCTTGCTCAACGAAATGGACTCAACACCGCATATTAAACGCCTAAGAATGTACCTGACTAGTAAGTATCTTAAAACCTATGGATTGCTATGTCTCCGAAAGAGAATCAAGCATGTGTACAGGGGCATAAACGCAGCAGTGATAGGATTGGAGAGGTTCAGTGAGCAAATGAAGACCCTTTGAAGTCATATTGCATGGTACCCATTCCACGGGTTTCAACTACCCAGGTTTAAGGTATTCTTCCTTCAGCTAAAACATGCATGTGGAACCTAGAGTATGATCAACCATGTGATCGGGAGACGTGTTCAAATATGTCTCAGTTTTCGTACCCTGGTACTCGGGTGCAAGATTCCAGATGCTTTACTAACACTCTCCCCACTTGGAGAGTCAGTCCCTTTAACCTCCTGTTGGGCCCAGTTTGCAAATTCTGCGGAAGATGAACAGGAATAGCGAGAACCAATGAGAGACTAGCTGGAGGTGTCTGGACGGGCAAATTTAACTCTCATTTCCCACCAGGAAGAGGAATTAACCAAAGGCTCAGCGTGCTGTGCCGGAACCAGATTAGGGCCTGAAGCCATCCTGCGGTGTTGCGGCCAGGTCACAAGAAAGCGAGTTGAAGAAAGGAGTTCAGGGGCACTGTAATTCACAAACCTGCAGAGTTATAAATGACAGCTATCGTCCAAAAATATACTGAAGTAAGGCTGCCAAGAGGACTTGAAAGCGGGGCAGAATTGCAGGAAACCGATTTCAGGAGGTAGACTGGAATTGCATTGAAAGCATAGGAAAAGAGGCAGAACGTCCACAATGATGCACTTGGCCAAAACGGGCGTATGCGTTGTTTCCTGAATATATTCAGGAAAAAACGCATACGCCCTTTTTGGCCAACCAAGCAAACTTGCAAAGGAAATCTGCACTACAATGAAGTCTCACTTCCCCCCGGTCAAAAGGGCCATCTGAAAAAAGTGTAAAATCCAGAAAGGCAGGACAGGCCATGGAGAACTGGGAGCCTTGTTATGCTGATGGGCGGGATGTAAATTGCCAACAGACACTTGGGAGAAATGTATGGTGTTTCCTGAAACATCTATAAAACAAAGCAACAGAGCCTAGGGCACTTCCACTTATGGTCCTATAGCTTAGGGAAATTAAAATCAAAAAGACACAGCCACCCCAAAGTTTGGGACGCCTCTGTTTACAAGAACCTCGTTTACCGTACAAGTTCAATATCACAGAAAGTGAAAAATGGATAAAGAACTTGTGGTACTTACGTACAATGCAGTATCACTCAGCAATGAAATCTATGTCATCAGGCCCGTAGCAGCATAATGAGTGGATTCAGGTACGATGATTCTAACTGAAATAAGTCACACAGAAAAAGAAACATCATAAGATATCACTAATACACGGAATGTAAACTTGGCTACACAGGAACTGAATTACAGAACAGAACAGGGTCTCAAATTTAGAAAACCAACTTATGCTTGCTTAAGGGGAAAAGTGAGTTGGGGTGCTGCATAAAACCAGAGATTGAAATGAGCACAGATAAAGTTCCTTAAGCCAAATATGGAATAGACAAGAGCTACTCCTTGCTCAACGAATTGGACTCAACACCCCATATTAAACGTCTAAGAATGTACCTGACTAGTAAGTATCTTAAAGCCTATGGATTGCTATGTCTCCAAAAGAGAATCAAGCGTGTGTACACGGGCATAAACGTAGCAGTGATAGGATTGGAGAGGTTCAGTGAGCAAATGAAGACCCTTTGAAGTCATATTGCATGGTACCCATTACACGGGTCTCAACTCTCCAGGTTTAAGGTATTCTTCTTTCAGCTAAAACATGCATGTGGAACCCAGAGTATGATCAACCGTGTGAACGGGAGACGTGTTCAAATATGTCTCAGTTTTCCTCCCCTGGTACTCGGGTGCAACATTCCACACGCTTTACTAACACTCTCCCCACTTGGAGAGTCAGCGCCTTTAACCTCCTGTTTGGCCCAGTTTGCAATTTCTGCGGAAGATGAACAGGAATAGGGAGAACCAATGAGAGACTAGCTGGAGGTGTCTGGACGGGCAAATTTAACCCTGATTTCCCACCAGGAAGAGGAAATACCAAAGGCTCAGCGTGCCGTGCCGGAACCAGATTAGGGCCTGAAGCCATCCTGCGGTGTTGCGGCCAGCTCACAAGAAAGCGAGTTGAAGAAAGGAGCTCAGGGGCACTGTAATTCACAAACCTGCAGAGTTATAAATGACAGCTATCGTCCAAAAATATACTGAAGTAAGGCAGCCAAGAGGACTTGAAAGCGGGGCAGAATTGCAGGAAACCGATTTCAGGAGGTAGACTGGAATTGCATTGAAAGCATAGGAAAAGAGGCAGAACGTCCACAATGATGCACTTGGCCAAAAAGGGCGTATGCGTTTTTTCCTGAATATATTCAGGAAAAAATGCATACGCACTTTTTGGCCAACCAAGCAAGCTTGCAAAGGAAATCTGCACTACAATGAAGTCTCACTTCCCCCCGGTCAAAAGGGCCATCTGAAAAAAGTGTAAAATCCAGAAAGGCAGGACAGGCCATGGAGAACTGGAAGCCTTGTTATGCTGATGGGCGGGATGTAAATTGCCAACAGACACTCGGGAGAAGTGTATGGTGTTTCCTGAAACATCTGAAAAACAAAGCAACAGAGCCTAGGGCACTTCCACTTATGGTCCTATGGCTTAGGGAAATTAAAATCAAAAAGACACAGGCACCCCAAAGGTTGGAATGGCTCTGTTTACAAGAACCTCGTTTACAGTACAAGTTCAACATCGCAGAAAGTGAAAAATGGATAAAGAAGTTGTGGTATTTACTAACAAAGCAATATCACTCAGCAATGAAATCTATGTCATCAGGCCCATAGCAGCACAATGAGTGGATTCAGGTATGATGATTCTAACTGAAATAAGTCACACAGAAAAAGAAACATCATAAGATATCAGTAATACATGGAATGTAAACTTGGCTACACAGGAACTGAATTACAGAACAGAACAGGGTCTCAAATTTAGAAAACCAACTTATGCTTGCTTAAGGGGAAAGGTGAGTTGGGGTGCTGCATAAAACCAGAGATTGAAATGAGCACAGATAAAGTTCCTTAAGCCAAATATGGAATAGACAAGAGCTACTCCTTGCTCAACGAAATGGACTCAACACCGCATATTAAACGCCTAAGAATGTACCTGACTAGTAAGTATCTTAAAACCTATGGATTGCTATGTCTCCGAAAGAGAATCAAGCATGTGTACAGGGGCATAAACGCAGCAGTGATAGGATTGGAGAGGTTCGGTGAGCAAATGAAGACCCTTTGAAGTCATATTGCATGGTACCCATTCCACGGGTCTCAACTCTCCAGGTTTAAGGTATTCTTCCTTCAGCTAAAACATGCATGTGGAACCCAGAGTATGATCAACCGTGTGAACGGGAGACGTGTTCAAATATGTCTCAGTTTTCCTCCCCTGGTACTCGGGTGCAACATTCCAGACGCTTTACTAACACTCTCCCCACTTGGAGAGTCAGCGCCTTTAACCTCCTGTTTGGCCCAGTTTGCCATTTCTGCGGAAGATGAACAGGAATAGGGAGAACCAATGAGAGACTAGCTGGAGGTGTCTGGACGGGCAAATTTAACTCTCATTTCCCACCAGGAAGAGGAAATAACCAAAGGCTCAGCGTGCCGTGCCAGAACCAGATTAGGGCCTGAAGCCATCCTGCGGTGTTGCGGCCAGCTCACAAGAAAGCGAGTTGAAGAAAGGAGCTCAGGGGCACTGTAATGCACAAACCTGCAGACTTATAAATGACAGCTATCGTCCAAAAATATACTGAAGTCAGGCTGCCAAGAGGACTTGAAAGCGGGGCAGAATTGCAGGAAACCGATTTCAGGAGGTAGACTGGAATTGCATTGAAAGCATAGGAAAAGAGGCAGAACGTCCACAATGATGCACTTGGCCAAAAAGGGCGTATGCGTTTTTTCCTGAATATATTCAGGAAAAAACGCATACGCCCTTTTTGGCCAACCAAGCAAGCTTGCAAAGGAAATCTGCACTACAATGAAGTCTCACTTCCCCCCGGTCAAAAGGGCCATCTGAAAAATGTGTAAAATCCAGAAAGGCAGGACAGGCCATGGAGAACTGGGAGCCTTGTTATGCTGATGGGCGGGATGTAAATTGCCAACAGACACTCGGGAGAAGTGTATGGTGTTTCCTGAAACATCTATAAAACAAAGCAACAGAGCCTAGGGCACTTCCACTTATGGTCCTATAGCTTAGGGAAATTAAAATCAAAAAGACACAGCCACCCCTAAGGTTGGAACGGCTCTGTTTACAAGAACCTCGTTTACAGTACAAGTTCAACATCGCAGAAAGTGAAAAATGGATAAAGAAGTTGTGGTATTTACTTACAAAGCAATATCACTCAGCAATGAAATCTATGTCATCAGGCCCTTAGCAGCACAATGAGTGGATTCAGGTATGATGATTCTAACTGAAATAAGTCACACAGAAAAAGAAACATCATAAGATATCAGTAATACATGGAATGTAAACTTGGCTACACAGGAACTGAATTACAGAACAGAACAGGGTCTCAAATTTAGAAAACCAACTTATGCTTGCTTAAGGGGAAAGGTGAGTTGGGGTGCTGCATAAAACCAGAGATTGAAATGAGCACAGATAAAGTTCCTTAAGCCAAATATGGAATAGACAAGAGCTACTGCTTGCTCAACGAAATGGACTCAACACCCCATATTAAACGCCTAAGAATGTACCTGACTAGTAAGTATCTTAAAACCTATGGATTGCTATGTCTCCAAAAGAGAATCAAGCGTGCGTACAGGGGCATAAACGCAGCAGTGATAGGATTGGAGAGATTCGGTGAGCAAATGAAGACCCTTTGAAGTCATATTGCATGGTACCCATTCCACGGGTCTCAACTCTCCAGGTTTAAGTTATTCTTCCTTCAGCTAAATCATGCATGTGGAACCCAGAGTATGATCAACCGTGTGAACGGGAGACGTGTTCAAATATGTCTCAGTTTTCCTCCCCTGGTACTCGGGTGCAACATTCCAGACGCTTTACTAACACTCTCCCGACTTGGAGAGTCAGTCCCTTTAACCTCCTGTTTGGCCCAGTTTGCAATTTCTGCGGAACATGAACAGGAATAGTGAGAACCAATGAGAGACTAGCTGGAGGTGTCTGGACGGGCAAATTTAACTCTCATTTCCCACCAGGAAGAGGAAATAAGCAAAGGCTCAGCGTGCCATGCCGGAACCAGATTAGGGACTGAAGCCATCCTGCGGTGTTGCGGCCAGCTCACAAGAAAGCGAGTTGAAGAAAGGAGCTCAGGGGCACTGTAATTCACAAACCTGCAGAGTTATAAATGACAGCTATCGTCCAAAAATATACTGAAGTATGGCTGCCAAGAGGACTTGAAAGCGGGGCAGAATTGCAGGAAACCGATTTCAGGAGGTAGACTGGAATTGCATTGAAAGCATAGGAAAAGAGGCAGAACGTCCACAATGATGCACTTGGCCAAAAAGGGCGTATGCGTTTTTTCCTGAATATATTCAGGAAAAAACGCATACGCCCTTTTTGGCCAACCAAGCAAGCTTGCAAAGGAAATCTGCACTACAATGAAGTCTCACTTCCCCCCGGTCAAAAGGGCCATCTGAAAAAAGTGTAAAATCCAGAAAGGCAGGACAGGCCATGGAGAACTGGGAGCCTTGTTATGCTGATGGGCGGGATGTAAATTGCCAACAGACACTCCGGAGAAGTGTATGGTGTTTCCTGAAACATCTAAAAAACAAAGCAACAGAGCCTAGGGCACTTCCACTTATGGTCCTATAGCTTAGGGAAATTAAAATCAAAAAGACACAGCCACCCCAAAGTTTGGGACGCCTCTGTTTACAAGAACCTCGTTTACCGTACAAGTTCAACATCACAGAAAGTGAAAAATGGATAAAGAACTTGTGGTACTTACGTAAAATGCAGTATCACTCAGCAATGAAATCTATGTCATCAGGCCCGTAGCAGCATAATGAGTGGATTCAGGTATGATGATTCTTACTGAAATAAGTCACACAGAAAAAGAAACATCATAAGATATCAGTAATACACGGAATGTAAACTTGGCTACACAGGAACTGAATTCCAAAACAGAACAGGGTCTCAAATTTAGAAAACCAACTTATGCTTGCTTAAGGGGAAAGGTGAGTTGGGGTGCTGCATAAAACCAGAGATTGAAATGAGCACAGATAAAGTTCCTTAAGCCAAATATGGAATAGACAAGAGCTACTCCTTGCTCAACGAAATGGACTCAACACCCCATATTAAACGCCTAAGAATGTACCTGACTAGTAAGTATCTTAAAACCTATGGATTGCTAAGTCTCCAAAAGAGAATCAAGCGTGTGTACAGGGGCATAAACGCAGCAGTGTTAGGATTGGAGAGGTTCGGTGAGCAAATGAAGACCCTTTGAAATCATATTGCTTGGTACCCATTCCACGGGTCTCAACTCTCCAGGTTTAAGGTATTCTTCCTTCAGCTAAAACATGCATGTGGAACCCAGAGTATGATCAACCGTGTGAACGGGAGACGTGTTCAAATATGTCTCAGTTTTCCTCCCCTGGTACTCGGGTGCAACATTCCAGACGCTTTACTAACACTCTCCCCACTTGGAGAGTCAGCGCCTTTAACCTCCTGTTTGGCCCAGTTTGCAATTTCTGCGGAAGATGAACAGGAATAGGGAGAACCAATGAGAGACTAGCTGGAGGTGTCTGAACGGGCAAATTTAACTCTCATTTCCCACCAGGAAGAGGAAATAACCAAAGGCTCAGCGTGCCGTGCCAGAACCAGATTAGGGCCTGAAGCCATCCTGCGGTGTTACGGCCAGCTCACAAGAAAGCGAGTTGAAGAAAGTAGCTCAGGGGCACTGTAATGCACAAACCTGCAGAGTTATAAATGACAGCTATCGTCCAAAAATATACTGAAGTAAGGCTGCCAAGAGGACTTGAAAGCGGGGCAGAATTGCAGGAAACCGATTTCAGGGGGTAGACTGGAATTGCATTGAAAGCATAGGAAAAGAGGCAGAACGTCCACAATGATGCACTTGGCCAAAAAGGGCGTATGCGTTTTTTCCTGAATATATTCAGGAAAAAACGCATACGCCCTTTTTGGCCAACCAAGCAAGCTTGCAAAGGAAATCTGCACTACAATGAACTCTCACTTCCCCCCGGTCAAAAGGGCCATCTGAAAAAAGTGTAAAATCCAGAAAGGCAGGACAGGCCATGGAGAACTGGAAGCCTTGTTATGCTGATGGGCGGGATGTAAATTGCCAACAGACACTCGGGAGAAGTGTATGGTGTTTCCTGAAACATCTGAAAAACAAAGCAACAGAGCCTAGGGCACTTCCACTTATGGTCCTATAGCTTAGGGAAATTAAAATCAAAAAGACACAGGCACCCCAAAGGTTGGAATGGCTCTGTTTACAAGAACCTCGTTTACAGTACAAGTTCAACATCGCAGAAAGTGAAAAATGGATAAAGAAGTTGTGGTATTTACTAACAAAGCAATATCACTCAGCAATGAAATCTATGTCATCAGGCCCATAGCAGCACAATGAGTGGATTCAGGTATGATGATTCTAACTGAAATAAGTCACACAGAAAAAGAAACATCATAAGATATCAGTAATACATGGAATGTAAACTTGGCTACACAGGAACTGAATTACAGAACAGAACAGGGTCTCAAATTTAGAAAACCAACTTATGCTTGCTTAAGGGGAAAGGTGAGTTGGGGTGCTGCATAAAACCAGAGATTGAAATGAGCACAGATAAAGTTCCTTAAGCCAAATATGGAATAGACAAGAGCTACTCCTTGCTCAACGAAATGGACTCAACACCGCATATTAAACGCCTAAGAATGTACCTGACTAGTAAGTATCTTAAAACCTATGGATTGCTATGTCTCCGAAAGAGAATCAAGCATGTGTACAGGGGCATAAACGCAGCAGTGATAGGATTGGAGAGGTTCGGTGAGCAAATGAAGACCCTTTGAAGTCATATTGCATGGTACCCATTCCACGGGTCTCAACTCTCCAGGTTTAAGGCATTCTTCCTTCAGCTAAAACATGCATGTGGAACCCAGAGTATGATCAACCGTGTGAACGGGAGACGTGTTCAAATATGTCTCAGTTTTCCTCCCCTGGTACTCGGGTGCAACATTCCAGACGCTTTACTAACACTCTCCCCACTTGGAGAGTCAGCGCCTTTAACCTCCTGTTTGGCCCAGTTTGCAATTTCTGCGGAACATGAACAGGAATAGGGAGAACCAATGAGAGACTAGCTGGAGGTGTCTGGACGGGCAAATTTAACTCTCATTTCCCACCAGGAAGAGGAAATAACCAAAGGCTCAGCGTGCCATGCCGGAACCAGATTAGGGCCAGAAGCCATCCTGCGGTGTTGCAGCCAGCTCACAAGAAAGCGAGTTGAAGAAAGGAGCTCAGGGGCACTGTAATTCACAAACCTGCAGAGTTATAAATGACAGCTATCGTCCAAAAATATACTGAAGTAAGGCTGCCAAGAGGACTTGAAAGCGGGGCAGAATTGCAGGAAACCGATTTCAGGAGGTAGACTGGAATTGCATTGAAAGCATAGGAAAAGAGGCAGAACGTCCACAATGATGCACTTGGCCAAAAAGGGCGTATGCATTTTTTCCTGAATATATTCAGGAAAACACGCATACGCCCTTTTTGGCCAACCAAGAAAGCTTGCAAAGGAAATCTGCACTACAATGAAGTCTCACTTCCCCCCAGTCAAAAGGGCCATCTGAAAAAAGTGTAAAATCCAGAAAGGCAGGACAGGCCATGGAGAACTGGGAGCCTTGTTATGCTGATGGGCGGGATGTAAATTGCCAACAGACACTTGGGAGGAGTGTATGGTGTTTCCTGAAACATCTAAACAACAAAGCAACAGAGCCTAGGGCACTTCCACTTATGGTCCTATAGCTTAGGGAAATTAAAATCAAAAAGACACAGCCACCCCAAAGTTTGGGACGCCTCTGTTTACAAGAACCTCGTTTACCGTACAAGTTCAATATCACAGAAAGTGAAAAATGGATAAAGAACTTGTGGTACTTACGTACAATGCAGTATCACTCAGCAATGAAATCTATGTCATCAGGCCCGTAGCAGCATAATGAGTGGATTCAGGTACGATGATTCTAACTGAAATAAGTCACACAGAAAAAGAAACATCATAAGATATCACAAATACACGGAATGTAAACTTGGCTACACAGGAACTGAATTCCAAAACAGAACAGGGTCTCAAATTTAGAAAACCAACTTATGCTTGCTTAAGGGGAAAGGTGAGTTGGGGTGCTGCATAAAACCAGAGATTGAAATGAGCACAGATAAAGTTCCTTAAGCCAAATATGGAATAGACAAGAGCTACTCCTTGCTCAACGAAATGGACTCAACACCCCATATTAAACGCCTAAGAATGTACCTGACTAGTAAGTATCTTAAAACCTATGGATAGCTATGTCTTCAAAAGAGAATCAAGCATGCGTACAGGGGCATAAACGCAGCAGTGATAGGATTGGAGAGGTTCGGTGAGCAAATGAAGACCCTTTGAAGTCATATTGCATGGTACCCATTCCACGGGTCTCAACTCTCCAGGTTTAAGGTATTCTTCCTTCAGCTAAATCATGCATGTGGAACCCAGAGTATGATCAACCGTGTGAACGGGAGACGTGTTCAAATATGTCTCAGTTTTCGTACCCTGGTACTCGGGTGCAACATTCCAGACGCTTTACTAACACTCTCCTGACTTGGAGAGTCAGTCCCTTTAACCTCCTGTTTGGCCCAGTTTGCAATTTCTGCGGAAGATGAACAGGAATAGTGAGAACCAATGAGAGACTAGCTGGAGGTGTCTGGACGGGCCAATTTAACTCTCATTTCCCACCAGGAAGAGGAAATAACCAAAGGCTCAGCGTGCCATGCCGGAACCAGATTAGGGACTGAAGCCATCCTGCGGTGTTGCGGCCAGCTCACAAGAAAGCGAGTTGAAGAAAGGAGCTCAGGGGCACTGTAATTCACAAACCTGAAGAGTTATAAATGACAGCTATCGTCCAAAAATATACTGAAGTAAGGCAGCCAAGAGGACTTGAAAGCGGGGCAGAATTGCAGGAAAACCGATTTCAGGAGGTAGACTGGAATTGCATTGAAAGCATAGGAAAAGAGGCAGAACGTCCACAATGATGCACTTGGCCAAAAAGGGCGTATGCGTTTTTTCCTGAATATATTCAGGAAAAAACGCATACGCACTTTTTGGCCAACCAAGCAAGCTTGCAAAGGAAATCTGCACTACAATGAAGTCTCACTTCCCCCCGGTCAAAAGGGCCATCTGAACAAAGTGTAAAATCCAGAAAGGCAGGACAGGCCATGGAGAACTGGGAGCCTTGTTATGCTGATGGGTGGGATGTAAATTGCCAACAGACACTCGGGAGAAGTGTATGGTGTTTCCTGAAACATCTAAAAAACAAAGCAACAGAGCCTAGGGCACTTCCACTTATGGTCCTATGGCTTAGGGAAATTAAAATCAAAAAGACACAGGCACCCCAAAGGTTGGAATGGCTCTGTTTACAAGAACCCCGTTTACAGTACAAGTTCAACATCGCAGAAAGTGAAAAATGGATAAAGAAGTTGTGGTATTTACTAACAAAGCAATATCACTCAGCAATGAAATCTATGTCATCAGGCCCATAGCAGCACAATGAGTGGATTCAGGTATGATGATTCTAACTGAAATAAGTCACACAGAAAAAGAAACATCATAAGATATCAGTAATACATGGAATGTAAACTTGGCTACACAGGAACTGAATTACAGAACAGAACAGGGTCTCAAATTTAGAAAACCAACTTATGCTTGCTTAAGGGGAAAGGTGAGTTGGGGTGCTGCATAAAACCAGAGATTGAAATGAGCACAGATAAAGTTCCTTAAGCCAAATATGGAATAGACAAGAGCTACTCCTTGCTCAACGAAATGGACTCAACACCGCATATTAAACGCCTAAGAATGTACCTGACTAGTAAGTATCTTAAAACCTATGGATTGCTATGTCTCCGAAAGAGAATCAAGCATGTGTACAGGGGCATAAACGCAGCAGTGATAGGATTGGAGAGGTTCGGTGAGCAAATGAAGACCCTTTGAAGTCATATTGCATGGTACCCATTCCACGGGTCTCAACTCTCCAGGTTTAAGGTATTCTTCCTTCAGCTAAAACATGCATGTGGAACCCAGAGTATGATCAACCGTGTGAACGGGAGACGTGTTCAAATATGTCTCAGTTTTCCTCCCCTGGTACTCGGGTGCAACATTCCAGACGCTTTACTAACACTCTCCCCACTTGGAGAGTCAGCGCCTTTAACCTCCTGTTTGGCCCAGTTTGCAATTTCTGCGGAAGATGAACAGGAATAGGGAGAACCAATGAGAGACTAGCTGGAGGTGTCTGGACGGGCAAATTTAACTCTCATTTCCCACCAGGAAGAGGAAATAACCAAAGGCTCAGCGTGCCGTGCCAGAACCAGATTAGGGCCTGAAGCCATCCTGCGGTGTTGCGGCCAGCTCACAAGAAAGCGAGTTGAAGAAAGGAGCTCAGGGGCACTGTAATGCACAAACCTGCAGAGTTATAAATGACAGCTATCGTCCAAAAATACACTGAAGTAAGGCTTCCAGGAGGACTTGAAAGTGGGGCAGAATTGCAGGAAACCAATTTCAGGAGGTAGACTGGAATTGCATTGAAAGCATAGGAAAAGAGGCAGAACGTCCACAATGATGCACTTGGCCAAAAAGGGCGTATGCGTTTTTTCCTGAATATATTCAGGAAAAAACGCATATGCCCTTTTTGGCCAACCAAGCAAGCTTGCAAAGGAAATCTGCACTACAATGAAGTCTCACTTCCCCCTGGTCAAAAGGGCCATCTGAAAAAAGTGTAAATTCCAGAAAGGCAGGACAGGCCATGGAGAACTGGGAGCCTTGTTATGCTGATGGGCGGGATGTAAATTGCCAACAGACACTCGGGAGAAGTGTATGGTGTTTCCTGAAACATCTAAAAAACAAAGCAACAGAGCCTAGGGCACTTCCACTTATGGTCCTATAGCTTAGGGAAATTAAAATCAAAAAGACACAGCCACCCCAAAATTTGGGACGCCTCTGTTTACAAGAACCTCGTTTACCGTACAAGTTCAGTATCACAGAAAGTGAAAAATGGATAAAGAACTTGTGGTACTTACGTACAATGCAGTATCACTCAACAATGAAATCTATGTCATCAGGCCCATAGCAGCATAATGAGTGGATTCAGGTACGATGATTCTAACTGAAATAAGTCACACAGAAAAAGAAACATCATAAGATATCACTAATACATGCAATGTAAACTTGGCTACACAGGAACTGAATTCCAAAACAGAACAGGGTCTCAAATTTAGAAAACCAACTTATGCTTGCTTAAGGGGAAAGGTGAGTTGGGGTGCTGCATAAAACCAGAGATTGAAATGAGCACAGATAAAGTTCCTTAAGCCAAATATGGAATAGACAAGAGCTACTCCTTGCTCAACGAAATGGACTCAACACCGCATATTAAATGCCTAAGAATGTACCTGACTAGTAAGTATCTTAAAACCTATGGATTGCTATGTCTCTGAAAGAGAATCAAGCGTGTGTACAGGGGCATAAACGCAGCAGTGATAGGATTGGAGAGGTTCGGTGAGCAAATGAAGACCCTTTGAAGTCATATTGCATAGTACCCATTCCACGGGTTTCAACTACCCAGGTTTAAGGTATTCTTCCTTCAGCTAAAACATGCATGTGGAACCTAGAGTATGATCAACCATGTGATCGGGAGACGTGTTCAAATATGTCTCAGTTTTCGTACCCTGTTACTCGGGTGCAACATTCCAGACGCTTTACTAACACTCTCCCGACTTGGAGAGTCAGTGCCTTTAACCTCCTGTTTGGCCCAGTTTGCAATTTCTGCGCAAGATGAACAGGAATAGCGAGAACAAATGAGAGACTAGCTAGAGGTGTCTGGACGGGCAAATTTAACTCTCATTTCCCACCAGGAAGAGGAATTAACCAAAGGCTCAGCGTGCCGTGCCGGAACCAGATTAGGGCCTGAAGCCATCCTGCGGTGTTGCGGCCAGCTCACAAGAAAGCGAGTTGAAGAAAGGAGCTCAGGGGCACTGTAATTCACAAACCTGCAGAGTTATAAATGACAGCTCTCATCCAAAAATATACTGAAGTAAGGCTGCCAAGAGGACTTGAAAGCGGGGCAGAATTGCAGGAAACCGATTTCAGGAGGTAGACTGGAATTGCATTGAAAGCATAGGAAAAGAGGCAGAACGTCCACAATGATGCACCTGGCCAAAAAGGGCGTATGCGTTTTTTCCTGAATATATTCAGGAAAAAACGCATACGCCCTTTTTGGCCAACCAAGCAAGCTTGCAAAGGAAATCTGCACTACAATGAAGTCTCACTTCCCCCCGGTCAAAAGGGCCATCTGAAAAAAGTGTAAAATCCAGAAAGGCAGGACAGGCCATGGAGAACTGGGAGCCTTGTTATGCTGATGGGCGGGATGTAAATTGCCAACAGACACTCGGGAGAAGTGTATGGTGTTTCCTGAAACATCTAAAAAACACAGCAACACAGCCTAGGGCACTTCCACTTATGGTCCTATAGCTTAGGGAAATTAAAATCAAAAAGACACAGCCACCCCAAAGTTTGGGACGCCTCTGTTTACAAGAACCTCGTTTACCGTACAAGTTCAATATCACAGAAAGTGAAAAATGGATAAAGAACTTGTGGTACTTACGTACAATGCAGTATCACTCAGCAATGAAATCTATGTCATCAGGCCCGTAGCAGCATAATGAGTGGATTCAGGTACGATGATTCTAACTGAAATAAGTCACACAGAAAAAGAAACATCATAAGATATCACTAATACACGGAATGTAAACTTGGCTACACAGGAACTGAATTCCAAAACAGAACAGGGTCTCAAATTTAGAAAACCAACTTATGCTTGCTTAAGGGGAAAGGTGAGTTGGGGTGCTGCATAAAACCAGAGATTGAAATGAGCACAGATAAAGTTCCTTAAGCCAAATATGGAATAGACAAGAGCTACTCCTTGCTCAACGAAATGGACTCAACACCCCATATTAAACGCCTAAGAATGTACCTGACTAGTAAGTATCTTAAAACCTATGGATTGCTATGTCTCTGAAAAAGAATCAAGCGTGTGTACAGGGGCATAAACGCAGCAGTGATAGGATTGGAGAGGTTCGGTGAGCAAATGAAGACCCTTTGAAGTCATATTGCATGGTACCGATTCCACGGGTTTCAACTACCCAGGTTTAAGGTATTCTTCCTTCAGCTAAAACATGCATGGGGAACACAGAGTATGATCAACCATGTGAACGGGAGACGTGTTCAAATATGTCTCAGTTTTCCTCCCCTGGTACTCGGGTGCAACATTCCAGACGCTTTACTAACACTCTCCCCACTTGGAGAGTCAGCGCCTTTAACCTCCTGTTTGGCCCAGTTTGCAATTTCTGCGGAAGATGAACAGGAATAGGGAGAACCAATGAGAGACTAGCTGGAGGTGTCTGGACGGGGAAATTTAACTCTCATTTCCCACCAGGAAGAGGAATTAACCAAAGGCTCAGCGTGCCGTGCTGGAACCAGATTAGGGCCTGAAGCCATCCTGCGGTGTTGTGGCCAGCTCACAAGAAAGCAAGTTGAAGAAAGGAGCTCAGGGGCACTGTAATTCACAAACCTGCAGAGTTATAAATGACAGCTATCGTCCAAAAATATACTGAAGTAAGGCTGCCAAGAGGACTTGAAAGCGGGGCAGAATTGCAGGAAACCGATTTCAGGAGGTAGACTGGAATTGCATTGAAAGCATAGGAAAAGAGGCAGAACGTCCACAATGATGCACTTGGCCAAAAAGGTTGTATGCGTTTTTTCCTGAATATATTCAGGAAAAAACGCATACGCCCTTTTTGGCCAACCAAGCAAGCTTGCAAAGGAAATCTGCACTACAATGAAGTCTCACTTCCCCCAAGTCAAAAGGGCCATCAGAAAAAAGTGTAAAATCCAGAAAGGCAGGACAGGCCATGGAGAACTGGGAGCCTTGTTATGCTGATGGGCGGGATGTAAATTGCCAACAGACACTCCGGAGGAGTGTATGGTGTTTCCTGAAACATCTAAGAAACAAAGCAACAGAGCCTAGGGCACTTCCACTTATGGTCCTATAGCTTAGGGAAATTAAAATCAAAAAGACACAGCCACCCCAAAGTTTGGGATGGCTCTGTTTACAAGAACCTCGTTTACAGTACAAGTTCAACATCGCAGAAAGTGAAAAATGGATAAAGAAGTTGTGGTATTTACTTACAAAGCAATATCACTCAGCAATGAAATCTATGTCATCAGGCCCTTAGCAGCACAATGAGTGGATTCAGGTATGATGATTCTAAATGAAATAAGTCACACAGAAAAAGAAACATCATAAGATATCAGTAATACACGGAATGTAAACTTGGCTACACAGGAACTGAATTACAGAACAGAACAGGGTCTCAAATTTAGAAAACCAACTTATGCTTGCTTAAGGGGAAAGGTGAGTTGGGGTGCTGCATAAAACCAGAGATTGAAATGAGCACAGATAAAGTTCCTTAAGCCAAATATGGAATAGACAAGAGCTACTCCTTGCTCAACGAAATGGACTCAACACCGCATATTAAACACCTAAGAATGTACCTGACTAGTAAGTATCTTAAAACCTATGGATTGCTATGTCGCCAAAAGAGAATCAAGCATGTGTACAGGGGCATAAACGCAGCAGTGATAGGATTGGAGAGGTTCGGTGAGCAAATGAAGACCCTTTGAAGTCATATTGCATGGTACCCATTTCACGGGTTTCAACTACCCAGGTTTAAGGTATTCTTCCTTCAGCTAAAACATGCATGTGGAACCTAGAGTATGATCAACCATGTGATCGGGAGACGTGTTCAAATATGTCTCAGTTTTCGTACCCTGGTTCTCGGGTGCAACATTCCAGACACTTTACTAACACTCTCCCGACTTGGACAGTCAGTCCCTTTAACCTCCTGTTTGGCCCAGTTTGCAAATTCTGCGGAAGATGAACAGGAATAGCGAGAACCAATGAGAGACTAGCTGGAGGTGTCTGGACGGGCAAATTTAACTCTCATTTCCCACCAGGAAGAGGAATTAACCAAAGGCTCAGCATGCCGTGCCGGAACCAGATTAGGGCCTGAAGCCATCCTGCGGTGTTGCGGCCAGCTCACAAGAAAGCGAGTTGAAGAAAGGAGCTCAGGGGCACTGTAATGCACAAACCTGCAGAGTTATAAATGACAGCTATCGTCCAAAAATATACTGAAGTAAGGCTGCCAAGAGGACTTGAAAGTGGGGCAGAATTGCAGGAAACCGATTTCAGGAGGTAAACTGGAATTGCATTGAAAGCATAGGAAAAGAGGCAGAGCGTCCACAACGATGCACTTGGCCAAAAAGTGCATATGCATTTTTTCTTGAATATATTCAGGAAAAAACGCATACGCTCTTTTTGGCCAACAAAGCAAGCTTGCAAAGCAAATCTGCACTACAATGAAGTCTCACTTCCCCCCGGTCAAAAGGGCCATCTGAAAAAAGTGTAAAATCCAGAAAGGCAGGACAGGCCATAGAGAACTGGGAGCCTTGTTTTGCTGAAGGGCGGGATGTAAATTGCCAACAGACACTCGGGAGAAGTGTATGGTGTTTCCTGAAACATCTAAAAAACAAAGCAACAGAGCCTAGGGCACTTCCACTTATGGTCCTATAGCTTAGGGAAATTAAAATCAAAAAGACACAGCCACCCCAAAGTTTGGGACGCCTCTGTTTACAAGAACCTCATTTACTGTACAAGTTCAGTATCACAGAAAGTGAAAAATGGATAAAGAACTTGTGGTACTTACGTACAATGCAGTATCACTCAGCAATGAAATCTATGTCATCAGGCCCGTAGCAGCATAATGAGTGGATTCAGGAACGATGATTCTAACTGAAATAAGTCACACAGAAAAAGAAACATCATAAGATATCACTAATACACGGAATGTAAACTTGGCTACACAGGAACTGAATTACAGAACAGAACAGGGTCTCTAATTTAGAAAACCAAATTATGCTTGCTTAAGGGGAAAGGTGAGTTGGGGTGCTGCATAAAAACAGAGATTGAAATGAGCACAGATAAAGTTCCTTAAGCCAAATATGGAATAGACAAGAGCTACTCCTTGCTCAACGAAATGGACTCAACACCGCATATTAAACACCTAAGAATGTACCTGACTAGAAGGTATCTTAAAACCTATGGATTGCTATGTCTCCAAAAGAGAATCAAGCATGTGTACAGGGGCATAAACGCAGCAGTGATAGGATTGGAGAGGTTCGGTGAGCAAATGAAGACCCTTTGAAGTCATATTGCATGGTACCCATTCCACGGGTCTCAACTCTCCAGGTTTAAGGTATTCTTCCTTCAGCTAAAACATGCATGTGTAACCTAGAGTATGATCAACCATGTGATCGGGAGACGTGTTCAAATATGTCTCAGTTTTCGTACCCTGGTACTCGGGTGCAACATTCCAGACGCTTTACTAACACTCTCCCGACTTGGAGAGTCAGTCCCTTTAACCTCCTGTTTGGCCCAGTTTGCAATTTCTGCGGAAGATGAACAGGAATAGCGAGAACCAATGAGAGACTAGCTGGAGGTGTCTGGACGGGCAAATTTAACTCTCATTTCCCACCAGGAAGAGGAATTAACCAAAGGCTCAGCGTGCCGTGCCGGAACCATATTAGGGCCTGAAGCCATCCTGCGGTGTTGCGGCCAGGTCACAAGAAAGCGAGTTGAAGAAAGGAGCTCAGGGGCACTGTAATGCACAAACATGCAGAGTTATAAATGACAGCTATCGTCCAAAAATATACTGAAGTAAGGCTGCCAAGAGGACTTGAAAGCGGGGCAGAATTGCAGGAAACCGATTTCAGGAGGTAGACTGGAATTGCATTGAAAGCATAGGAAAAGAGGCAGAACGTCCACAATGATGCACTTGGCCAAAAAGGGCGTATGCGTTTTTTCCTGAATATATTCAGGAAAAAACGCATACGCCCTTTTTGGCCAACCAAGCAAGCTTGCAAAGGAAATCTGCACTACAATGAAGTCTCACTTCCCCCCGGTCAAAAGGGCCATCTGAAAAAAGTGTAAAATCCAGAAAGGCAGGACAGGCCATGGAGAACTGGGAGCCTTGTTATGCTGATGGGCGGGATGTAAATTGCCAACAGACACTCGGGAGAAGTGTATGGTGTTTCCTGAAACATCAAAAAAAACAAAGCAACAGAGCCTAGGGCACTTCCACTTATGGTCCTATAGCTTAGGGAAATTAAAATCAAAAAGACACAGTAACCTCAAAGGTTAGGACGGCTCTGTTTACATGAACCTCGTTTACGGTACAAGTTCAATATCGCAGAAAGTGAAAAATGGATAAGGAAGTTGTGGTACTTACGTTTAATGCAATATCACTCAGCAATGAAATCTATGTCATCAGGCCCGTAGGAGCATAATGAGTGGATTCAGGTATGATGATTCTAACTGAAATAAGTCACACAGAAAAAGAAACATCATAAGATATCACTAATACACGGAATGTAAACTTGGCTACACAAGAACTGAATTACAAAACAGAAGAGGGTCTCAAATTTAGAAAACCAACTTATGCTTGCTTAAGGAGAAAGGTGAGTTGGGGTGCTGCATAAAACCAGAGATTGAAATTAGCACAGATAAATTTCCTTAAGCCAAATATGGAATAGAAAAGAGCTACTCCTTGCTCAATGAAATGGACTCAACACCCCATATTAAACGCCTAAGAATGTACCTGACTAGTAAGTATCTTAACACATATGGATTCCTATCTCTCTGCAAGAGAATCAAGCGTGTGTACTGGGACATAATCGCAGCAGTGATAACATTGGAGAGGTTCGCTGCGCAAATGAAGACGCTTTGAAGTCGTATTGCAGGGTACCCATTCCACGGGTCTCAACTCACCAGGTTTAAGGTATTCTTCCTACAGCTAAAACATGCATGTGGAACTCACAGTATGATCAACCGTGTGATCGGGAGACGTGTTCAAATATGTCTCAGTTTTCTTCCCCTGGTACTCGGGTGCAACATTCCAGACGCTTTACTAACACTCTCCCGACTTGGAGAGTCAGTGCCTTTAACCTCCTGTTTGGCCCAGTTTGCCATTTCTGCGGAAGATGAACAGGAATTGGGAGAACCAATTAGAGACTAGCTGGAGGTGTCTGGACGGGCAAATTTAACTCTCATTTCCCACCAGGAAGAGGAAATAACCAAAGGCTCAGCGTGCCGTGCCTGAACCAAATTAGGGCCTGAAGCCATCCTGCGGTGTTTTGGCCAGCTCACAAGAAAGCGAGTTGAAGAAAGGAGCTCAGGGGAACTGTAATTCACAAACCTGCAGAGTTATAAATGACAGCTATTGTCCAAAAATATACTGAAGTAAGGCTGCCAAGAGGACTTGAAAGCGGGGCAGAATTGCAGGAAACCGATTTCAGGAGGTAGACTGGAATTGCATTGAAAGCATAGGAAAAGAGGCAGAACGTAGACAATGATGCACTTGGCCAAAATGGGCATATGCATTTTTTCCTGAATATATTCAGGAAAAAACGCATACGCCCTTTTTGGACAACCAAGCTTGCAAAGGAAATCTGCACTACAATGAAGTCTCACTTCCCCCCGGTCAAAAGGGCCATCTGAAAAAAGTGTAAAATCCAGAAAGGAAGGACAGGCCATGGAGAACTGGAAGCCTTGTTATGCTGATGGGCAGGATGTAAATTGCCAACAGACACTCGGGAGAAGTGTATGGTGTTTCCTGAAACATCTGAAAAACAAATCAACACAGCCTAGGGCACTTTCACTTATGGTCCTATAGCTTAGGGAAATTAAAATCAAAAAGACACAGCACCCCAAAGTTTGGGACGCCTCTGTTTACAAGAACCTCGTTTACCGTACAAGTTCAGTATCACAGAAAGTGAAAAATGGATAAAGAACTTGTGGTACTTACGTACAATGCAGTATCACTCAGCAATGAAATCTATGTCATCAGGCCCGTAGCAGAATAATAAGTGGATTCAGGTTCGATGATTCTAACTGAAATAAGTCACACAGAAAAAGAAACATCATAAGATATCACTAATACACGGAATGTAAACTTGGCTACACAGGAACTGAATTCCAAAACAGAACAGGGTCTCAAATTTAGAAAACCAACTTATGCTTGCTTAAGGGGAAAGGTGAGTCGGGGTGCTGCATAAAACCAGAGATTGAAATGAGCACAGATAAAGTTCCTTAAGCCAAATATGGAATAGACAAGAGCTACTCCTTGCTCAACGAAATGGACTCAACACCCCATATTAAACGCCTAAGAATGTACCTGACTAGTAAGTATCTTAAAACCTATGGATTGCTATGTCTCCAAAAGAGAATCAATCGTATGTACAGGGGCATAAACGCAGCAGTGATAGGATTGGAGAGGTTCGGTGAGCAAATGAAGACCCTTTGAAGTCATATTGCATGGTACCCATTCCACGGGTCTCAACTCTCCAGATTTAAGGTATTCTTCCTTGAGCTAAATCATGCATGTAGAACCCAGAGTATGATCAACTGTGTGAAAGGGAGACGTGTTCAAATATGTCTCAGTTTTCCTCCCCTGGTACTCGGGTGCAACATTCCAGACGCTTCACTAACACTCTCCCCACTTGGAGCGTCAGCGCCTTTAACCTCCTGTTTGGCCCAGTTTGCCATTTCTGCGGAAGATGAACAGGAATAGGGAGAACCAATGAGAGACTAGCTGGAGGTGTCTGGACGGGCAAATTTAACTCTCATTTCCCACCAGGAAGAGGACATAACCAAAGGCTCAGCTTGCCATGCCGGAACCAGATTAGGGACTGAAGCCATCCTGCGGTGTTGCGTCCAGGTCACAAGAAAGCGAGTTGAAGAAAGTAGCTAAGGGGCACTGTAATTCACAAACCTGCAGAGTTATAAATGACAGCGATCGTCCAAAAATATACTGAAGTAAGGCTGCCAAGAGGACTTGAAAGCGGGGCAGAATTGCAGGAAACCGATTTCAGGAGGTAGACTGGAATTGCATTGAAAGCATAGGAAAAGAGGCAGAACGTCCACAATGATGCACTTGGCCAAAAAGGGCGTATGCGTTTTTTCCTGAATATATTCAGGAAAAAACGCATACGCCCTTTTTGGCCAACCAAGCAAGCTTGCAAAGGAAATCTGCACTACAATGAAGTCTCACTTCCTTCCGGTCAAAAGGGCCATCTGAAAAAAGTGTAAAATCCAGAAAGGCAGGACAGGCCATGGAGAACTGGGAGCCTTGTTATGCTGATGGGCGGGATGTAAATTGCCAACAGACACTCCGGAGGAGTGTATGGTGTTTCCTGAAACATCTAAGAAACAAAGCAACAGAGCCTAGGGCACTTCCACTTATGGTCCTATAGCTTAGGGAAATTAAAATCAAAAAGACACAGCCACCCCAAAGTTTGGGATGGCTCTGTTTACAAGAACCTCGTTTACAGTACAAGTTCAACATCGCAGAAAGTGAAAAATGGATAAAGAAGTTGTGGTATTTACTTACAAAGCAATATCACTCAGCAATGAAATCTATGTCATCAGGCCCTTAGCAGCACAATGAGTGGATTCAGGTATGATGATTCTAAATGAAATAAGTCACACAGAAAAAGAAACATCATAAGATATCAGTAATACACGGAATGTAAACTTGGCTACACAGGAACTGAATTACAGAACAGAACAGGGTCTCAAATTTAGAAAACCAACTTATGCTTGCTTAAGGGGAAAGGTGAGTTGGGGTGCTGCATAAAACCAGAGATTGAAATGAGCACAGATAAAGTTCCTTAAGCCAAATATGGAATAGACAAGAGCTACTCCTTGCTCAACGAAATGGACTCAACACCGCATATTAAACACCTAAGAATGTACCTGACTAGTAAGTATCTTAAAACCTATGGATTGCTATGTCGCCAAAAGAGAATCAAGCATGTGTACAGGGGCATAAACGCAGCAGTGATAGGATTGGAGAGGTTCGGTGAGCAAATGAAGACCCTTTGAAGTCATATTGCATGGTACCCATTTCACGGGTTTCAACTACCCAGGTTTAAGGTATTCTTCCTTCAGCTAAAACATGCATGTGGAACCTAGAGTATGATCAACCATGTGATCGGGAGACGTGTTCAAATATGTCTCAGTTTTCGTACCCTGGTTCTCGGGTGCAACATTCCAGACACTTTACTAACACTCTCCCGACTTGGACAGTCAGTCCCTTTAACCTCCTGTTTGGCCCAGTTTGCAAATTCTGCGGAAGATGAACAGGAATAGCGAGAACCAATGAGAGACTAGCTGGAGGTGTCTGGACGGGCAAATTTAACTCTCATTTCCCACCAGGAAGAGGAATTAACCAAAGGCTCAGCGTGCCGTGCCGGAACCAGATTAGGGCCTGAAGCCATCCTGCGGTGTTGCGGCCAGCTCACAAGAAAGCGAGTTGAAGAAAGGAGCTCAGGGGCACTGTAATGCACAAACCTGCAGAGTTATAAATGACAGCTATCGTCCAAAAATATACTGAAGTAAGGCTGCCAAGAGGACTTGAAAGTGGGGCAGAATTGCAGGAAACCGATTTCAGGAGGTAAACTGGAATTGCATTGAAAGCATAGGAAAAGAGGCAGAGCGTCCACAACGATGCACTTGGCCAAAAAGTGCATATGCATTTTTTCTTGAATATATTCAGGAAAAAACGCATACGCTCTTTTTGGCCAACAAAGCAAGCTTGCAAAGCAAATCTGCACTACAATGAAGTCTCACTTCCCCCCGGTCAAAAGGGCCATCTGAAAAAAGTGTAAAATCCAGAAAGGCAGGACAGGCCATAGAGAACTGGGAGCCTTGTTTTGCTGAAGGGCGGGATGTAAATTGCCAACAGACACTCGGGAGAAGTGTATGGTGTTTCCTGAAACATCTAAAAAACAAAGCAACAGAGCCTAGGGCACTTCCACTTATGGTCCTATAGCTTAGGGAAATTAAAATCAAAAAGACACAGCCACCCCAAAGTTTGGGACGCCTCTGTTTACAAGAACCTCATTTACTGTACAAGTTCAGTATCACAGAAAGTGAAAAATGGATAAAGAACTTGTGGTACTTACGTACAATGCAGTATCACTCAGCAATGAAATCTATGTCATCAGGCCCGTAGCAGCATAATGAGTGGATTCAGGAACGATGATTCTAACTGAAATAAGTCACACAGAAAAAGAAACATCATAAGATATCACTAATACACGGAATGTAAACTTGGCTACACAGGAACTGAATTACAGAACAGAACAGGGTCTCTAATTTAGAAAACCAAATTATGCTTGCTTAAGGGGAAAGGTGAGTTGGGGTGCTGCATAAAAACAGAGATTGAAATGAGCACAGATAAAGTTCCTTAAGCCAAATATGGAATAGACAAGAGCTACTCCTTGCTCAACGAAATGGACTCAACACCGCATATTAAACACCTAAGAATGTACCTGACTAGAAGGTATCTTAAAACCTATGGATTGCTATGTCTCCAAAAGAGAATCAAACATGTGTACAGGGGCATAAACGCAGCAGTGATAGGATTGGAGAGGTTCGGTGAGCAAATGAAGACCCTTTGAAGTCATATTGCATGGTACCCATTCCACGGGTCTCAACTCTCCAGGTTTAAGGTATTCTTCCTTCAGCTAAAACATGCATGTGTAACCTAGAGTATGATCAACCATGTGATCGGGAGACGTGTTCAAATATGTCTCAGTTTTCGTACCCTGGTACTCGGGTGCAACATTCCAGACGCTTTACTAACACTCTCCCGACTTGGAGAGTCAGTCCCTTTAACCTCCTGTTTGGCCCAGTTTGCAATTTCTGCGGAAGATGAACAGGAATAGCGAGAACCAATGAGAGACTAGCTGGAGGTGTCTGGACGGGCAAATTTAACTCTCATTTCCCACCAGGAAGAGGAATTAACCAAAGGCTCAGCGTGCCGTGCCGGAACCATATTAGGGCCTGAAGCCATCCTGCGGTGTTGCGGCCAGGTCACAAGAAAGCGAGTTGAAGAAAGGAGCTCAGGGGCACTGTAATGCACAAACATGCAGAGTTATAAATGACAGCTATCGTCCAAAAATATACTGAAGTAAGGCTGCCAAGAGGACTTGAAAGCGGGGCAGAATTGCAGGAAACCGATTTCAGGAGGTAGACTGGAATTGCATTGAAAGCATAGGAAAAGAGGCAGAACGTCCACAATGATGCACTTGGCCAAAAAGGGCGTATGCGTTTTTTCCTGAATATATTCAGGAAAAAACGCATACGCCCTTTTTGGCCAACCAAGCAAGCTTGCAAAGGAAATCTGCACTACAATGAAGTCTCACTTCCCCCCGGTCAAAAGGGCCATCTGAAAAAAGTGTAAAATCCAGAAAGGCAGGACAGGCCATGGAGAACTGGGAGCCTTGTTATGCTGATGGGCGGGATGTAAATTGCCAACAGACACTCGGGAGAAGTGTATGGTGTTTCCTGAAACATCAAAAAAAACAAAGCAACAGAGCCTAGGGCACTTCCACTTATGGTCCTATAGCTTAGGGAAATTAAAATCAAAAAGACACAGTAACCTCAAAGGTTAGGACGGCTCTGTTTACATGAACCTCGTTTACGGTACAAGTTCAATATCGCAGAAAGTGAAAAATGGATAAGGAAGTTGTGGTACTTACGTTTAATGCAATATCACTCAGCAATGAAATCTATGTCATCAGGCCCGTAGGAGCATAATGAGTGGATTCAGGTATGATGATTCTAACTGAAATAAGTCACACAGAAAAAGAAACATCATAAGATATCACTAATACACGGAATGTAAACTTGGCTACACAAGAACTGAATTACAAAACAGAAGAGGGTCTCAAATTTAGAAAACCAACTTATGCTTGCTTAAGGGGAAAGGTGAGTTGGGGTGCTGCATAAAACCAGAGATTGAAATTAGCACAGATAAATTTCCTTAAGCCAAATATGGAATAGAAAAGAGCTACTCCTTGCTCAATGAAATGGACTCAACACCCCATATTAAACGCCTAAGAATGTACCTGACTAGTAAGTATCTTAACACATATGGATTCCTATCTCTCTGCAAGAGAATCAAGCGTGTGTACTGGGACATAATCGCAGCAGTGATAACATTGGAGAGGTTCGCTGCGCAAATGAAGACGCTTTGAAGTCGTATTGCAGGGTACCCATTCCACGGGTCTCAACTCACCAGGTTTAAGGTATTCTTCCTACAGCTAAAACATGCATGTGGAACTCACAGTATGATCAACCGTGTGATCGGGAGACGTGTTCAAATATGTCTCAGTTTTCTTCCCCTGGTACTCGGGTGCAACATTCCAGACGCTTTACTAACACTCTCCCGACTTGGAGAGTCAGTGCCTTTAACCTCCTGTTTGGCCCAGTTTGCCATTTCTGCGGAAGATGAACAGGAATTGGGAGAACCAATTAGAGACTAGCTGGAGGTGTCTGGACGGGCAAATTTAACTCTCATTTCCCACCAGGAAGAGGAAATAACCAAAGGCTCAGCGTGCCGTGCCTGAACCAAATTAGGGCCTGAAGCCATCCTGCGGTGTTTTGGCCAGCTCACAAGAAAGCGAGTTGAAGAAAGGAGCTCAGGGGAACTGTAATTCACAAACCTGCAGAGTTATAAATGACAGCTATTGTCCAAAAATATACTGAAGTAAGGCTGCCAAGAGGACTTGAAAGCGGGGCAGAATTGCAGGAAACCGATTTCAGGAGGTAGACTGGAATTGCATTGAAAGCATAGGAAAAGAGGCAGAACGTAGACAATGATGCACTTGGCCAAAATGGGCATATGCATTTTTTCCTGAATATATTCAGGAAAAAACGCATACGCCCTTTTTGGACAACCAAGCTTGCAAAGGAAATCTGCACTACAATGAAGTCTCACTTCCCCCCGGTCAAAAGGGCCATCTGAAAAAAGTGTAAAATCCAGAAAGGAAGGACAGGCCATGGAGAACTGGAAGCCTTGTTATGCTGATGGGCAGGATGTAAATTGCCAACAGACACTCGGGAGAAGTGTATGGTGTTTCCTGAAACATCTGAAAAACAAATCAACACAGCCTAGGGCACTTTCACTTATGGTCCTATAGCTTAGGGAAATTAAAATCAAAAAGACACAGCACCCCAAAGTTTGGGACGCCTCTGTTTACAAGAACCTCGTTTACCGTACAAGTTCAGTATCACAGAAAGTGAAAAATGGATAAAGAACTTGTGGTACTTACGTACAATGCAGTATCACTCAGCAATGAAATCTATGTCATCAGGCCCGTAGCAGAATAATAAGTGGATTCAGGTTCGATGATTCTAACTGAAATAAGTCACACAGAAAAAGAAACATCATAAGATATCACTAATACACGGAATGTAAACTTGGCTACACAGGAACTGAATTCCAAAACAGAACAGGGTCTCAAATTTAGAAAACCAACTTATGCTTGCTTAAGGGGAAAGGTGAGTCGGGGTGCTGCATAAAACCAGAGGTTGAAATGAGCACAGATAAAGTTCCTTAAGCCAAATATGGAATAGACAAGAGCTACTCCTTGCTCAACGAAATGGACTCAACACCCCATATTAAACGCCTAAGAATGTACCTGACTAGTAAGTATCTTAAAACCTATGGATTGCTATGTCTCCAAAAGAGAATCAATCGTATGTACAGGGGCATAAACGCAGCAGTGATAGGATTGGAGAGGTTCGGTGAGCAAATGAAGACCCTTTGAAGTCATATTGCATGGTACCCATTCCACGGGTCTCAACTCTCCAGATTTAAGGTATTCTTCCTTGAGCTAAATCATGCATGTAGAACCCAGAGTATGATCAACTGTGTGAAAGGGAGACGTGTTCAAATATGTCTCAGTTTTCCTCCCCTGGTACTCGGGTGCAACATTCCAGACGCTTCACTAACACTCTCCCCACTTGGAGCGTCAGCGCCTTTAACCTCCTGTTTGGCCCAGTTTGCCATTTCTGCGGAAGATGAACAGGAATAGGGAGAACCAATGAGAGACTAGCTGGAGGTGTCTGGACGGGCAAATTTAACTCTCATTTCCCACCAGGAAGAGGACATAACCAAAGGCTCAGCTTGCCATGCCGGAACCAGATTAGGGACTGAAGCCATCCTGCGGTGTTGCGTCCAGGTCACAAGAAAGCGAGTTGAAGAAAGTAGCTAAGGGGCACTGTAATTCACAAACCTGCAGAGTTATAAATGACAGCGATCGTCCAAAAATATACTGAAGTAAGGCTGCCAAGAGGACTTGAAAGCGGGGCAGAATTGCAGGAAACCGATTTCAGGAGGTAGACTGGAATTGCATTGAAAGCATAGGAAAAGAGGCAGAACGTCCACAATGATGCACTTGGCCAAAAAGGGCGTATGCGTTTTTTCCTGAATATATTCAGGAAAAAACGCATACGCCCTTTTTGGCCAACCAAGCAAGCTTGCAAAGGAAATCTGCACTACAATGAAGTCTCACTTCCTTCCGGTCAAAAGGGCCATCTGAAAAAAGTGTAAAATCCAGAAAGGCAGGACAGGCCATGGAGAACTGGGAGCCTTGTTATGCTGATGGGCGGGATGTAAATTGCCAACAGACACTCGGGAGAAGTGTATGGTGTTTCCTGAAACATCTAAAAAACAAAGCAACAGAGCCTAGGGCACTTCCACTTATGGTCCTATAGCTTAGGGAAATTAAAATCAAAAAGACACAGCCACCCCAAAGTTTGGGATGGCTCTGTTTATAAGAACATCGTTTACAGTAGAAGTTCAACATCGCAGAAAGCGAAAAATGGATAAATAAGCTGTGGTATTTACTTACAAAGCAATATCACTCAGCAATGAAATCTATGTCATCAGGCCCTTAGCAGCACAATGAGTGGATTCAGGTACGATGATTCTAACTGAAATAAGTCACACAGAAAAAGAAACATCATAAGATATCACTAATACACGGAATGTAAACTTGGCTACACAGGAACTGAATTCCAAAACAGAACAGGGTCTCAAATTTAGAAAACCAACTTATGCTTGCTTAAGGGGAAAGGTGAGTTGGGGTGCTGCATAAAACCAGAGATTGAAATGAGCACAGATAAAGTCCCTTAAGCCAAATATGGAATAGACAAGAGCTACTCCTTGCTCAATGAAATGGACTCAACACCACATATTAAACGCCTAAGAATGTACCTGACTAGTAAGTATCTTAAATCGTATGGATTGCTATGTCTCCAAAAGAGAATCAAGCGTGTGTACAGGGGAATAAACGCAGCAGTGATAGGATTGGAGAGGTTCGGTGAGCAAATGAAGACCCTTTGAAGTCATATTGCATGGTACCCATTCCACGGGTTTCAACTACCCAGGTTTTAGGGATTCTTCCTTCAGCTAAAACATGCATGTGGAACCTAGAGTATGATCAACCATGTGATCGGGAGACGTGTTCAAATATGTCTCAGTTTTTGTACCCTGGTACTCGGGTGCAACATTCCAGACGCTTTACTAACACTCTCCCGACTTGGAGAGTCAGTCCCTTTAACCTCCTGTTTGGCCCAGTTTGCAATTTCTGCGGAAGATGAACAGGAATAGCGAGAACCAATGAGAGACTAGCTGGAGGTGTCTGGACGGGCAAATTTAACTCTCATTTCCCACCAGGAAGAGGAATTAACCAAACGCTCAGCGTGCCGTGCCGGAAACAGATAAGGGCCTGAAGCCATCCTGCGGTGTTGTGGCCAAGTCACAAGAAAGCGAGTTGAAGAAAGGAGCTCAGGGGCACTGTAATGCACAAACCTGCAGAGTTATAAATGACAGCTATCGTCCAAAAATATACTGAAGTAAGGCTGCCAAGAGGACTTGAAAGCGGGGCAGAATTGCAGGAAACCGATTTCAGGAGGTAGACTGGAATTGCATTGAAAGCATAGGAAAAGAGGCAGAGCGTCCACAAGGATGCACTTGGCCAAAAAGGGCGTATGCGTTTTTTCCTGAATATATTCAGGAAAAAACGCATACGCCCTTTTTGGCCAACCAAGCAAACTTGCAAAGGAAATCTGCACTACAATGAAGTCTCACTTCCCCCCGGTCAAAAGGGCCATCTGAACAAAGTGTAAAATCCAGAAAGACAGGACAGGCCATGGAGAACTGGGAGCCTTGTTATGCTGATGGGTGGGATGTAAATTGCCAACAGACACTCCGGAGAAGTGTATGGTGTTTCCTGAAACATCTAAAAAACAAAGCAACAGAGCCTAGGGCACTTCCACTTATGGTCCTATAGCTTAGGGAAATTAAAATCAAAAAGACACAGCCACCCCAAAGTTTGGGACGCCTCTGTTTACAAGAACCTCGTTTACCGTACAAGTTCAGTATCACAGAAAGTGAAAAATGGATAAAGAACTTGTGGTACTTACGTACAATGCAGTATCACTCAGCAATGAAATCTATGTCATCAGGCCCGTAGCAGCATAATGAGTGGATTCAGGTACGATGATTCTAACTGAAATAAGTCACACAGAAAAAGAAACATCATAAGATATCACTAATACACGGAATGTAAACTTGGCTACACAGGAACTGAATTCCAAAACAGAACAGGGTCTCAAATTTAGAAAACCAACTTATGCTTGCTTAAGAGGAAAGGTGAGTTGGGGTGCTGCATAAAACCAGAGATTGAAATGAGCACAGATAAAGTTCCTTAAGCCAAATATGGAATAGACAAGAGCTACTCCTTGCTCAACGAAATGGACTCAACACCCCATATTAAACGCCTAAGAATGTACCTGACTAGTAAGTATCTTAAAACCTATGGATTGCTATGTCTCCAAAAGAGAATCAATCGTATGTACAGGGGCATAAACGCAGCAGTGATAGGATTGGAGAGGTTCGGTGAGCAAATGAAGACCCTTTGAAGTCATATTGCATGGTACCCATTCCACGGGTCTCAACTCTCCAGATTTAAGGTACTCTTCCTTGAGCTAAATCATGCATGTAGAACCCAGAGTATGATCAACCGTGTGACCGGGAGACGTGTTCAAATATGTCTCAGTTTTCCTCCCCTGGTACTCGGGTGCAACATTCCAGACGCTTTACTAACACTCTCCCCACTTGGAGAGTCAGCGCCTTTAACCTCCTGTTTGGCCCAGTTTGCAATTTCTGCGGAAGATGAACAGGAATAGGGAGAACCAATGAGAGACTAGCTGGAGGTGTCTGGACGGGCAAATTTAACTCTCATTTCCCACCAGGAAGAGGAAATAACCAAAGGCTCAGCGTGCCGTGCCGGAACCAGATTAGGGACTGAAGCCATCCTGCGGTGTTGCGTCCAGGTCACAAGAAAGCGTGTTGAAGAAAGTAGCTAAGGGGCACTGTAATTCACAAACCTGCAGAGTTATAAATGACAGCGATCGTCCAAAAATATACTGAAGTATGGCTGCCAAGAGGACTTGAAAGCGGGGCAGAATTGCAGGAAACCGATTTCAGGAGGTAGAGTGGAATTGCATTGAAAGCATAGGAAAAGAGGCAGAACGTCCACAATGATGCACTTGGCCAAAAAGTGCGTATGCGTTTTTTCCTGAATATATTCAGGAAAAAACGCATACGCCCTTTTTGGCCAACCAAGCAAGCTTGCAAAGGAAATCTGCAGTACAATGAAGTCTCACTTCCTTCCGGTCAAAAGGGCCATCTGAAAAAAGTGTAAAATCCAGAAAGGCAGGACAGGCCATGGAGAACTGGGAGCCTTGTTATTCTGATGGGCGGGATGTAAATTGCCAACAGACACTCGGGGGAAGTGTATGGTGTTTCCTGAAACATCTAAAAAACAAAGCAACAGAGCCTAGGGCACTTCCACTTATGGTCCTATAGCGTAGGGAAATTAAAATCAAAAAGACACAGCCACCCCTAAGGTTGGAACGGCTCTGTTTACAAGAATCTCGTTTACAGTACAAGTTCAACATCGCAGAAAGTGAAAAATGGATAAAGAAGTTGTGGTATTTACTTACAAAGCAATATCACTCAGCAATGAAATCTATGTCATCAGGCCCTTAGCAGCACAATGAGTGGATTCAGGTATGATGCTTCTAACTCAAATAAGTCACACAGAAAAAGAAACATCATAAGATATCAGTAATACATGGAATGTAAACTTGGCTACACAGGAACTGAATTACAGAACAGAACAGGGTCTCAAACTTAGAAAACCAACTTATGCTTGCTTAAGGGGAAAGGTGAGTTGGGGTGCTGCATAAAACCAGAGATTGAAATGAGCACAGATAAAGTTCCTTAAGCCAAATATGGAATAGACAAGAGCTACTCCTTGCTCAACGAAATGGACTCAACACCCCATATTAAACGCCTAAGAATGTACCTGACTAGTAAGTATCTTAAAACCTATGGATTGCTATGTCTCCGAAAGAGAATCAAGCATGTGTACAGGGGCATAAACGCAGCAGTGATAGGATTGGAGAGGTTCGGTGAGCAAATGAAGCCCCTTTGAAGTCATATTGCATGGTACCCATTCCACGGGTCTCAACTCTCCAGATTTAAGATATTCTTCCTTGAGCTAAATCATGCATGTAGAACCCAGAGTATGATCAACTGTGTGAACGGGAGACGTGTTCAAATATGTCTCAGTTTTCCTCCCCTGGTACTCGGGTGCAACATTCCAGACGCTTTACTAACACTCTCCCCACTTGGAGAGTCAGCGCCTTTAACCTCCTGTTTGGCCCAGTTTGCAATTTCTGCGGAAGATGAACAGGAATAGGGAGAACCAATGAGAGACTAGCTGGAGGTGTCTGGACGGGCAAATTTAACTCTCATTTCCCACCAGGAAGAGGAATTAACCAAAGGCTCAGCGTGCCGTGCCGGAACCAGATTAGGGCCTGAAGCCATCCTGCGGTGTTGCGGCCAGGTCACAAGAAAGCGATTTGAAGAAAGTAGCTCAGGGGCACTGTAATTCACAAACCTGCAGAGTTATAAATGACAGCTATCGTCCAAAAATATACTGAAGTAAGGCTGCCAAGAGGACTTGAAAGTGGGGCAGAATTGCAGGAAACCGATTTCAGGAGGTAGACTGGAATTGCATTGAAAGCATAGGAAAAGAGGCAGAACGTCCACAATGATGCACTTGGCCAAAACGGGCGTATGCGTTGTTTCCTGAATATATTCAGGAAAAAACGCATACTCCCTTTTTGGCCAACCAAGCAAATTTGCAAAGAAAATCTGCAATACAATGAAGTCTCACTTCCCCCCGGTCAAAAGGGCCATCTGAACAAAGTGTAAAATCCAGAAAGGCAGGACAGGCCATGGAGAACTGGGAGCCTTGTTATGCTGATGGGCGGGATGTAAATTGCCAACAGACACTCGGGAGAAGTGTATGGTGTTTCCTGAAACATCTAAAAAACAAAGCAACAGAGCCTAGGGCACTTCCACTTATGGTCCTATAGCTTAGGGAAATTAAAATCAAAAAGACACAGCCACCCCAAAGTTTGGGACGCCTCTGTTTACAAGAACCTCGTTTACCGTACAAGTTCAGTATCACAGAAAGTGAAAAATGGATAAAGAACTTGTGGTACTTACGTACAATGCAGTATCACTCAGCAATGAAATCTATGTCATCAGGCCCGTAGCAGCATAATGAGTGGATTCAGGTACGATGATTCTAACTGAAATAAGTCACACAGAAAAAGAAACATCATAAGATATCACTAATACACGGAATGTAAACTTGGCTACACAGGAACTGAATTCCAAAACAGAACAGGGTCTCAAATTTAGAAAACCAACTTATGCTTGCTTAAGGGGAAAGGTGAGTTGGGGTGCTGCATAAAACCAGAGATTGAAATGAGCACAGATAAAGTTCCTTAAGCCAAATATGGAATAGACAAGAGCTACTCCTTGCTCAACGAAATGGACTCAACACCGCATATTAAACGCCTAAGAATGTACCTGACTAGTAAGTATCTTAAAACCTATGGATTGCTATGTCTCCAAAAGAGAATCAAGCATGTGTACAGGGGCATAAACGCAGCAGTGATAGGATTGGAGAGGTTCGGTGAGCAAATGAAGACCCTTTGAAGTCATATTGCATGGTACCCATTCCACGGGTCTCAACTCTCCAGGTTTAAGGTATTCTTCCTTCAGCTAAAACATGCATGTGGAACCCAGAGTATGATCAACCGTGTGAACGGGAGACGTGTTCAAATATGTCTCAGTTTTCCTCCCCTGGTACTCGGGTGCAACATTCCAGACGCTTTACTAACACTCTCCCCACTTGGAGAGTCAGCGCCTTTAACCTCCTGTTTGGCCCAGTTTGCCATTTCTGCGGAAGATGAACAGGAATAGGGAGAACCAATGAGAGACTAGCTGGAGGTGTCTGGACGGGCAAATTTAACTCTCATTTCCCACCAGGAAGAGGAATTAACCAAAGGCTCAGCGTGCCGTGCCGGAACCAGATTAGGGCCTGAAGCCATCCTGCGGTGTTGCGGCCAGGTCACAAGAAAGCGAGTTGAAGAAAGGAGCTCAGGGGCACTGTAATTCACAAACATGCAGAGTTATAAATGACAGCTATCGTCCAAAAATATACTGAAGTAAGGCTGCCAAGAGGACTTGAAAGCGGGGCAGAATTGCAGGAAACCGATTTCAGGAGGTAGACTGGAATTGCATTGAAAGCATAGGAAAAGAGGCAGAACGTCCACAATGATGCACTTGGCCAAAACGGGCGTATGCGTTGTTTCCTGAATATATTCAGGAAAAAACGCATACGCCCTTTTTGGCCAACCAAGCAAACTTGCAAAGGAAATCTGCACTACAATGAAGTCTCACTTCCCCCCGGTCAAAAGGGCCATCTGAACAAAGTGTAAAATCCAGAAAGACAGGACAGGCCATGGAGAACTGGGAGCCTTGTTATGCTGATGGGCGGGATGTAAATTGCCAACAGACACTCGGGAGAAGTGTATGGTGTTTCCTGAAACATCTAAAAAACAAAGCAACAGAGCCTAGGGCACTTCCACTTATGGTCCTATAGCTTAGGGAAATTAAAATCAAAAAGACACAGCCACCCCAAAGTTTGGGACGTCTCTGTTTACAAGAACCTCGTTTACCGTACAAGTTCAGTATCACAGAAAGTGAAAAATGGATAAAGAACTTGTGGTACTTACGTACAATGCAGTATCACTCAGCAATGAAATCTATGTCATCAGGCCCGTAGCAGCATAATGAGTGGATTCAGGTACGATGATTCTAACTGAAATAAGTCACACAGAAAAAGAAACATCATAAGATATCACTAATACACGGAATGTAAACTTGGCTACACAGGAACTGAATTCCAAAACAGAACAGGGTCTCAAATTTAGAAAACCAACTTATGCTTGCTTAAGAGGAAAGGTGAGTTGGGGTGCTGCATAAAACCAGAGAGTGAAATGAGCACAGATAATGTTGTTAAGCCAAATATGGAATAGACAAGAGCTACTCCTTGCTCAACGAAATGGACTCAACACCCCATATTAAACGCCTAAGAATGTACCTGACTAGTAAGTATCTTAAAACCTATGGATTGCTATGTCTCCAAAAGAGAATCAATCGTATGTACAGGGGCATAAACGCAGCAGTGATAGGATTGGAGAGGTTCGGTGAGCAAATGAAGACCCTTTGAAGTCATATTGCATGGTACCCATTCCACGGGTCTCAACTCTGCAGATTTAAGATATTCTTCCTTGAGCTAAATCATGCATGTAGAACCCAGAGTATGATCAACTGTGTGAACGGGAGACGTGTTCAAATATGTCTCAGTTTTCCTCCCCTGGTACTCGGGTGCAACATTCCAGACGCTTTACTAACACTCTCCCCACTTGGAGAGTCAGCGCCTTTAACCTCCTGTTTGGCCCAGTTTGCAATTTCTGCGGAAGATGAACAGGAATAGGGAGAACCAATGAGAGACTAGCTGGAGGTGTCTGGACGGGCAAATTTAACTCTCATTTCCCACCAGGAAGAGGAAATAAACAAAGGCTCAGCGTGCCGTGCCGGAACCAGATTAGGGACTGAAGCCATCCTGCGGTGTTGCGTCCAGGTCACAAGAAAGCGAGTTGAAGAAAGTAGCTAAGGGGCACTGTAATTCACAAACCTGCAGAGTTATAAATGACAGCGATCGTCCAAAAATATACTGAAGTATGGTTGCCAAGAGGACTTGAAAGCGGGGCAGAATTGCAGGAAACCGATTTCAGGAGGTAGAGTGGAATTGCATTGAAAGCATAGGAAAAGAGGCAGAACGTCCACAATGATGCACTTGGCCAAAAAGTGCGTATGCGTTTTTTCCTGAATATATTCAGGAAAAAACGCATACACCCTTTTTGGCCAACCAAGCAAGCTTGCAAAGGAAATCTGCACTACAATGAAGTCTCACTTCCTTCCGGTCAAAAGGGCCATCTGAAAAAAGTGTAAAATCCAGAAAGGCAGGACAGGCCATGGAGAACTGGGAGCCTTGTTATGCTGATGGGCGGGATGTAAATTGCCAACAGACACTCGGGGGAAGTGTATGGTGTTTCCTGAAACATCTAAAAAACAAAGCAACAGAGCCTAGGGCACTTCCACTTATGGTCCTATAGCTTAGGGAAATTAAAATCAAAAAGACACAGCCACCCCTAAGGTTGGAACGGCTCTGTTTACAAGAACCTCGTTTACAGTACAAGTTCAACATCGCAGAAAGTGAAAAATGGATAAAGAAGTTGTGGTATTTACTTACAAAGCAATATCACTCAGCAATGAAATCTATGTCATCAGGCCCTTAGCAGCACAATGAGTGGATTCAGGTATGATGCTTCTAACTGAAATAAGTCACACAGAAAAAGAAACATCATAAGATATCAGTAATACATGGAATGTAAACTTGGCTACACAGGAACTGAATTACAGAACAGAACAGGGTCTCAAACTTAGAAAACCAACTTATGCTTGCTTAAGGGGAAAGGTGAGTTGGGGTGCTGCATAAAACCAGAGATTGAAATGAGCACAGATAAAGTTCCTTAAGCCAAATATGGAATAGACAAGAGCTACTCCTTGCTCAACGAAATGGACTCAACACCCCATATTAAACGCCTAAGAATGTACCTGACTAGTAAGTATCTTAAAACCTATGGATTGCTATGTCTCCGAAAGAGAATCAAGCGTGTGTACAGGGGCATAAACGCAGCAGTGATAGGATTGGAGAGGTTCGGTGAGCAAATGAAGACCCTTTGAAGTCATATTGCATGGTACCCATTCCACGGGTCTCAACTCTCCAGGTTTAAGGTATTCTTCCTTCAGCTAAAACATGCATGTGGAACCCAGAGTATGATCAACCGTGTGAACGGGAGACGTGTTCAAATATGTCTCAGTTTTCCTCCCCTGGTACTCGGGTGCAACATTCCAGATGCTTTATTAACACTCTCCCGACTTGGAGAGTTAGTGCCTTTAACCTCCTGTTTGGCCCAGTTTGCAATTACTGCGGAAGATGAACAGGAATAGGGAGAACCAATGAGAGACTAGCTGGACGTGTCTGAACGGGCAAATTTAACTCTCATTTCCCACCAGGAAGAGGAATTAACCAAAGGCTCAGCGTGCCGTGCCGGAACCAGATTAGGGCCTGAAGCCATCCTGCGGTGTTGCGGCCAGCTCACAAGAAAGCGAGTTGAAGAAAGGAGCTCAGGGGCACTGTAATTCACAAACCTGCAGAGTTATAAATGACAGCTATCGTCCAAAAATATACTGAAGTAAGGCTGCCAAGAGGACTTGAAAGCGGGGCAGAATTGCAGGAAACCGATTTCAGGAGGTAGACTGGAATTGCATTGAAAGCATAGGAAAAGAGGCAGAACGTCCACAATGATGCACTTGGCCAAAAAGGGCGTATGCGTTTTTTCCTGAATATATTCAGGAAAAAACGCATACGCCCTTTTTGGCCAACCAAGCAAGCTTGCAAAGGAAATCTGCACTACAATGAAGTCTCACTTCCCCCCGGTCAAAAGGGCCATCTGAAAAAAGTGTAAAATCCAGAAAGGCAGGACAGGCCATGGAGAACTAGAAGCCTTGTTATGCTGATGGGCGGGATGTAAATTGCCAACAGACACTCAGGAGAAGTGTATGGTGTTTCCAGAAACATCTGAAAAACAAAGCAACACAGCCTAGGGCACTTCCACTTATGGTCCTATAGCTTAGGGAAATTAAAATCAAAAAGACACAGCACCCCAAAGTTTGGGAAGCCTCTGTTTACAAGAACCTCGTTTACCGTACAAGTTCAATATCACAGAAAGTGAAAAATGGATAAAGAACTTGTGGTACTTACGTACAATGCAGTATCACTCAGCAATGAAATCTATGTCATCAGGCCCGTAGCAACATAATGAGTGGATTCAGGTACGATGATTCTAACTGAAATAAGTCACACAGAAAAAGAAACATCATAAGATATCACTAATACACGGAATGTAAACTTGGCTACACAGGAACTGAATTCCAAAACAGAACAGGGTCTCAAATTTAGAAAACCAACTTATGCTTGCTTAAGGGGAAAGGTGAGTTGGGGTGCTGCATAAAACCAGAGATTGAAATGAGCACAGATAAAGTTCCTTAAGCCAAATATGGAATAGACAAGAGCTACTCCTTGCTCAATGAAATGGACTCAACACCCCATATTAAACGCCTAAGAATGTACCTGACTAGTAAGTATCTTAAAACCTATGGATTGCTATGTCTCCAAAAGAGAATCAAGCATGTGTACAGGGGCATAAACGCAGCAGTGATAGGTTTGGAGAGGTTCAGTGAGCAAATGAAGACCCTTTGAAGTCATATTGCATGGTACCCATTCCACGGGTTTCAACTACCCAGGTTTAAGGTATTCTTCCTTCAGCTAAAACATGCATGTGGAACCCAGAGTATGATCAACTGTGTGAACGGGAGACGTGTTCAAATATGTCTCAGTTTTTGTACCCTGGTACTCGGGTGCAACATTCCAGACGCTTTACTAACACTCTCCCGACTTGGAGAGTCAGTCCCTTTAACCTCCTATTTGGCCCAGTTTGCAATTTCTGCGGAAGATGAACAGGAATAGCGAGAACCAATGAGAGACTAGCTGGAGGTGTCTGGACGGGCAAATTTAACTCTCATTTCCCACCAGGAAGAGGAATTAACCAAACGCTCAGCGTGCCATGCCGGAAACAGATAAGGGCCTGAAGCCATCCTGCGGTGTTGTGGCCAAGTCACAAGAAAGCGAGTTGAAGAAAGGAGCTCAGGGGCACTGTAATTCACAAACCTGCAGAGTTATAAATGACAGCTATCGTCCAAAAATATACTGAAGTAAGGCTGCCAAGAGGACTTGAAAGCGGGGCAGAATTGCAGGAAACCGATTTCAGGAGGTAGACTGGAATTGCATTGAAAGCATAGGAAAAGAGGCAGAACGTCCACAATGATGCACTTGGCCAAAAAGGGCGTATGCGTTTTTTCCTGAATATATTCAGGAAAAAACGCATACGCCCTTTTTGGCCAACCAAGCAAGCTTGCAAAGGAAATCTGCACTACAATGAAGTCTCACTTCCCCCCGGTCAAAAGGGCCATCTGAACAAAGTGTAAAATCCAGAAAGTCAGGACAGGCCATGGAGAACTGGGAGCCTTGTTATGCTGATGGGCGGGATGTAAATTGCCAACAGACACTCGGGAGAAGTGTATGGTGTTTCCTGAAACATCTAAAACACAAAGCAACAGAGCCTAGGGCACTTCCACTTATGGTCCTATAGCTTAGGGAAATTAAAATCAAAAAGACACAGCCACCCCAAAGTTTGGGACGCCTCTGTTTACAAGAACCTCGTTTACCGTACAAGTTCAGTATCACAGAAAGTGAAAAATGGATAAAGAACTTGTGGTACTTACGTACAATGCAGTATCACTCAGCAATGAAATCTATGTCATCAGGCCCGTAGCAGCATAATGAGTGGATTCAGGTACGATGATTCTAACTGAAATAAGTCACACAGAAAAAGAAACATCATAAGATATCACTAATACACGGAATGTAAACTTGGCTACACAGGAACTGAATTCCAAAACAGAACAGGGTCTCAAATTTAGAAAACCAACTTATGCTTGCTTAAGAGGAAAGGTGAGTTGGGGTGCTGCATAAAACCAGAGAGTGAAATGAGCACAGATAATGTTGTTAAGCCAAATATGGAATAGACAAGAGCTACTCCTTGCTCAACGAAATGGACTCAACACCCCATATTAAACGCCTAAGAATGTACCTGACTAGTAAGTATCTTAAAACCTATGGATTGCTATGTCTCCAAAAGAGAATCAATCGTATGTACAGGGGCATAAATGCAGCAGTGATAGGATTGGAGAGGTTCGGTGAGCAAATGAAGACCCTTTGAAGTCATATTGCATGGTACCCATTCCACGGGTCTCAACTCTCCAGATTTAAGATATTCTTCCTTGAGCTAAATCATGCATGTAGAACCCAGAGTATGATCAACTGTGTGAACGGGAGACGTGTTCAAATATGTCTCAGTTTTCCTCCCCTGGTACTCGGGTGCAACATTCCAGACGCTTTACTAACACTCTCCCCACTTGGAGAGTCAGCGCCTTTAACCTCCTGTTTGGCCCAGTTTGCAATTTCTGCGGAAGATGAACAGGAATAGGGAGAACCAATGAGAGACTAGCTGGAGGTGTCTGGACGGGCAAATTTAACTCTCATTTCCCACCAGGAAGAGGAAATAAACAAAGGCTCAGCGTGCCGTGCCGGAACCAGATTAGGGACTGAAGCCATCCTGCGGTGTTGCGTCCAGGTCACAAGAAAGCGAGTTGAAGAAAGTAGCTAAGGGGCACTGTAATTCACAAACCTGCAGAGTTATAAATGACAGCGATCGTCCAAAAATATACTGAAGTATGGTTGCCAAGAGGACTTGAAAGCGGGGCAGAATTGCAGGAAACCGATTTCAGGAGGTAGAGTGGAATTGCATTGAAAGCATAGGAAAAGAGGCAGAACGTCCACAATGATGCACTTGGCCAAAAAGTGCGTATGCGTTTTTTCCTGAATATATTCAGGAAAAAACGCATACACCCTTTTTGGCCAACCAAGCAAACTTGCAAAGGAAATCTGCACTACAATGAAGTCTCACTTCCCCCCGGTCAAAAGGGCCATCTGAAAAAAGTGTAAAATCCAGAAAGGCAGGACAGGCCATGGAGAACTGGGAGCCTTGTTATGCTGATGGGCGGGATGTAAATTGCCAACAGACACTTGGGAGAAATGTATGGTGTTTCCTGAAACATCTAAAAAACAAAGCAACAGAGCCTAGGGCACTTCCACTTATGGTCCTATAGCTTAGGGAAATTAAAATCAAAAAGACACAGCCACCCCAAAGTTTGGGACGCCTCTGTTTACAAGAACCTCGTTTACCGTACAAGTTCAATATCACAGAAAGTGAAAAATGGATAAAGAACTTGTGGTACTTACGTACAATGCAGTATCACTCAGCAATGAAATCTATGTCATCAGGCCCGTAGCAGCATAATGAGTGGATTCAGGTACGATGATTCTAACTGAAATAAGTCACACAGAAAAAGAAACATCATAAGATATCACTAATGCATGGAATGTAAACTTGGCTACACAGGAACTGAATTCCAAAACAGAACAGGGTCTCAAATTTAGAAAACCAACTTATGCTTGCTTAAGGGGAAAGGTGAGTTGGGGTGCTGCATAAAACCAGAGATTGAAATGAGCACAGATAAAGTTCCTTAAGCCAAATATGGAATAGACAAGAGCTACTCCTTGCTCAACGAAATGGACTCAACACCGCATATTAAACGCCTAAGAATGTACCTGACTAGTAAGTATCTTAAAACCTATGGATTGCTATGTCTCCAAAAGAGAATCAAGCGTGTGTACAGGGGCATAAATGCAGCAGTGATAGGATTGGAGAGGTTCGGTGAGCAAATGAAGACCCTTTGAAGTCATATTGCATGGTACCCATTCCACGGGTCTCAACTCTCCAGGTTTAAGGTATTCTTCCTTCAGCTAAAACATGCATGTGGAACCCAGAGTATGATCAACCGTGTGAACGGGAGACGTGTTCAAATATGTCTCAGTTTTCCTCCCCTGATACTCGGGTGCAACATTCCAGACGCTTTACTAACACTCTCCCCACTTGGAGAGTCAGCGCCTTTAACCTCCTGTTTGGCCCAGTTTGCAATTTCTGCAGAAGATGAACAGGAATAGGGAGAACCAATGAGAGACTAGCTGGACGTGTCTGGATGGGCAAATTTAACTCTCATTTCCCACCAGGAAGAGGAAATAACCAAAGGCTCAGCGTGCCATGCCGGAACCAGATTAGGGCCTGAAGCCATCCTGCGGTGTTGCAGCCAGCTCACAAGAAAGCGAGTTGAAGAAAGGAGCTCAGGGGCACTATAATTCACAAACCTGCAGAGTTATAAATGACAGCTATTGTGCAAAAATATACTGAAGTAAGGCTGCCAAGAGGACTTGAAAGCGGGGCAGAATTGCAGGAAACCGATTTCAGGAGGTAGACTGGAATTGCATTGAAAGCATAGGAAAAGAGGCAGAACGTCCACAATGATGCACTTGGCCAAAAAGGGCGTATACGTTTTTTCCTGAATATATTCAGGAAAAAACGCATACGCCCTTTTTGGCCAACCAAGCAAGCTTGCAAAGGAAATCTGCACTACAATGAAGTCTCACTTCCCCCCGGTCAAAAGGGCCATCTGAAAAAAGTGTAAAATCCAGAAAGGCAGGACAGGCCATGGAGAACTGGGAGCCTTGTTATGCTGATGGGCGGGATGTAAATTGCCAACAGACACTCGGGAGAAGTGTATGGTGTTTCCTGAAACATCTAAAAAACAAAGCAACAGAGCCTAGGGCACTTCCACTTATGGTCCTATAGCTTAGGGAAATTAAAATCAAAAAGACACAGCCACCCCAAAGTTTGGGACGCCTCTGTTTACAAGAACCTCGTTTACCGTACAAGTTCAACATCACAGAAAGTGAAAAATGGATAAAGAACTTGTGGTACTTACGTACAATGCAGTATCACTCAGCAATGAAATCTATGTCATCAGGCCCGTAGCAGCATAATGAGTGGATTCAGGAATGATGATTCTAACTGAAATAAGTCACACAGAAAAAGAATCATCATAAGATATCACTAATACACGGAATGTAAACTTGGCTACACAGGAACTGAATTCCAAAACAGAACAGGGTCTCAAATTTAGAAAACCAACTTATGCTTGCTTAAGGGGAAAGGTGAGTTGGGGTGCTGCATAAAACCAGAGATTGAAATGAGCACAGATAAAGTTCCTTAAGCCAAATATGGAATAGACAAGAGCTACTCCTTGCTCAACGAAATGGACTCAACACCCCATATTAAACGCCTACGAATGTACCTGACTAGTAAGTATCTTAAAACCTATGGATTGCTAAGTCTCCAAAAGAGAATCAAGCGTGTGTACAGGGGCATAAACGCAGCAGTGATAGGATTGGAGAGGTTCGGTGAGCAAATGAAGACCCTTTGAAATCATATTGCATGGTACCCATTCCACGGGTCTCAACTCTCCAGGTTTAAGGTATTCTTCCTTCAGCTAAAACATGCATGTGGAACCCAGAGTATGATCAACCGTGTGAACGGGAGACGTGTTCAAATATGTCTCAGTTTTCCTCCCCTGGTACTCGGGTGCAACATTCCAGATGCTTTACTAACACTCTCCCCACTTGGAGAGTCAGCGCCTTTAACCTCCTCTTTGGCCCAGTTTGCAATTTCTGCGGAAGATGAACAGGAATAGGGAGAACCAATGAGAGACTAGCTGGAGGTGTCTGGACGGGCAAATTTAACTCTCATTTCCCACCAGGAAGAGGAAATAACCAAAGGCTCAGCATCCCGTGCCAGAGCCAGATTAGGGCCTGAAGCCATCCTGCGGTGTTGCGGCCAGCTCACAAGAAAGCGAGTTGAAGAAACTAGCTCAGGGGCACTGTAATGCACAAACCTGCAGAGTTATAAATGACAGCTATCGTCCAAAAATATACTGAAGTAAGGCTGCCAAGAGGACTTGAAAGCGGGGCAGAATTGCAGGAAACCGATTTCAGGAGGTAGACTGGAATTGCATTGAAAGCATAGGAAAAGAGGCAGAACGTCCACAATGATGCACTTGGCCAAAAAGGGCGTATGCGTTTTTTCCTGAATATATTCAGGAAAAAACGCATACGCCCTTTTTGGCCAACCAAGCAAGCTTGCAAAGGAAATCTGCACTACAATGAAGTCTCACTTCCCCCCGGTCAAAAGGGCCATCTGAAAAAAGTGTAAAATCCAGAAAGGCAGGACAGGCCATGGAGAACTGGAAGCCTTGTTATGCTGATGGGCGGGATGTAAATTGCCAACAGACACTCGGGAGAAGTGTATGGTGTTTCCTGAAACATCTGAAAAACAAAGCAACAGAGCCTAGGGCACTTCCACTTATGGTCCTATGGCTTAGGGAAATTAAAATCAAAAAGACACAGGCACCCCAAAGGTTGGAATGGCTCTGTTTACAAGAACCTCGTTTACAGTACAAGTTCAACATCGCAGAAAGTGAAAAATGGATAAAGAAGTTGTGGTATTTACTAACAAAGCAATATCACTCAGCAATGAAATCTATGTCATCAGGCCCATAGCAGCACAATGAGTGGATTCAGGTATGATGATTCTAACTGAAATAAGTCACACAGAAAAAGAAACATCATAAGATATCAGTAATACATGGAATGTAAACTTGGCTACACAGGAACTGAATTACAGAACAGAACAGGGTCTCAAATTTAGAAAACCAACTTATGCTTGCTTAAGGGGAAAGGTGAGTTGGGGTGCTGCATGAAACCAGAGATTGAAATGAGCACAGATAAAGTTCCTTAAGCCAAATATGGAATAGACAAGAGCTACTCCTTGCTCAACGAAATGGACTCAACACCGCATATTAAACGCCTAAGAATGTACCTGACTAGTAAGTATCTTAAAACCTATGGATTGCTATGTCTCCGAAAGAGAATCAAGCATGTGTACAGGGGCATAAACGCAGCAGTGATAGGATTGGAGAGGTTCGGTGAGCAAATGAAGACCCTTTGAAGTCATATTGCATGGTACCCATTCCACGGGTCTCAACTCTCCAGGTTTAAGGTATTCTTCCTTCAGCTAAAACATGCATGTGGAACCCAGAGTATGATCAACCGTGTGAACGGGAGACGTGTTCAAATATGTCTCAGTTTTCCTCCCCTGGTACTCGGGTGCAACATTCCAGACGCTTTACTAACACTCTCCCCACTTGGAGAGTCAGCGCCTTTAACCTCCTGTTTGGCCCAGTTTGCCATTTCTGCGGAAGATGAACAGGAATAGGGAGAACCAATGAGAGACTAGCTGGAGGTGTCTGGACGGGCAAATTTAACTCTCATTTCCCACCAGGAAGAGGAAATAACCAAAGGCTCAGCGTGCCGTGCCAGAACCAGATTAGGGCCTGAAGCCATCCTGCGGTGTTGCGGCCAGCTCACAAGAAAGCGAGTTGAAGAAAGGAGCTCAGGGGCACTGTAATGCACAAACCTGCAGACTTATAAATGACAGCTATCGTCCAAAAATATACTGAAGTAAGGCTGCCAAGAGGACTTGAAAGCGGGGCAGAATTGCAGGAAACCGATTTCAGGAGGTAGACTGGAATTGCATTGAAAGCATAGGAAAAGAGGCAGAACGTCCACAATGATGCACTTGGCCAAAAAGGGCGTATGCGTTTTTTCCTGAATATATTCAGGAAAAAACGCATACGCCCTTTTTGGCCAACCAAGCAAGCTTGCAAAGGAAATCTGCACTACAATGAAGTCTCACTTCCCCCCGGTCAAAAGGGCCATCTGAAAAAAGTGTAAAATCCAGAAAGGCAGGACAGGCCATGGAGAACTGGGAGCCTTGTTATGCTGATGGGCGGGATGTAAATTGCCAACAGACACTCGGGAGAAGTGTATGGTGTTTCCTGAAACATCTATAAAACAAAGCAACAGAGCCTAGGGCACTTCCACTTATGGTCCTATAGCTTAGGGAAATTAAAATCAAAAAGACACAGCCACCCCTAAGGTTGGAACGGCTCTGTTTACAAGAACCTCGTTTACAGTACAAGTTCAACATCGCAGAAAGTGAAAAATGGATAAAGAAGTTGTGGTATTTACTTACAAAGCAATATCACTCAGCAATGAAATCTATGTCATCAGGCCCTTAGCAGCACAATGAGTGGATTCAGGTATGATGATTCTAACTGAAATAAGTCACACAGAAAAAGAAACATCATAAGATATCAGTAATACATGGAATGTAAACTTGGCTACACAGGAACTGAATTACAGAACAGAACAGGGTCTCAAATTTAGAAAACCAACTTATGCTTGCTTAAGGGGAAAGGTGAGTTGGGGTGCTGCATAAAACCAGAGATTGAAATGAGCACAGATAAAGTTCCTTAAGCCAAATATGGAATAGACAAGAGCTACTCCTTGCTCAACGAAATGGACTCAACACCGCATATTAAACGCCTAAGAATGTACCTGACTAGTAAGTATCTTAAAACCTATGGATTGCTATGTCTCCGAAAGAGAATCAAGCATGTGTACAGGGGCATAAACGCAGCAGTGATAGGATTGGAGAGGTTCGGTGAGCAAATGAAGACCCTTTGAAGTCATATTGCATGGTACCCATTCCACGGGTCTCAACTCTCCAGGTTTAAGGTATTCTTCCTTCAGCTAAAACATGCATGTGGAACCCAGAGTATGATCAACCGTGTGAACGGGAGACGTGTTCAAATATGTCTCAGTTTTCGTACCCTGGTACTCGGGTGCAACATTCCAGACGCTTTACTATCACTCTCCCCACTTGGAGAGTCAGCGCCTTTAACCTCCTGTTTGGCCCAGTTTGCAATTTCTGCGGAAGATGAACAGGAATAGGGAGAACCAATGAGAGACTAGCTGGAGGTGTCTGGACGGGCAAATTTAACTCTCATTTCCCACCAGGAAGAGGAAATAACCAAAGGCTCAGCGTGCCATGCCGGAACCAGATTAGGGCCTGAAGCCATCCTGCGGTGTTGCAGCCAGCTCACAAGAAAGCGAGTTGAAGAAAGGAGCTCAGGGGCACTGTAATGCACAAACCTGCAGAGTTATAAATGACAGCTATCGTCCAAAAATATACTGAAGTAAGGCTGCCAAGAGGACTTGAAAGCGGGGCAGAATTGCAGGAAACCGATTTCAGGAGGTAGACTGGAATTGCATTGAAAGCATAGGAAAAGAGGCAGAACGTCCACAATGATGCACTTGGCCAAAAAGGGCGTATGCATTTTTTCCTGAATATATTCAGGAAAACACGCATACGCCCTTTTTGGCCAACCAAGCAAGCTTGCAAAGGAAATCTGCACTACAATGAAGTCTCACTTCCCCCCAGTCAAAAGGGCCATCTGAAAAAAGTGTAAAATCCAGAAAGGCAGGACAGGCCATGGAGAACTGGGAGCCTTGTTATGCTGATGGGCGGGATGTAAATTGCCAACAGACACTTGGGAGGAGTGTATGGTGTTTCCTGAAACATCTAAAAAACAAAGCAACAGAGCCTAGGGCACTTCCACTTATGGTCCTATAGCTTAGGGAAATTAAAATCAAAAAGACACAGCCACCCCAAAGTTTGGGACGCCTCTGTTTACAAGAACCTCGTTTACCGTACAAGTTCAATATCACAGAAAGTGAAAAATGGATAAAGAACTTGTGGTACTTACGTACAATGCAGTATCACTCAGCAATGAAATCTATGTCATCAGGCCCGTAGCAGCATAATGAGTGGATTCAGGTACGATGATTCTAACTGAAATAAGTCACACAGAAAAAGAAACATCATAAGATATCACTAATACACGGAATGTAAACTTCGCTACACAGGAACTGAATTCCAAAACAGAACAGGGTCTCGAATTTAGAAAACCAACTTATGCTTGCTTAAGGGGAAAGGTGAGTTGGGGTGCTGCATAAAACCAGAGATTGAAATGAGCACAGATAAAGTTCCTTAAGCCAAATATGGAATAGACAAGAGCTACTACTTGCTCAACGAAATGGACTCAACACCCCATATTAAACGCCTAAGAATGTACCTGACTAGTAAGTATCTTAAAACCTATGGATTGCTATGTCTCCGAAAGAGAATCAAGCGTGTGTACAGGGGCATAAACGCAGCAGTGATAGGATTGGAGAGGTTCGGTGAGCAAATGAAGACCCTTTGAAGTCATATTGCATGGTACCCATTCCACGGGTTTCAACTACCCAGGTTTAAGGTATTCTTCCTTCAGCTAAAACATGCATGTGGAACCTAGAGTATGATCAACCATGTGATCGGGAGACGTGTTCAAATATGTCTCAGTTTTCGTACCCTGGTACTCGGGTGCAACATTCCAGACGCTTTACTAACACTCTCCCGACTTGCAGAGTCAGTCCCTTTAACCTCCTGTTTGGCCCAGTTTGCAATTTCTGCGGAAGATTAACAGGAATAGCGAGAACCAATGAGAGATTAGCTGGAGGTGTCTGGACGGGCAAATTTAACTCTCATTTCCCACCAGGAAGAGGAATTAACCAAAGGCTCAGCATGCCGTCCCGGAACCAGATTAGGGCCTGAAGCCATGCTGCGGTGTCGCGGCCAGCTCACAAGAAAGCGAGTTGAAGAAAGGAGCTCAGGGGCACTGTAATTCACAAACCTGCAGAGTTATAAATGACAGCTATCGTCCAAAAATACACTGAAGTAAGGCTTCCAGGAGGACTTGAAAGTGGGGCAGAATTGCAGGAAACCAATTTCAGGAGGTAGACTGGAATTGCATTGAAAGCATAGGAAAAGAGGCAGAACGTCCACAATGATGCACTTGGCCAAAAAGGGCGTATGCGTTTTTTCCTGAATATATTCAGGAAAAAACGCATATGCCCTTTTTGGCCAACCAAGCAAGCTTGCAAAGGAAATCTGCACTACAATGAAGTCTCACTTCCCCCTGGTCAAAAGGGCCATCTGAAAAAAGTGTAAATTCCAGAAAGGCAGGACAGGCCATGGAGAACTGGGAGCCTTGTTATGCTGATGGGCGGGATGTAAATTGCCAACAGACACTCGGGAGAAGTGTATGGTGTTTCCTGAAACATCTAAAAAACAAAGCAACAAAGCCTAGGGCACTTCCACTTATGGTCCTATAGCTTAGGGAAATTAAAATCAAAAAGACACAGCCACCCCAAAATTTGGGACGCCTCTGTTTACAAGAACCTCGTTTACCGTACAAGTTCAATATCACAGAAAGTGAAAAATGGATAAAGAACTTGTGGTACTTACGTACAATGCAGTATCACTCAGCAATGAAATCTATGTCATCAGGCCCATAGCAGCATAATGAGTGGATTCAGGTACGATGATTCTAACTGAAATAAGTCACACAGAAAAAGAAACATCATAAGATATCACTAATACATGCAATGTAAACTTGGCTACACAGGAACTGAATTCCAAAACAGAACAGGATCTCAAATTTAGAAAACCAACTTATGCTTGCTTAAGGGGAAAGGTGAGTTGGGGTGCTGCATAAAACCAGAGATTGAAATGAGCACAGATAAAGTTCCTTAAGCCAAATATGGAATAGACAAGAGCTACTCCTTGCTCAACGAAATGGACTCAACACCCCATATTAAACGCCTAAGAATGTACCTGACTAGTAAGTATCTTAAAACCTATGGATTGCTACGTCTCCAAAAGAGAATCAAGCGTGTGTACAGGGGCATAAACGCAGCAGTGATAGGATTGGAGAGGTTCGGTGAGCAAATGAAGACCCTTTGAAGTCATATTGCATGGTACCCATTCCACGGGTCTCAACTCTCCAGGTTTAAGGTATTCTTCCTTCAGCTAAAACATGCATGTGGAACCCAGAGTATGATCAACCGTGTGAACGGGAGACGTGTTCAACTATGTCTCAGTTTTCTTCCCCTGGTACTCAGGTGCAACATTCCAGACGCTTTACTAACACTCTCCCCACTTGGAGAGCCAGTGCCTTTAACCTCCTGTTTGGCCCAGTTTGCAATTTCTGCGGAAGATGAACAGGAATAGTGAGAACCAATGAGAGACTAGCTGGAGGTGTCTGGACGGGCAAATTTAACTCTCATTTCCCACCAGGAAGAGGAAATAACCAAAGGCTCAGCGTGCCGTGCCGGAACCAGATTAGGGCCTGAAGCCATCCTGCGGTGTTGCGGCCAGGTCACAAGAAAGCGAGTTGAAGAAAGGAGCTCGGGGGCACTGTAATTCACAAACCTGCAGAGTTATAAATGACAGCTATCGTCCAAAAATATACTGAAGTGAGGCTGCCAAGAGGACTTGAAAGCGGGGCAGAATTGCAGGAAACCGATTTCAGGAGGTAGACTGGAATTGCATTGAAAGCATAGGAAAAGAGGCAGAACGTCCACAATGATGCACTTGGCCAAAAAGGGCGTATGCGTTTTTTCCTGAATATATTCAGGAAAAAACGCATACGCCCTTTTTGGCCAACCAAGCAAGCTTGCAAAGGAAATCTGCACTACAATGAAGTCTCACTTCCCCCTGGTCAAAAGGGCCATCTGAAAAAAGTGTAAACTCCAGAAAGGCAGGACAGGCCATGGAGAACTGGGAGCCTTATTATGCTGATGGGCGGGATGTAAATTGCAAACAGACACTCGGGAGAAATGTATGGTGTTTCCTGAAACATCTAAAAAACAAAGCAACAGAGCCTAGGGCACTTCCACTTATGGTCCTATAGCTTAGGGAAATTAAAATCAAAAAGACACAGCCACCCCAATGTTTGGAACGGCTCTGTTTACAAGAACCGCGTTTACCGTACAAGTTCAACATCGCAGAAAGTGAAAAATGGATAAAGAAGTTGTGGTATTTACTTACAAAGCAATATCACTCAGCAATGAAATCTATGTCATCAGGCACTTAGCAGCACAATGAGTGGATTCAGGTATGATGATTCTAACTGAAATAAGTCACACAGAAAAAGAAACATCATAAGATATCAGTAATACACGGAATGTAAACTTGGCTACACAGGAACTGAATTACAGAACAGAACAGGGTCTCAAATTTAGAAAACGAACTTATGCTTGCTTAAGGGGAAAGGTGAGTTGGGGTACTGCATAAAACCAGAGATTGAAATGAGCACAGATAAAGTTCCTTAAGCCAAATATGGAATAGACAAGAGCTACTCCTTGCCCAACGAAATGGACTCAACACCGCATATTAAATGCCTAAGAATGTACCTGACTAGTAAGTATCTTAAAACCTATGGATTGCTATGTCTCTGAAAGAGAATCAAGCGTGTGTACAGGGGCATAAACGCAGCAGTGATAGGATTGGAGAGGTTCGGTGAGCAAATGAAGACCCTTTGAAGTCATATTGCATAGTACCCATTCCACGGGTTTCAACTACCCAGGTTTAAGGTATTCTTCCTTCAGCTAAAACATGCATGTGGAACCTAGAGTATGATCAACCATGTGATCGGGAGACGTGTTCAAATATGTCTCAGTTTTCGTACCCTGTTACTCGGGTGCAACATTCCAGACGCTTTACTAACACTCTCCCGACTTGGAGAGTCAGTGCCTTTAACCTCCTGTTTGGCCCAGTTTGCAATTTCTGCGCAAGATGAACAGGAATAGCGAGAACCAATGAGAGACTAGCTGGAGGTGTCTTGACGGGCAAATTTAACTCTCATTTCCCACCAGGAAGAGGAAATAAGCAAAGGCTCAGCGTGCCGTGCCGGAACAAGATTAAGGCCTGAAGCCATCCTGCGGTGTTGTGGCCAGCTCACAAGAAAGCGAGTTGAAGAAAGGAGCTCAGGGGCACTGTAATTCACAAACCTGCAGAGTTATAAATGACAGCTATCGTCCAAAAATATACTGAAGTAAGGCTGCCACGAGGACTTGAAAGAGGGGCAGAATTGCAGGAAACCGATTTCAGGAGGTAGACTGGAATTGCATTGAAAGCATAGGAAAAGAGGCAGAACGTCCACAATGATGCACTTGGCCAAAAAGGGCGTATGCGTTTTTTCCTGAATATATTCAGGAAAAAACGCATACGCCCTTTTTGGCCAACCAAGCAAGCTTGCAAAGGAAATCTGCACTACAATGAAGTCTCACTTCCCCCCGGTCAAAAGGGCCATCTTAAAAAAGTGTAAAATCCAGAAAGGCAGGACAGGCCATGGAGAACTGGGAGCCTTGTTATGCTGATGGGTGGGATGAAAATTGCCAACAGACACTCGGGAGAAGTGTATGGTGTTTCCTGAAACATCTAAAAAACAAAGCAACAGAGCCTAGGGCACTTCCACTTATGGTCCTATAGCTTAGGGAAATTAAAATCAAAAAGACACAGCCACCCCAAAGTTTGGGACGCCTCTGTTTACAAGAACCTCGTTTACCGTACAAGTTCAACATCACAGAAAGTGAAAAATGGATAAAGAACTTGTGGTACTTTCGTACAATGCAGTATCACTCAGCAATGAAATCTATGTCATCAGGCCCGTAGCAGCATAATGAGTGGATTCAGGTACGATGATTCTAACTGAAATAAGTCACACAGAAAAAGAAACATCATAAGATATCAGTAATACACGGAATGTAAACTTGGCTACACAGGAACTGAATTCCAAAACAGAACAGGGTCTCAAATTTAGAAAACCAACTTATGCTTGCTTAAGGTGAAAGGTGAGTTGGGGTGCTGCATAAAACCAGAGATTGAAATGAGCACAGATAAAGTTCCTTAAGCCAAATATGGAATAGACAAGAGCTACTCCTTGCTCAACGAAATGGACTCAACACCCCATATTAAACGCCTAAGAATGTAACTGACTAGTAAGTATCTTAAAACCTATGGATTGCTATGTCTCCAAAAGAGAATCAAGCGTGTGTACAGGGGCAAAAACGCAGCAGTGATAGGATTGGAGAGGTTCGGTGAGCAAATGAAGACCCTTTGAAGTCATATTGCATGGTACCCATTCCACGGGTCTCAACTCTCCAGGTTTAAGGTATTCTTCCTTCAGCTAAAACATGCATGTGGAACCCAGAGTATGATCAACCATGTGAAAGGGACACGTGTTCAAATATGTCTCAGTTTTCCTCCCCTGGTACTCGGGTGCAACATTCCAGACGCTTTAATAACACTCTCCCCACTTGGAGAGTCAGCGCCTTTAACCTCCTGTTTGGCCCAGTTTGCCATTTCTGCGGAAGATGAACAGGAATAGGGAGAACCAATGAGAGACTAGCTGGATGTGTCTGGACGGGCAAATTTAACTCTCATTTCCCACCAGGAAGAGGAAATAACCAAAGGCTCAGCGTGCCGTGCCGGAACCAGATTAGGGCCTGAAGCCATCCTGCGGTGTTGCGGCCAGCTCACAAGAAAGCGAGTTGAAGAAAGGAGCTCAGGGGCACTGTAATGCACAAACCTGCAGAGTTATAAATGACAGCTATCGTCCAAAAATATACTGAAGTAAGGCTGCCAAGAGGACTTGAAAGCGGGGCAGAATTGCAGGAAACCGATTTCAGGAGGTAGACTGGAATTGCATTGAAAGCATAGGAAAAGAGGCAGAACGTCCACAATGATGCACTTGGCCAAAAAGGGCGTATGCGTTTTTTCCTGAATATATTCAGGAAAAAACGCATACGCCCTTTTTGGCCAACCAAGCAAGCTTGCAAAGGAAATCTGCACTACAATGAAGTCTCACTTCCCCCCGGTCAAAAGGGCCATCTGAAAAAAGTGTAAAATGCAGAAAGGCAGGACAGGCCATGGAGAACTGGGAGCCTTGTTATGCTGATGGGCGGGATGTAAATTGCCAACAGACACTCGGGAGAAGTGTATGGTGTTTCCTGAAACATCTAAAAAACAAAGCAACAAAGCCTAGGGCACTTCCACTTATGGTCCTATAGCTTAGGGAAATTAAAATCAAAAAGACACAGCCACCCCAAGGGTCTGAACGGCTCTGTTTACAAGAACCTCGTTTACAGTACAAGTTCAACATCGCAGAAAGTGAAAAATGGATAAAGAATTTGTGGTATTTACTTACAAAGCAATATCACTCAGCAATGAAATCTATGTCATCAGGCCCTTAGTAGCACAATGAGTGGATTCAGGTAGGATGATTCTAACTGAAATAAGTCACACAGAAAAAGAAACATCATAAGATATCAGTAATACACGGAATGTAAACTTGGCTACACAGGAACTGAATTACAAAACAGAACAGGGTCTCAAATTTAGAAAACCAACTTATGCTTGCTTAAGGGGAAAGGTGAGTTGGGGTGCTGCATAAAACCAGAGATTGAAATGAGCACAGATAAAGTTCCTTAAGCCAAATATGGAATAGACAAGAGCTACTCCTTGCTCAACGAAATGGACTCAACACCGCATATTAAACGCCTAAGAATGTACCTGACTAGTAAGTATCTTAAAACCTATGGATTGCTATGTCTCTGAAAGAGAATCAAGCATGTGTACAGGGGCATAAACGCAGCAGTGATAGGATTGGAGAGGTTCGGTGAGCAAATGAAGACCCTTTGAAGTCATATTGCATGGTACCCATTCCACGGGTCTCAACTCTCCAGGTTTAAGGTATTCTTCCTTCAGCTAAAACATGCATGTGGAACCCAGAGTATGATCAACCGTGTGAACGGGAGACGTGTTCAAATATGTCTCAGTTTTCCTCCCCTGGTACTCGGGTGCAATATTCCAGACGCTTTACTAACACTCTCCCCACTTGGAGAGTCAGCACCTTTAACCTCCTGTTTGGCCCAGTTTGCAATTTCTGCGGAAGATGAACAGGAATAGCGAGAAACAATGAGAGACTAGCTGGAGGTGTCTGGACGGGCAAATTTAACTCTCATTTCTCACCAGGAAGAGGAAATAACCAAAGGCTCAGCGTGCTGTGCCGGAACCAGATTAGGGCCTGAAGCCATCCTGCGGTGTTGCGGCCAGCTCACAAGAAAGCGAGTTGAAGAAAGGAGCTCAGGGCCACTGTAATTCACAAACCTGCAGAGATATAAATGACAGCTATCGTCCAAAAATATACTGAAGTAAGGCTGCCAAGAGGACTTGAAAGCGGGGCAGAATTGCAGGAAACCGATTTCAGGAGGTAGACTGGAATTGCATTGAAAGCATAGGAAAAGAGGCAGAACGTCCACAATGATGCACTTGGCCAAAAAGGGCGTATGCGTTTTTTCCTGAATATATTCAGGAAAAAACGCATACGCCCTTTTTGGCCAACCAAGCAAGCTTGCAAAGGAAATCTGCACTACAATGAAGTCTCACTTCCCCCCGGTCAAAAGGGCCATCTGAAAAAAGTGTAAAATCCAGAAAGTCAGGACAGGCCATGGAGAACTGGGAGCCTTGTTATGCTTATGGGCGGGATGTAAATTGCCAACAGACACTCGGGAGAAGTGTATGGTGTTTCCTGAAATATCTAAAAAACAAAGCAACAGAGCCTAGGGCACTTCCACTTATGGTCCTATAACTTAGGGAAATTAAAATAAAAAAGACAGAGCACCCCAAAGTTTGGGACGCCTCTGTTTACAAGAACCTCGTTTACCGTACAAGTTCAATATCACAGAAAGTGAAAAATGGATAAAGAACTTGTGGTACTTACGTACAATGCAGTATCACTCAGCAATGAAATCTATGTCATCAGGCCCGTAGCAGCATAATGAGTGGATTCAGGTACGATGATTCTACCTGAAATAAGTCACACAGAAAAAGAAACATCATAAGATATCACTAATACACGGAATGTAAACTTGGCTACACAGGAACTGAATTCCAAAACAGAACAGGGTCTCAAATTTAGAAAACCAACTTATGCTTGCTTAAGGGGAAAGGTGAGTTGGGGTGCTGCATAAAACCAGAGATTGAAATGAGCACAGATAAAGTTCCTTAAGCCAAATATGGAATAGACAAGAGCTACTCCTTGCTCAACGAAATGGACTCAACACCCCATATTAAACGCCTAAGAATGTACCTGACTAGTAAGTATCTTAAAACCTATGGATTGCTATGTCTCCGAAAGCGAATCAAGCATGTGTACAGGGGCATAAACGCAGCAGTGATAGGATTGGAGAGGTTCGGTGAGCAAATGAAGACCCTTTGAAGTCATATTGCATGGTACCCATTCCACGGGTTTCAACTACCCAGGTTTAAGGTATTCTTCCTTCAGCTAAAACATGCATGTGGAACCTAGAGTATGATCAACCGTGTGATCGGGAGACGTGTTCAAATATGTCTCAGTTTAAGTACCCTGGTACTCGGGTGCAACATTCCAGATGCTTTACTAACACTCTCCCGACTTGGAGAGTCAGTCCCTTTAACCTCCTGTTTGGCCCAGTTTGCAATTTCTGCGGAAGATGAACAGGAATAGCGAGAACCAATGAGAGACTAGCTGGAGGTGTCTGGACGGGCAAATTTAACTCTCATTTCCCACCAGGAAGAGGAATTAACCAAAGGCTCAGCGTGCCGTGCCGGAACCAGATTAGGGCCTGAAGCCATCCTGTGGTGTTGCGGCCTGGTCACAAGAAAGCGAGTTGAAGAAAGGAGCTCAGGAGCACTGTAATTCACAAACCTGCAGAGTTATAAATGACAGCTATCGTCCAAAAATATACTGAAGTAAGGCTGCCAAGAGGACTTGAAAGCAGGGCAGAATTGCAGGAAACCGATTTCAGGAGGTAGACTGGAATTGCATTGAAAGCATAGGAAAAGAGGCAGAACGTCCACAATGATGCACTTGGCCAAAAAGGGCGTATGCGTTTTTTCCTGAATATATTCAGGAAAAAACGCATACGCCCTTTTTGGCCAACCAAGCAAGCTTGCAAAGGAAATCTACACTACAATGAAGTCTCACTTCCCCCCGGTCCAAAGGGCCATCTGAAAAAAGTGTAAAATCCAGAAAGGCAGGACAGGCCATGGAGAACTGGGAGCCTTGTTATGCTGATGGGAGGGATGTAAATTGCCAACAGACACTCGGGAGAAGTGTATGGTGCTTCCTGAAACATCTAAAAAACAAAGCAACAGAGCCTAGGGCACTTCCACTTATGGTCCTATAGCTTAGGGAAATTAAAATCAAAAAGACACAGCCACCCCAAAGTTTGGGACTGCTCTGTTTACAAGAACCTCGTTTACAGTACAAGTTCAACATCACAGAAAGTGAAAAATGGATAAAGAAGTTGTGGTATTTACTTATAAAGCAATATCACTCAGCAATGAAATCTATGTCATCAGGCCCTTAGCAGCACAATGAGTGGATTCAGGTATGATGATTCTAACTGAAATAAGTCACACAGAAAAAGAAACATCATAAGATATCAGTAATACACGGAATGTAAACTTGGCTACACAGGAACTGAATTACAGAACAGAACAGGGTCTCAAATTTAGAAAACCAACTTATGCTTGCTTAAGAGGAAAGGTGAGTTGGGGTGCTGCATAAAACCAGAGATTGAAATGAGCACAGATAAAGTTCCTTAAGCCAAATATGGAATAGACAAGAGCTACTCCTTGCTCAACGAAATGGACTCAACACCCCATATTAAACGCCTAAGAATGTAGCTGACTAGTAAGTATCTTAAAACCTATGGATTGCTATGTCTCCGAAAGCGAATCAAGCATGTGTACAGGGGCATAAACGCAGCAGTGATAGGATTGGAGAGGTTCGGTGAGCAAATGAAGACCCTTTGAAGTCATATTGCATGGTACCCATTCCACGGGTCTCAACTCTCCAGGTTTAAGGTATTCTTCCTTCAGCTAAAACATGCATGTGGAACCCAGAGTATGATCAACCGTGTGAACGGGAGACGTGTTCAAATATGTCTCAGTTTTCCTCCCCTGGTACTCGGGTGCAACATTCCAGACGCTTTACTAACACTCTCCCCACTTGGAGAGTCAGCGCCTTTAACCTCCTGTTTGGCCCAGTTTGCAATTTCTGCGGAAGATGAACAGGAATAGGGAGAACCAATGAGAGACTAGCTGGAGGTGTCTGGACGGGCAAATTTAACTCTCATTTCCCACCAGGAAGAGGAAATAAACAAAGGCTCAGCGTGCCGTGCCGGAACCAGATTAGGGCCTGAAGCCATCCTGCAGTGTTGCGGCCAGCTCAAAAGAAAGCGAGTTGAAGAAAGGCGCTCAGGGGCACTGTAATTCACAAACCTGCAGAGTTATAAATGACAGCTATCGTCCAAAAATATACTGAAGTAAGGCTGCCAAGAGGACTTGAAAGCAGGGCAGAATTGCAAGAAACCGATTTCAGGAGGTAGACTGGAATTGCATTGAAAGCATAGGAAAAGAGGCAGAACGTCCACAATGATGCACTTGGCCAAAAAGGGCGTATGCGTTTTTTCCTGAATATATTCAGGAAAAAACGCATACGCCCTTTTTGGCCAACCAAGCAAGCTTGCAAAGGAAATCTGCACTACAATGAAGTCTCACTTCCCCCCGGTCCAAAGGGCCATCTGAAAAAAGTGTAAAATCCAGAAAGGCAGGACAGGCCATGGAGAACTGGGAGCCTTGTTATGCTTATGTGCGGGATGTAAATTGCCAACAGACACTCGGGAGAAGTGTATGGTGCTTCCTGAAATATCTAAAAAACAAAGCAACAGAGCCTAGGGCACTTCCACTTATGGTCCTATAGCTTAGGGAAATTAAAATCAAAAAGACACAGCCACCCCAAAGTTTGGGACTGCTCTGTTTACAAGAACCTCGTTTACAGTACAAGTTCAACATCACAGAAAGTGAAAAATGGATAAAGAACTTGTGGTATTTACTTACAAAGCAATATCACTCAGCAATGAAATCTATGTCATCAGGCCCTTAGCAGCACAATGAGTGGATTCAGGTACGATGATTCTAACTGAAATAAGTCACACAGAAAAAGAAACATCATAAGATATCAGTAATACACAGAATGTAACCTTGGCTACACAAGAACTGAATTACAGAACAGAACAGGGTCTCAAATTTAGAAAACCAACTTATGCTTGCTTAAGGGTAAAGGTGAGTTGGGGTGCTGCATAAAACCAGAGATTGAAATGAGCACAGATAAAGTTCCTTAAGCCAAATATGGAATAGACAAGAGCTACTCCTTGCTCAACGAAATGGACTCAACACCCCATATTAAACGCCTAAGAATGTACCTGACTAGTAAGTATCTTAAAACCTATGGATTGCTATGTCTCCAAAAGAGAATCAAGCGTGTGTACAGGGGCATAAACGCAGCAGTGATAGGATTGGAGAGGTTCGGTGAGCAAATGAAGACCCTTTGAAGTCATATTGCATGGTACCCATTCCACGGGTCTCAACTCTCCAGGTTTAAGGTATTCTTCCTTCAGCTAAAACATGCATGTGGAACCCAGAGTATGATCAACCGTGTGAACGGGAGACGTGTTCAAATATGTCTCAGTTTTCCTCCCCTGGTACTCGGGTGCAACATTCCGGACGCTTTACTAACACTCTCCCCACTTGGAGAGTCAGCGCCTTTAACCTCCTGTTTGGCCCAGTTTGCCATTTCTGCGGAAGACGAACAGGAATAGGGAGAACCAATGAGACACTAGCTGGAGGTGTCTGGACGGGCAAATTTAACTCTCATTTCCCACCAGGAAGAGGAATTAACCAAAGGCTCAGCGTGCCGTGCCGGAACCAGATTAGGGCCTGAAGCCATCCTGTGGTGTTGCGGCCAGCTCACAAGAAAGCGAGTTGAAGAAAGGAGCTCAGGGGCACTGTAATTCACAAACCTGCAGAGTTATAAATGACAGCTATCGTCCAAAAATATACTGAAGTATGGCTGCCAAGAGGACTTGAAAACGGGGCAGAATTGCAGGAAACCGATTTCAGGAGGTAGACTGGAATTGCATTGAAAGCATAGGAAAAGAGGCAGAGCGTCCACAATGATGCACCTGGCCAAAAAGTGCGTATGCGTTTTTTCCTGAATATATTCAGGAAAAAACGCATACGCACTTTTTGGCCAACCAAGCAAGCTTGTAAAGGAAATCTGCACTACAATGAAGTCTCACTTCCCCCCGATCAAAAGGGCCATCTGAAAAAAGTGTAAAATCCAGAAAGGCAGGACAGGCCATGGAGAACTGGGAGCCTTGTTATGCTGATGTGAGGGATGTAAATTGCCAACAGACACTCGGGAGAAGTGTATGGTGTTTCCTGAAACATCTAAAAAACAAAGCAACAGAGCCTAGGGCACTTCCACATATGGTCCTATAGCTTAGGGAAATTAAAATCAAAAAGACACAGCCACCCCAAAGTATGGTACGGCTCTGTTTACAAGAACCTCGTTTACTGTACAAGTTCAACATCGCAGAAAGTGAAAAATGGATAAAGAAGTTGTGGTATTTACTTACAAAGCAATATCACTCAGCAATGAAATCTATGTCATCAGGCCCTTAGCAGCACAATGAGTGGATTCAGGTATGATGATTCTAACTGAAATAAGTCACACAGAAAAAGAAACATCATAAGATATCAGTAATACACGGAATGTAAACTTGGCTACACAGGAACTGAATTACAGAACAGAACAGGGTCTCAAATTTAGAAAACCAACTTATGCTTGCTTAAGGGGAAAGGTGAGTTGGGGTGCTGCATAAAACCAGAGATTGAAATGAGCACAGATAAAGTTCCTTAAGCCAAATATGGAATAGACAAGAGCTACTCCTTGCTCAACGAAATGGACTCAACACCGCATATTAAACGCCTAAGAATGTACCTGACTAGTAAGTATCTTAAAACCTATGGATTGCTATGTCTCCAAAAGAGAATCAAGCATGTGTACAGGGCCATAAACGCAGCAGTGATAGGATTGGAGAGGTTCGGTGAGCAAATGAAGACCCTTTGAAGTCATATTGCATGGTACCCATTCCACGGGTCTCAACTCTCCAGGTTTAAGGTATTCTTCCTTCAGCTAAAACATGCATGTGGAACCCAGAGTATGATCAACCGTGTGAACGGGAGACGTGTTCAACTATGTCTCAGTTTTCTTCCCCTGGTACTCGGGTGCAATATTCCAGACGCTTTACTAACTCTCTCCCCACTTGGAGAGTCAGTGCCTTTAACCTCCTGTTTGGCCCAGTTTGCAATTTCTGCGGAAGATGAACAGGAATAGCGAGAACCAATGAGAGACTAGCTGGAGGTGTCTGGACGGGCAAATTTAACTCTCATTTCCCACCAGGAAGAGGAATTAACCAAAGGCTCAGCGTGCCGTGCCAGAACCAGATTAGGGCCTGAAGCCATCCTGTGGTGTTGCGGCCTGGTCACAAGAAAGCGAGTTGAAGAAAGGAGCTCAGGAGCACTGTAATTCACAAACCTGCAGAGTTATAAATGACAGCTATCGTCCAAAAATATACTGAAGTAAGGCTGCCAAGAGGACTTGAAAGCAGGGCAGAATTGCAAGAAACCGATTTCAGGAGGTAGACTGGAATTGCATTGAAAGCATAGGAAAAGAGGCAGAACGTCCACAATGATGCACTTGGCCAAAAAGGGCGTATGCGTTTTTTCCTGAATATATTCAGGAAAAAACGCATACGCCCTTTTTGGCCAACCAAGCAAGCTTGCAAAGGAAATCTGCACTACAATGAAGTCTCACTTCCCCCCGGTCCAAAGGGCCATCTGAAAAAAGTGTAAAATCCAGAAAGGCAGGACAGGCCATGGAGAACTGGGAGCCTTGTTATGCTAATGGGAGGGATGTAAATTGCCAACAGACACTCGGGAGAAGTGTATGGTGCTTCCTGAAACATCTAAAAAACAAAGCAACAGAGCCTAGGGCACTTCCACTTATGGTCCTATAGCTTAGGGAAATTAAAATCAAAAAGACACAGCCACCCCAAAGTTTGGGACTGCTCTGTTTACAAGAACCTCGTTTACAGTACAAGTTCAACATCACAGAAAGTGAAAAATGGATAAAGAAGTTGTGGTATTTACTTACAAAGCAATATCACTCAGCAATGAAATCTATGTCATCAGGCCCTTAGCAGCACAATGAGTGGATTCAGGTACGATGATTCTAACTGAAATAAGTCACACAGAAAAAGAAACATCATAAGATATCAGTAATACACAGAATGTAACCTTGGCTACACAAGAACTGAATTACAGAACAGAACAGGGTCTCAAATTTAGAAAACCAACTTATGCTTGCTTAAGGGGAAAGGTGAGTTGGGGTGCTGCATAAAACCAGAGATTGAAATGAGCACAGATAAAGTTCCTTAAGCCAAATATGGAATAGACAAGAGCTACTCCTTGCTCAACGAAATGGACTCAACACCCCATATTAAACGCCTAAGAATGTACCTGACTAGTAAGTATCTTAAAACCTATGGATTGCTATGTCTCCAAAAGAGAATCAAGCGTGTGTACAGGGGCATAAACGCAGCAGTGATAGGATTGGAGAGGTTCGGTGAGCAAATGAAGACCCTTTGAAGTCATATTGCATGGTACCCATTCCACGGGTCTCAACTCTCCAGGTTTAAGGTATTCTTCCTTCAGCTAAAACATGCATGTGGAACCCAGAGTATGATCAACCGTGTGAACGGGAGACGTGTTCAAATATGTCTCAGTTTTCCTCCCCTGGTACTCGGGTGCAACATTCCGGACGCTTTACTAACAGTCTCCCCACTTGGAGAGTCAGCGCCTTTAACCTCCTGTTTGGCCCAGTTTGCCATTTCTGCGGAAGACGAACAGGAATAGGGAGAACCAATGAGACACTAGCTGGAGGTGTCTGGACGGGCAAATTTAACTCTCATTTCCCACCAGGAAGAGGAATTAACCAAAGGCTCAGCGTGCCGTGCCGGAACCAGATTAGGGCCTGAAGCCATCCTGTGGTGTTGCGGCCAGCTCACAAGAAAGCGAGTTGAAGAAAGGAGCTCAGGGGCACTGTAATTCACAAACCTGCAGAGTTATAAATGACAGCTATCGTCCAAAAATATACTGAAGTATGGCTGCCAAGAGGACTTGAAAACGGGGCAGAATTGCAGGAAACCGATTTCAGGAGGTAGACTGGAATTGCATTGAAAGCATAGGAAAAGAGGCAGAGCGTCCACAATGATGCACCTGGCCAAAAAGTGCGTATGCGTTTTTTCCTGAATATATTCAGGAAAAAACGCATACGCACTTTTTGGCCAACCAAGCAAGCTTGTAAAGGAAATCTGCACTACAATGAAGTCTCACTTCCCCCCGATCAAAAGGGCCATCTGAAAAAAGTGTAAAATCCAGAAAGGCAGGACAGGCCATGGAGAACTGGGAGCCTTGTTATGCTGATGGGAGGGATGTAAATTGCCAACAGACACTCGGGAGAAGTGTATGGTGTTTCGTGAAACATCTAAAAAACAAAGCAACAGAGCCTAGGGCACTTCCACATATGGTCCTATAGCTTAGGGAAATTAAAATCAAAAAGACACAGCCACCCCAAAGTATGGTACGGCTCTGTTTACAAGAACCTCGTTTACTGTACAAGTTCAACATCGCAGAAAGTGAAAAATGGATAAAGAAGTTGTGGTATTTACTTACAAAGCAATATCACTCAGCAATGAAATCTATGTCATCAGGCCCGTAGCAGCATAATGAGTGGATTCAGGTACGATGATTCTAACTGAAATAAGTCACACAGAAAAAGAAACATCATAAGGTATCACTAATACACGGAATGTAAACTTGGCTACAGAGGAACTGAATTCCAAAACAGAACAGGGTCTCAAATTTAGAAAACCAACTTATGCTTGCTTAAGGGGAAAGGTGAGTTGGGGTGCTGCATAAAACCAGAGATTGAAATGAGCACAGATAGAGTTCCTTAAGCCAAATATGGAATAGACAAGAGCTACTCCTTGCTCAACGAAATGGACTCAACACCCCATATTAAACGCCTAAGAATGTACCTGACTAGTAAGTATCTTAAAACCTATGGATTGCTATGTCTCCAAAAGAGAATCAAGCATGCGTACAGGGGCATAAACGCAGCAGTGATAGGATTGGAGAGGTTCGGTGAGCAAATGAAGACCCTTTGAAGTCATATTGCATGGTACCCATTCCACGGGTCTCAACTCTCCAGGTTTAAGGTATTCTTCCTTCAGCAAAAACATGCATGTGGAACCCAGAGTATGATCAACCGTGTGAACGGGAGACGTGTTCAAATATGTCTCAGTTTTCCTTCCCTGGTACTCGGGTGCAACATTCCAGACGCTTTACTAACACTCTCCCAACTTGGAGAGTCAGCGTCTTTAACCTCCTGTTTGGCCCAGTTTGCAATTTCTGCGGAAGATGAACAGGAATAGGGAGAACCAATGAGAGACTAGCTGGATGTGTCTGGACGGGCAAATTTAACTCTCATTTCCCACCAGGAAGAGGAAATAACCAAAGGCTCAGCGTGCCGTGCCGGAACCAGATTAGGGCCTGAAGCCATCCTGCGGTGTTGCGGCCAGGTCACAAGAAAGCGAGTTGAAGAAAGGAGCTCAGGGGCTCTGTAATTCACAAACCTGCAGAGATATAAATGACAGCTATCGTCCAAAAATATACTGAAGTAAGGCTGCCAAGAGGACTTGAAAGCGGGGCAGAATTGCAGGAAACCGATTTCAGGAGGTAGACTGGAATTGCATTGAAAGCATAGGAAAAGAGGCAGAACGTCCACAATGATGCACTTGGCCAAAAAGGGCGTATGCGTTTTTTCCTGAATATATTCAGGAAAAAACGCATACGCCCTTTTTGGCCAACCAAGCAAGCTTGCAAAGGAAATCTGCACTACAATGAAGTCTCACTTCCCCCAGGTCAAAAGGGCCATCTGAAAAAAGTGTAAAATGCAGAAAGGCAGGACAGGCCATGGAGAACTGGGAGCCTTGTTATGCTGATGGGCGGGATGTAAATTGCCAACAGACACTCGGGAGAAGTGTATGGTGTTTCCTGAAACATCTAAAAAACAAAGCAACAGAGCCTAGGGCACTTCCACTTATGGTCCTATAGCTTAGGGAAATTAAAATCAAAAAGACACAGGCACCCCAAAGTTTGGGACGCCTCTGTTTACAAGAACCTCGTTTACCGTACAAGTTCAATATCACAGAAAGTGAAAAATGGATAAAGAACTTGTGGTACTTACGTACAATGCAGTATCACTCAGCAATGAAATCTATGTCATCAGGCCCGTAGCAGCATAATGAGTGGATTCAGGTACGATGATTCTAACTGAAATAAGTCACACAGAAAAAGAAACATCATAAGGTATCACTAATACACGGAATGTAAACTTGGCTACAGAGGAACTGAATTCCAAAACAGAACAGGGTCTCAAATTTAGAAAACCAACTTATGCTTGCTTAAGGGGAAAGGTGAGTTGGGGTGCTGCATAAAACCAGAGATTGAAATGAGCACAGATAAAGTTCCTTAAGCCAAATATGGAATAGACAAGAGCTACTCCTTGCTCAACGAAATGGACTCAACTCCCCATATTAAACGCCTAAGAATGTACCTGACTAGTAAGTATCTTAAAACCTATGGATTGCTATGTCTCCGAAAGAGAATCAAGCGTGTGTACAGGGGCATAAACGCAGCAGTGATAGGATTGGAGCGGTTCGGTGAGCAAATGAAGACCCTTTGAAGTCATATTGCATGGTACCCATTCCACGGGTCTCAACTCTCCAGGTTTAAGGTATTCTTCCTTCAGCAAAAACAGGCATGTGGAACCCAGAGTATGATCAACCGTGTGAACGGGAGACGTGTTCAAATATGTCTCAGTTTTCCTTCCCTGGTACTCGGGTGCAACATTCCAGACGCTTTACTAACACTCTCCCCACTTGGAGAGTCAGCGCCTTTAACCTCCTCTTTGGCCCAGTTTGCAATTTCTGCGGAAGATGAACAGGAATAGGGAGAACCAATGAGAGACTAGCTGGATGTGTCTGGACGGGCAAATTTAACTCTCATTTCCCACCAGGAAGAGGAAATAACCAAAGGCTCAGCGTGCCGTGCCGGAACCAGATTAGGGCCTGAAGCCATCCTGCGGTGTTACGGCCAGGTCACAAGAAAGCGAGTTGAAGAAAGGAGCTCAGGGGCACTGTAATTCACAAACCTGCAGAGATATAAATGACAGCTATCGTCCAAAAATATACTGAAGTAAGGCTGCCAAGAGGACTTGAAAGCGGGGCAGAATTGCAGGAAACCGATTTCAGGAGGTAGACTGGAATTGCATTGAAAGCATAGGAAAAGAGGCAGAACGTCCACAATGATGCACTTGGCCAAAAAGGGCGTATGCGTTTTTTCCTGAATATATTCAGGAAAAAACGCATACGCCCTTTTTGGCCAACCAAGCAAGCTTGCAAAGGAAATCTGCACTACAATGAAGACTCACTTCCCCCCGGTCAAAAGGGCCATCTGAAAAAAGTGTAAAATCCAGAAAGGCAGGACAGGCCATGGAGAACTGGGAGCCTTGTTATGCTGATTGGCGGGATGTAAATTGCCAACAGACACTTGGGAGAAGTGTATGGTGTTTCCTGAAACATCTAAAAAACAAAGCAACAGAGCCTAGGGCACTTCCACTTATGGTCCTATAGCTTAGGGAAATTAAAATCAAAAAGACACAGCCACCCCAAAGTTTGGGACACCTCTGTTTACAAGAACCTCGTTTACCGTACAAGTTCAGTATCACAGAAAGTGAAAAATGGATAAAGAACTTGTGGTACTTATGTACAATGCAGTATCACTCAGCAATGAAATCTATGTCATCAGGCCCATAGCAGCATAATGAGTGGATTCAGGTACGATGGTTCTAACTGAAATAAGTCACACAGAAAAAGAAACATCATAAGATATCACTAATACATGGAATGTAAACTTGGCTACACAGGAACTGAATTCCAAAACAGAACAGGGTCTCAAATTTAGAAAACCAACTTATGCTTGCTTAATGGGAAAGGTGAGTTGGGGTGCTGCATAAAACCAGAGATTGAAATGAGCACAGATAAAGTTCCTTAAGCCAAATATGGAATAGACAAGAGCTACTCCTTGCTCAACGAAATGGACTCAACACCCCATATTAAACGCCTAAGAATGTACCTGACTAGTAAGTATCTTAAAACCTATGGATTGCTATGTCTCCAAAAGAGAATCAAGCGTGTGTACAGGGGCATAAACGCAGCAGTGATAGGATTGGAGAGGTTCGGTGAGCAAATGAAGACCCTTTGAAGTCATATTGCATGGTACCCATTCCACGGGTTTCAACTACCCAGGTTTAAGGTATTCTTCCTTCAGCTACAACATGCATGTGGAACCTAGAGTATGATAAACCGTGTGAACGGGAGACGTGTTCAAATATGTCTCAGTTTTCGTACCCTGGTACTCGGGTGCAACATTCCAGACGCTTTACTAACACTCTCCCGACTTGGAGAGTCAGCGCCTTTAACCTCCTGTTTGGCCCAGTTTGCAATTTCTGCGGAAGATGAACAGGAATAGCGAGAACCAATGAGAGACTAGCTGGAGGTGTCTGGACGGGCAAATTTAACTCTCATTTCCCACCAGGAAGAGGAAATAACCAAAGGCTCAGCATGCCGTGCCGGAACCAGATTAGGGCCTGAAGCCATGCTGCGGTGTTGCGGCCAGGTCACAAGAAAGCGAGTTGAAGAAAGGCGCTCAGGGGCACTGTAATTCACAAACCTGCAGAGTTATAAATGACAGCTATCGTCCAAAAATATACTGAAGTAAGGCTGCCAAGAGGACTTCAAAGCGGGGCAGAATTGCAGGAAACCGATTTCAGGAGGTAGACTGGAATTGCATTGAAAGCATAGGAAAAGAGACAGAACGTCCACAATGATGGACTTGGCCAAAAAGGGCGTATGCGGTTTTTCCTGAATATATTCAGGAAAAAACGCATACGCCCTTTTTGGCCAACCAAGCAAGCTTGCAAACGAAATCTGCACTACAATGAAGTCTCACTTCCCCCCGGTCAAAAGGGCCATCTGAAAAAAGTGTAAAATCCAGAAAGGCAGGACAGGCCATGGAGAACTGGGAGCCTTGTTATGCTGATGGGAGGGATGTAAATTGCCAACAGACACTCGGGAGAAGTGTATGGTGTTTCCTGAAACATCTAAAAAACAAAGCAACAGAGCCTAGGGCACTTCCACTTATGGTCCTATAGCTTAGGGAAATTAAAATCAAAAAGACACAGCCACCCCAAAGTTTGGGACGCCTCTGTTTACAAGAACCTCGTTTACCGTACAAGTTCAACATCACAGAAAGTGAAAAATGGATAAAGAAGTTGTGGTATTTACTTATAAACAATATCACTCAGCAATGAAATCTATGTCATCAGGCCCTTAGCAGCACAATGAGTGGATTCAGGTATGATGATTCTAACTGAAATAAGTCACACAGAAAAAGAAACATCATAAGATATCAGTAATACACGGAATGTAAACTTGGCTACACAGGAACTGAATTACAGAACAGAACAGGGTCTCAAATTTAGAAAACCAACTTATGCTTGCTTAAGGGGAAAGGTGAGTTGGGGTGCTGCATAAAACCAGAGATTGAAATGAGCACAGATAAAGTTCCTTAAGCCAAATATGGAATAGACAAGAGCTACTCCTTGCTCAACGAAATGGACTCAACACCCCATATTAAACGCCTAAGAATGTACCTGACTAGTAAGTATCTTAAAACCTATGGATTGCTATGTCTCCAAAAGAGAATCAAGCATGTGTACAGGGGCATAAACGCAGCAGTGATAGGATTGGAGAGGTTCGGTGAGCAAATGAAGACCCTTTGAAGTCATATTGCATGGTACCCATTCCACGGGTCTCAACTCTCCAGGTTTAAGGTATTCTTCCTTCAGCTAAAACATGCATGTGGAACCCAGAGTATGATCAACCGTGTGAACGGGAGACGTGTTCAAATATGTCTCAGTTTTCCTCCCCTGGTACTCGGGTGCAACATTCCAGACGCTTTACTAACACTCTCCCCACTTGGAGAGTCAGCGCCTTTAACCTCCTGTTTGGCCCAGTTTGCAATTTCTGCGGAAGATGAACAGGAATAGCGAGAACCAATGAGAGACTAGCTGGAGGTGTCTGGACGGGCAAATTTAACTCTCATTTCCCACCAGGAAGAGGAAATAACCAAAGGCTCAGCGTGCCGTGCCGGAACCAGATTAGGGCCTGAAGCCATCCTGCAGTGTTGCGGCCAGCTCAAAAGAAAGCAAGTTGAAGAAAGGCGCTCAGGGGCACTGTAATTCACAAACCTGCAGAGTTATAAATGACAGCTATCGTCCAAAAATATACTGAAGTAAGGCTGCCAAGAGGACTTGAAAGCGGGGCAGAATTGCAGGAAACCGATTTCAGGAGGTAGACTGGAATTGCATTGAAAGCATAGGAAAAGAGGCAGAACGTCCACAATGATGCACTTGGCCAAAAAGGGCGTATGCGTTTTTTCCTGAATATATTCAGGAAAAAACGCATACGCCCTTTTTGGCCAACCAAGCAAGCTTGCAAAGGAAATCTGCACTACAATGAAGTCTCACTTCCCCCCGGTCAAAAGGGCCATCTGAAAAAAGTGTAAAATCCAGAAAGTCAGGACAGGCCATGGAGAACTGGGAGCCTTGTTATGCTGATGGGCGGGATGTAAATTGCCAACAGACACTCGGGAGAAGTGTATGGTGTTTCCTGAAATATCTAAAAAACAAAGCAACAGAGCCTAGGGCACTTCCACTTATGGTCCTATAGCTTAGGGAAATTAAAATCAAAAAGACACAGCCACCCCAAAGTTTGGGACGCCTCTGTTTACAAGAACCTCGTTTACCGTACAAGTTCAATATCACAGAAAGTGAAAAATGGATAAAGAACTTGTGGTACTTACGTACAATGCAGTATCACTCAGCAATGAAATCTATGTCATCAGGCCCGTAGCAGCATAATGAGTGGATTCAGGTACGATGATTCTACCTGAAATAAGTCACACAGAAAAAGAAACATCATAAGATATCACTAATACACGGAATGTAAACTTGGCTACACAGGAACTGAATTCCAAAACAGAACAGGGTCTCAAATTTAGAAAACCAACTTATGCTTGCTTAAGGGGAAAGGTGAGTTGGGGTGCTGCATAAAACCAGAGATTGAAATGAGCACAGATAAAGTTCCTTAAGCCAAATATGGAATAGACAAGAGCTACTCCTTGCTCAATGAAATGGACTCAACACCCCATATTAAACGCCTAAGAATGTACCTGACTAGTAAGTATCTTAAAACCTATGGATTGCTATGTCTCCGAAAGCGAATCAAGCATGTGTACAGGGGCATAAACGCAGCAGTGATAGGATTGGAGAGGTTCGGTGAGCAAATGAAGACCCTTTGAAGTCATATTGCATGGTACCCATTCCACGGGTTTCAACTACCCAGGTTTAAGGTATTCTTCCTTCAGCTAAAACATGCATGTGGAACCTAGAGTATGATCAACCGTGTGATCGGGAGACGTGTTCAAATATGTCTCAGTTTAAGTACCCTGGTACTCGGGTGCAACATTCCAGATGCTTTACTAACACTCTCCCGACTTGGAGAGTCAGTCCCTTTAACCTCCTGTTTGGCCCAGTTTGCAATTTCTGCGGAAGATGAACAGGAATAGCGAGAACCAATGAGAGACTAGCTGGAGGTGTCTGGACGGGCAAATTTAACTCTCATTTCCCACCAGGAAGAGGAATTAACCAAAGGCTCAGCGTGCCGTGCCGGAACCAGATTAGGGCCTGAAGCCATCCTGTGGTGTTGCGGCCTGGTCACAAGAAAGCGAGTTGAAGAAAGGAGCTCAGGAGCACTGTAATTCACAAACCTGCAGAGTTATAAATGACAGCTATCGTCCAAAAATATACTGAAGTAAGGCTGCCAAGAGGACTTGAAAGCAGGGCAGAATTGCAAGAAACCGATTTCAGGAGGTAGACTGGAATTGCATTGAAAGCATAGGAAAAGAGGCAGAACGTCCACAATGATGCACTTGGCCAAAAAGGGCGTATGCGTTTTTTCCTGAATATATTCAGGAAAAAACGCATACGCCCTTTTTGGCCAACCAAGGAAGCTTGCAAAGGAAATCTGCACTACAATGAAGTGTCACTTCCCCCCGGTCCAAAGGGCCATCTGAAAAAAGTGTAAAATCCAGAAAGGCAGGACAGGCCATGGAGAACTGGGAGCCTTGTTATGCTGATGGGAGGGATGTAAATTGCCAACAGACACTCGGGAGAAGTGTATGGTGCTTCCTGAAACATCTAAAAAACAAAGCAACAGAGCCTAGGGCACTTCCACTTATGGTCCTATAGCTTAGGGAAATTAAAATCAAAAAGACACAGCCACCCCAAAGTTTGGGACTGCTCTGTTTACAAGAACCTCGTTTACAGTACAAGTTCAACATCACAGAAAGTGAAAAATGGATAAAGAAGTTGTGGTATTTACTTACAAAGCAATATCACTCAGCAATGAAATCTATGTCATCAGGCCCTTAGCAGCACAATGAGTGGATTCAGGTACGATGATTCTAACTGAAATAAGTCACACAGAAAAAGAAACATCATAAGATATCAGTAATACACGGAATGTAAACTTGGCTACACAGGAACTGAATTACAGAACAGAACAGGGTCTCAAATTTAGAAAACCAACTTATGCTTGCTTAAGGGGAAAGGTGAGTTGGGGTGCTGCATAAAACCAGAGATTGAAATGAGCACAGATAAAGTTCCTTAAGCCAAATATGGAATAGACAAGAGCTACTCCTTGCTCAACAAAATGGACTCAACACCCCATATTAAACGCCTAAGAATGTACCTGACTAGTAAGTATCTTAAAACCTATGGATTGCTATGTCTCCAAAAGAGAATCAAGCGTGTGTACAGGGGCATAAACGCAGCAGTGATAGGATTGGAGAGGTTCGGTGAGCTAATGAAGACCCTTTGAAGTCATATTGCATGGTACCCATTCCACGGGTCTCAACTCTCCAGGTTTAAGGTATTCTTCCTTCAGCTAAAACATGCATGTGGAACCCAGAGTATGATCAACCGTGTGAACGGGAGACGTGTTCAAATATGTCTCAGTTTTCCTCCCCTGGTACTCGGGTGCAACATTCCAGACGCTTTACTAACACTCTCCCCACTTGGAGAGTCAGCGCCTTTAACCTCCTGTTTGGCCCAGTTTGCAATTTCTGCGGAAGATGAACAGGAATAGGGAGAACAAATGAGAGACTAGCTGGAGGTGTCTGGACGGGCAAATTTAACTCTCATTTCCCACCAGGAAGAGGAAATAACCAAAGGCTCAGCGTGCCGTGCCGGAACCAGATTAGGGCCTGAAGCCATCCTGCAGTGTTGCGGCCAGCTCAAAAGAAAGCGAGTTGAAGAAAGGCGCTCAGGGGCACTGTAATTCACAAACCTGCAGAGTTATAAATGACAGCTATCGTCCAAAAATATACTGAAGTAAGGCTGCCAAGAGGACTTGAAAGCGGGGCAGAATTGCAGGAAACCGATTTCAGGAGGTAGACTGGAATTGCATTGAAAGCATAGGAAAAGAGGCAGAACGTCCACAATGATGCACTTGGCCAAAAAGGGCGTATGCGTTTTTTCCTGAATATATTCAGGAAAAAACGCATACGCCCTTTTTGGCCAACCAAGCAAGCTTGCAAAGGAAATCTGCACTACAATGAAGTCTCACTTCCCCCCGGTCAAAAGGGCCAACTGAAAAAAGTGTAAAATCCAGAAAGTCAGGACAGGCCATGGAGAACTGGGAGCCTTGTTATGCTGATGGGCGGGATGTAAATTGCCAACAGACACTCGGGAGAAGTGTATGGTGTTTCCTGAAATATCTAAAAAACAAAGCAACAGAGCCTAGGGCACTTCCACTTATGGTCCTATAGCTTAGGGAAATTAAAATCAAAAAGACACAGCCACCCCAAAGTTTGGGACGCCTCTGTTTACAAGAACCTCGTTTACCGTACAAGTTCAATATCACAGAAACTGAAAAATGGATAAAGAACTTGTGGTACTTACGTACAATGCAGTATCACTCAGCAATGAAATCTATGTCATCAGGCCCGTAGCAGCATAATGAGTGGATTCAGGTACGATGATTCTACCTGAAATAAGTCACACAGAAAAAGAAACATCATAAGATATCACTAATACACGGAATGTAAACTTGGCTACACAGGAACTGAATTCCAAAACAGAACAGGGTCTCAAATTTAGAAAACCAACTTATGCTTGCTTAAGGGGAAAGGTGAGTTGGGGTGCTGCATAAAACCAGAGATTGAAATGAGCACAGATAAAGTTCCTTAAGCCAAATATGGAATAGACAAGAGCTACTCCTTGCTCAACGAAATGGACTCAACACCCCATATTAAACGCCTAAGAATGTACCTGACTAGTAAGTATCTTAAAACCTATGGATTGCTATGTCTCCGAAAGCGAATCAAGCATGTGTACAGGGGCATAAACGCAGCAGTGATAGGATTGGAGAGGTTCGGTGAGCAAATGAAGACCCTTTGAAGTCATATTGCATGGTACCCATTCCACGGGTTTCAACTACCCAGGTTTAAGGTATTCTTCCTTCAGCTAAAACATGCATGTGGAACCTAGAGTATGATCAACCATGTGATCGGGAGACGTGTTCAAATATGTCTCAGTTTTCGTACCCTGGTACTCGGGTGCAACATTCCAGACGGTTTACTAACACTCTCCCCACTTGGAGAGTCAGCGCCTTTAACCTCCTGTTTGGCCCAGTTTGCAATTTCTGCGGAAGATGAACAGGAATAGGGAGAACCAATGAGAGACTAGCTGGAGGTGTCTGGACGGGCAAATTTAACTGTCATTTCCCACCAGGAAGAGGAAATAACCAAAGGCTCAGCGTGCCGTGCCGGAACCAGATTAGGGCCTGAAGCCATCCTGCAGTGTTGCGGCCAGCTCTAAAGAAAGCGAGTTGAAGAAAGGCGCTCAGGGGCACTGTAATGCACAAACCTGCAGAGTTATAAATGACAGCTATCGTCCAAAAATATACTGAAGTAAGGCTGCCAAGAGGACTTGAAAGCGGGGCAGAATTGCAGGAAACCGATTTCAGGAGGTAGACTGGAATTGCATTGAAAGCATAGGAAAAGAGGCAGAACGTCCACAATGATGCACTTGGCCAAAAAGGGCGTATGTGTTTTTTCCTGAATATATTCAGGAAAAAACGCATACGCCCTTTTTGGCCAACCAAGCAAGCTTGCAAAGGAAATCTGCACTACAATGAAGTCTCACTTCCCCCCGGTCAAAAGGGCCATCTGAAAAAAGTGTAAAATCCAGAAAGGCAGGACAGGCCATGGAGAACTGGGAGCCTTGTTATGCTTATGGGCGGGATGTAAATTGCCAACAGACACTCGGGAGAAGTGTATGGTGTTTCCTGAAATATCTAAAAAACAAAGCAACAGAGCCTAGGGCACTTCCACTTATGGTCCTATAGCTTAGGGAAATTAAAATCAAAAAGACACAGCCACCCCAAAGTTTGGGACGCCTCTGTTTACAAGAACCTCGTTTACCGTACAAGTTCAATATCACAGAAAGTGAAAAATGGATAAAGAACTTGTGGTACTTACGTACAAAGCAATATCACTCAGCAATGAAATCTATGTCATCAGGCCCGTAGCAGCATAATGAGTGGATTCAGGTACGATGATTCTACCTGAAATAAGTCACACAGAAAAAGAAACATCATAAGATATCACTAATACACGGAATGTAAACTTGGCTACACAGGAACTGAATTCCAAAACAGAACAGGGTCTCAAATTTAGAAAACCAACTTATGCTTGCTTAAGGGGAAAGGTGAGTTGGGGTGCTGCATAAAACCAGAGATTGAAATGAGCACAGATAAAGTTCCTTAAGCCAAATATGGAATAGACAAGAGCTACTCCTTGCTCAACGAAATGGACTCAACACCCCATATTAAACGCCTAAGAATGTACCTGACTAGTAAGTATCTTAAAACCTATGGATTGCTATGTCTCCGAAAGAGAATCAAGCATGGGTACAGGGGCATAAACGCAGCAGTGATAGGATTGGAGAGGTTCGGTGAGCAAATGAAGACCCTTTGAAGTCATATTGCATGGTACCCATTCCACGGGTTTCAACTACCCAGGTTTAAGGTATTCTTCCTTCAGCTAAAACATGCATGTGGAACCTAGAGTATGATCAACCATGTGATCGGGAGACGTGTTCAAATATGTCTCAGTTTTCGTACCCTGGTACTCGGGTGCAACATTCCAGATGCTTTACTAACACTCTCCCCACTTGGAGAGTCAGCGCCTTTAACCTCCTGTTTGGCCCAGTTTGCAATTTCTGCGGAAGATGAACAGGAATAGGGAGAACCAATGAGAGACTAGCTGGAGGTGTCTGAACGGGCAAATTTAACTCTCATTTCCCACCAGGAAGAGGAAATAACCAAAGGCTCAGCGTGCCGTGCCGGAACCAGATTAGGGCCTGAAGCCATCCTGCGGTGTTGCGGCCAGCTCACAAGAAAGCGAGTTGAAGAAAGGAGCTCAGGGGCACTGTAATTCACAAACCTGCAGAGTTATAAATGACAGCTATCGTCCAAAAATATACTGAAGTAAGGCTGCCAAGAGGACTTGAAAGCGGGGCAGAATTGCAGGAAACCGATTTCAGGAGGTAGACTGGAATTGCATTGAAAGCATAGGAAAAGAGGCGGAACGTCCACAATGATGCACTTGGCCAAAAAGGGCGTATGCGTTTTTTCCTGAATATATTCAGGAAAAAACGCATACGCCCCTTTTGGCCAACCAAGCAAGCTTGCAAAGGAAATCTGCACTACAATGAAGTCTCACTTCCCCCCGGTCAAAAGGGCCATCTGAAAAAAGTGTAAAATCCAGAAAGGCAGGACAGGCCATGGAGAACTGGGAGCCTTGTTATGCTGATGGGCGGGATGTAAATTGCCAACAGACACTCGGGAGAAGTGTATGGTGTTTCCTGAAACATCTAAAAAACACAGCAACAGAGCCTAGGGCACTTCCACTTATGGTCCTATAGCTTAGGAAAATTAAAATCAAAAAGACACAGCCACCCCAAAGTTTGGAACGGCTCTGTTTACAAGAACCTCGTTTACAGTACAAGTTCAACATCGCAGAAAGTGAAAAATGGATAAAGAAGTTGTGGTATTTACTTACAAAGCAATATCACTCAGCAATGAAATCTATGTCATCAGGCCCTTAGCAGCACAATGAGTGGATTCAGGTATGATGATTCTAACTGAAATAAGTCACACAGAAAAAGAAACATCATAAGATATCAGTAATACACGGAATGTAAACTTGGCTACACAGGAACTGAATTACAGAACAGAACAGGGTCTCAAATTTAGAAAACCAACTTATGCTTGCTTAAGGGGAAAGGTGAGTTGGGGTGCTGCATAAAACCGGAGATTGAAATGAGCACAGATAAAGTTCCTTAAGCCAAATATGGAATAGACAAGAGCTACTCCTTGCTCAATGAAATGGACTCAACACCACATATTAAACGCCTAAGAATGTACCTGACTAGTAAGTATCTTAAAACCTATGGATTGCTATGTCTCCGAAAGAGAATCAAGCATGTGTACAGGGGCATAAACGCAGCAGTGATAGGATTGGAGAGGTTCGGTGAGCAAATGAAGACCCTTTGAAGTCATATTTTATGGTACCCATTCCACGGGTTTCAACTACCCAGGTTTAAGGTATTCTTCCTTCAGCTAAAACATGCATGTGGAACCTAGAGTATGATCAACCATGTGATTGGGAGACGTGTTCAAATATGTCTCAGTTTTCGTACCTTGGTACTCGGGTGCAACATTCCAGACGCTTTACTAACACTCTCCCCACTTGGAGAGTCAGTGCCTTTAACATCCTGTTTGGCCCAGTTTGCAATTACTGTGGAAGATGAACAGGAATAGGGAGAACCAATGAGAGACTAGCTGGACGTGTCTGAACGGGCAAATTTAACTCTCATTTCCCACCAGGAAGAGGAATTAACCAAAGGCTCAGCGTGCCGTGCCGGAACCCGATTAGGGCCTGAAGCCATCCTGCGGTGTTGCGGCCAGCTCACAAGAAAGCGAGTTGAAGAAAGGAGCTCAGGGGCACTGTAATTCACAAACCTGCAGAGTTATAAATGACAGCTCTCGTCCAAAAATATACTGAAGTAAGGCTGCCAAGAGGACTTGAAAGCGGGGCAGAATTGCAGGAAACCGATTTCAGGAGGTAGACTGGAATTGCATTGAAAGCATAGGAAAAGAGGCAGAACGTCCACAATGATGCACCTGGCCAAAAAGGGCGTATGCGTTTTTTCCTGAATATATTCAGGAAAAAACGCATACGCCCTTTTTGGCCAACCAAGCAAGCTTGCAAAGGAAATCTGCACTACAATGAAGTCTCACTTCCCCCCGGTCAAAAGGGCCATCTGAAAAAAGTGTAAAATCCAGAAAGGCAGGACAGGCCATGGAGAACTGGGAGCCTTGTTATGCTTATGTGCGGGATGTAAATTGCCAACAGACACTCGGGAGAAGTGTATGGTGTTTCCTGAAACATCTAAAAAACACAGCAACAGAGCCTAGGGCACTTCCACTTATGGTCCTATAGCTTAGGGAAATTAAAATCAAAAAGACACAGCCACCCCAAAGTTTGGGACGCCTCTGTTTACAAGAACCTCGTTTACCGTACAAGTTCAACATCACAGAAAGTGAAAAATGGATAAAGAACTTGTGGTACTTACGTACAATGCAGTATCACTCAGCAATGAAATCTATGTCATCAGGCCCGTAGCAGCATAATGAGTGGATTCAGGTACGATGATTCTAACTGAAATAAGTCACACAGAAAAAGAAACATCATAAGATATCACTAGTACACGGAATGTAAACTTGGCTACACAGGAACTGAATTCCAAAACAGAACAGGGTCTCAAATTTAGAAAACCAACTTATGCTTGCTTAAGGGGAAAGGTGAGTTGGGGTGCTGCATAAAACCAGAGATTGAAATGAGCACAGATAAAGTTCCTTAAGCCAAATATGGAATAGACAAGAGCTACTCCTTGCTCAACGAAATGGACTCAACACCGCCTATTAAACGCCTAAGAATGTACCTGACTAGTAAGTATCTTAAAACCTATGGATTGCTATGTCTCCAATAGAGAATCAAGCATGCGTACAGGGGCATAAACGCAGCAGTGATAGGATTGGAGAGGTTCGGTGAGCAAATGAAGACCCTTTGAAGTCATATTGCATGGTACCCATTCCACGGGTCTCAACTCTCCAGGTTTAAGGTATTCTTCCTTCAGCTAAATCATGCATGTGGAACCCAGAGTATGATCAACCGTGTGAACGGGAGATGTGTTCAAATATGTCTCAGGTTTCCTCCCCTGGTACTCGGGTGCAACATTCCAGAAGCTTTACTAACACTCTCCCCACTTGGAGAGTCAGCGCCTTTAACCTCCTGTTTGGCCCAGTTTGCAATTTCTGCGGAAGATGAACAGGAATAGGGAGAACCAATGAGAGACTAGCTGGAGGTGTCTGGACGGGCAAATTTAATTCTCATTTCCCACCAGGAAGAGGAAATAACCAAAGGCTCAGCGTGCCGTGCCAGAACCAGATTAGGGCCTGAAGCCATCCTGCGGTGTTGCGGCCAGCTCACAAGAAAGCCAGTTGAAGAAAGTAGCTCATGGGCACTGTAATGCACAAACCTGCAGAGTTATAAATGACAGCTATCGTCCAAAAATATACTGAAGTAAGGCTGCCAAGAGGACTTGAAAGCGGGGCAGAATTGCAGGAAACCGATTTCAGGAGGTAGACTGGAATTGCATTGAAAGCATAGGAAAAGAGGCAGAGCGTCCACAATGATGCACCTGGCCAAAAAGTGCGTATGCGTTTTTTCCTGAATATATTCAGGAAAAAACGCATACGCACTTTTTGGCCAACCAAGCAAGCTTGTAAAGGAAATCTGCACTACAATGAAGTCTCACTTCCCCCCGATCAAAAGGGCCATCTGAAAAAAGTGTAAAATCCAGAAAGGCAGGACAGGCCATGGAGAACTGGGAGCCTTGTTATGCTGATGGGAGGGATGTAAATTGCCAACAGACACTCGGGAGAAGTGTATGGTGTTTCCTGAAACATCTAAAAAACAAAGCAACAGAGCCTAGGGCACTTCCACATACGGTCCTATAGCTTAGGGAAATTAAAATCAAAAAGACACAGCCACCCCAAAGTATGGTACGGCTCTGTTTACAAGAACCTCGTTTACTGTACAAGTTCAACATCGCAGAAAGTGAAAAATGGATAAAGAAGTTGTGGTATTTACTTACAAAGCAATATCACTCAGCAATGAAATCTATGTCATCAGGCCCTTAGCAGCACAATGAGTGGATTCAGGTATGATGATTCTAACTGAAATAAGTCACACAGAAAAAGAAACATCATAAGATATCAGTAATACACGGAATGTAAACTTGGCTACACAGGAACTGAATTACAGAACAGAACAGGGTCTCAAATTTAGAAAACCAACTTATGCTTGCTTAAGGGTAAAGGTGAGTTGGGGTGCTGCATAAAACCAGAGATTGAAATGAGCACAGATAAAGTTCCTTAAGCCAAATATGGAATAGACAAGAGCTACTCCTTGCTCAACGAAATGGACTCAACACCGCATATTAAACGCCTAAGAATGTACCTGACTAGTAAGTATCTTAAAACCTATGGATTGCTATGTCTCCAAAAGAGAATCAAGCATGTGTACAGGGGCATAAACGCAGCAGTGATAGGATTGGAGAGGTTCGGTGAGCAAATGAAGACCCTTTGAAGTCATATTGCATGGTACCCATTCCACGGGTCTCAACTCTCCAGGTTTAAGGTATTCTTCCTTCAGCTAAAACATGCATGTGGAACCCAGAGTATGATCAACCGTGTGAACGGGAGACGTGTTCAACTATGTCTCAGTTTTCTTCCCCTGGTACTCGGATGCAATATTCCAGACGCTTTACTAACTCTCTCCCCACTTGGAGAGTCAGTGCCTTTAACCTCCTGTTTGGCCCAGTTTGCAATTTCTGCGGAAGATGAACAGGAATAGGGAGAACCAATGAGAGACTAGCTGGAGGTGTCTGGACGGGCAAATTTAACTGTCATTTCCCACCAGGAAGAGGAAATAACCAAAGGCTCAGCGTGCCGTGCCGGAACCAGATTAGGGCCTGAAGCCATCCTGCGGTGTTGCGGCCAGCTCACAAGAAAGCGAGTTGAAGAAAGGAGCTCAGGGGCACTGTAATGCATAAACCTGCAGAGTTATAAATGACAGCTATCTTCCAAAAATATACTGAAGTAAGGCTGCCAAGAGGACTTGAAAGCGGCGCAGAATTGCAGGAAACCGATTTCAGGAGGTAGACTGGAATTGCATTGAAAGCATAGGAAAAGAGGCAGAACGTCCACAATGATGCACTTGGCCAAAAAGGGCGTATGAGTTTTTTCCTGAATATATTCAGGTAAAAACGCATACACCCTTTTTGGCCAACCAAGCGAGCTTGCAAAGGAAATCTGCACTACAATGAAGTCTCACTTCCCCCCGGTCAAAAGGGCCATCTGAAAAAAGTGTAAAATCCAGAAAGGCAGGACAGGCCATGGAGAACTGGGAGCCTTGTTATGCTGATGGGCGGGATGTAAATTGCCAACAGACACTCGGGAGAAATGTATGGTGTTTCCTGAAACATCTAAAAAACAAAGCAACAGAGCCTAGGGCACTTCCACTTATGGTCCTATAGCTTAGGGAAATTAAAATCAAAAAGACACAGCCACCCCAATGTTTGGAACAGCTCTGTTTACAAGAACCGCGTTTACCGTACAAGTTCAACATCACAGAAAGTGAAAAATGGATAAAGAACTTGTGGTACTTACGTACAATGCAGTATCACTCAGCAATGAAATCTATGTCATCAGGCCCGTAGCAGCATAATGAGTGGATTCAGGTACGATGATTCTAACTGAAATAAGTCACACAGAAAAAGAAACATCATAAGGTATCACTAATACACGGAATGTAAACTTGGCTACAGAGGAACTGAATTCCAAAACAGAACAGGGTCTCAAATTTAGAAAACCAACTTATGCTTGCTTAAGGGGAAAGGTGAGTTGGGGTGCTGCATAAAACCAGAGATTGAAATGAGCACAGATAAAGTTCCTTAAGCCAAATATGGAATAGACAAGAGCTACTCCTTGCTCAACGAAATGGACTCAACACCCCATATTAAACGCCTAAGAATGTACCTGACTAGTAAGTATCTTAAAACCTATGGATTGCTATGTCTCCAAAAGAGAATCAAGCATGCGTACAGGGGCATAAACGCAGCAGTGATAGGATTGGAGAGGTTCGGTGAGCAAATGAAGACCCTTTGAAGTCATATTGCATGGTACCCATTCCACGGGTCTCAACTCTCCAGGTTTAAGGTATTCTTCCTTCAGCAAAAACATGCATGTGGAACCCAGAGTATGATCAACCGTGTGAACGGGAGATGTGTTCAAATATGTCTCAGTTTTCCTTCCCTGGTACTCGGGTGCAACATTCCAGACACTTTACTAACACTCTCCCCACTTGGAGAGTCAGCGTCTTTAACCTCCTGTTTGGCCCAGTTTGCAATTTCTGCGGAAGATGAACAGGAATAGGGAGAACCAATGAGAGACTAGCTGGATGTGTCTGGACGGGCAAATTTAACTCTCATTTCCCACCAGGAAGAGGAAATAACCAAAGGCTCAGCGTGCCGTGCCGGAACCAGATTAGGGCCTGAAGCCATCCTGCGGTGTTGCGGCCAGGTCACAAGAAAGCGAGTTGAAGAAAGGAGCTCAGGGGCACTGTAATTCACAAACCTGCAGAGATATAAATGACAGCTATCGTCCAAAAATATACTGAAGTAAGGCTGCCAAGAGGACTTGAAAGCGGGGCAGAATTGCAGGAAACCGATTTCAGGAGGTAGACTGGAATTGCATTGAAAGCATAGGAAAAGAGGCAGAACGTCCACAATGATGCACTTGGCCAAAAAGGGCGTATGCGTTTTTTCCTGAATATATTCAGGAAAAAACGCATACGCCCTTTTTGGCCAACCAAGCAAGCTTGCAAAGGAAATCTGCACTACAATGAAGTCTCACTTCCCCCCGGTCAAAAGGGCCATCTGAAAAAAGTGTAAAATGCAGAAAGGCAGGACAGGCCATGGAGAACTGGGAGCCTTGTTATGCTGATGGGCGGGATGTAAATTGCCAACAGACACTCGGGAGAAGTGTATGGTGTTTCCTGAAACATCTAAAAAACAAAGCAACAGAGCCTAGGGCACTTCCACTTATGGTCCTATAGCTTAGGGAAATTAAAATCAAAAAGACACAGCCACCCCAAAGTTTGGGACGCCTCTGTTTACAAGAACCTCGTTTACCGTACAAGTTCAATATCACAGAAAGTGAAAAATGGATAAAGAACTTGTGGTACTTACGTACAATGCAGTATCACTCAGCAATGAAATCTATGTCATCAGGCCCGTAGCAGCATAATGAGTGGATTCAGGTACGATGATTCTAACTGAAATAAGTCACACAGAAAAAGAAACATCATAAGGTATCACTAATACACGGAATGTAAACTTGGCTACAGAGGAACTGAATTCCAAAACAGAACAGGGTCTCAAATTTAGAAAACCAACTTATGCTTGCTTAAGGGGAAAGGTGAGTTGGGGTGCTGCATAAAACCAGAGATTGAAATGAGCACAGATAAAGTTCCTTAAGCCAAATATGGAATAGACAAGAGCTACTCCTTGCTCAACGAAATGGACTCAACTCCCCATATTAAACGCCTAAGAATGTACCTGACTAGTAAGTATCTTAAAACCTATGGATTGCTATGTCTCCGAAAGAGAATCAAGCGTGTGTACAGGGGCATAAACGCAGCAGTGATAGGATTGGAGCGGTTCGGTGAGCAAATGAAGACCCTTTGAAGTCATATTGCATGGTACCCATTCCACGGGTCTCAACTCTCCAGGTTTAAGGTATTCTTCCTTCAGCAAAAACATGCATGTGGAACCCAGAGTATGATCAACCGTGTGAACGGGAGACGTGTTCAAATATGTCTCAGTTTTCCTTCCCTGGTACTCGGGTGCAACATTCCAGACGCTTTACTAACACTCTCCCCACTTGGAGAGTCAGCGCCTTTAACCTCCTGTTTGGCCCAGTTTGCAATTTCTGCGGAAGATGAACAGGAATAGGGAGAACCAATGAGAGACTAGCTGGATGTGTCTGGACGGGCAAATTTAACTCTCATTTCCCACCAGGAAGAGGAAATAACCAAAGGCTCAGCGTGCCGTGCCGGAACCAGATTAGGGCCTGAAGCCATCCTGCGGTGTTACGGCCAGGTCACAAGAAAGCGAGTTGAAGAAAGGAGCTCAGGGGCACTGTAATTCACAAACCTGCAGAGATATAAATGACAGCTATCGTCCAAAAATATACTGAAGTAAGGCTGCCAAGAGGACTTGAAAGCGGGGCAGAATTGCAGGAAACCGATTTCAGGAGGTAGACTGGAATTGCATTGAAAGCATAGGAAAAGAGGCAGAACGTCCACAATGATGCACTTGGCCAAAAAGGGCGTATGCGTTTTTTCCTGAATATATTCAGGAAAAAACGCATACGCCCTTTTTGGCTAACCAAGCAAGCTTGCAAAGGAAATCTGCACTACAATGAAGACTCACTTCCCCCCGGTCAAAAGGGCCATCTGAAAAAAGTGTAAAATCCAGAAAGGCAGGACAGGCCATGGAGAACTGGGAGCCTTGTTATGCTGATTGGCGGGATGTAAATTGCCAACAGACACTTGGGAGAAGTGTATGGTGTTTCCTGAAACATCTAAAAAACAAAGCAACAGAGCCTAGGGCACTTCCACTTATGGTCCTATAGCTTAGGGAAATTAAAATCAAAAAGACACAGCCACCCCAAAGTTTGGGACACCTCTGTTTACAAGAACCTCGTTTACCGTACAAGTTCAGTATCACAGAAAGTGAAAAATGGATAAAGAACTTGTGGTACTTATGTACAATGCAGTATCACTCAGCAATGAAATCTATGTCATCAGGCCCATAGCAGCATAATGAGTGGATTCAGGTACGATGGTTCTAACTGAAATAAGTCACACAGAAAAAGAAACATCATAAGATATCACTAATACATGGAATGTAAACTTGGCTACACAGGAACTGAATTCCAAAACAGAACAGGGTCTCAAATTTAGAAAACCAACTTATGCTTGCTTAATGGGAAAGGTGAGTTGGGGTGCTGCATAAAACCAGAGATTGAAATGAGCACAGATAAAGTTCCTTAAGCCAAATATGGAATAGACAAGAGCTACTCCTTGCTCAACGAAATGGACTCAACACCCCATATTAAACGCCTAAGAATGTACCTGACTAGTAAGTATCTTAAAACCTATGGATTGCTATGTCTCCAAAAGAGAATCAAGCGTGTGTACAGGGGCATAAACGCAGCAGTGATAGGATTGGAGAGGTTCGGTGAGCAAATGAAGACCCTTTGAAGTCATATTGCATGGTACCCATTCCACGGGTTTCAACTACCCAGGTTTAAGGTATTCTTCCTTCAGCTACAACATGCATGTGGAACCTAGAGTATGATAAACCGTGTGAACGGGAGACGTGTTCAAATATGTCTCAGTTTTCGTACCCTGGTACTCGGGTGCAACATTCCAGACGCTTTACTAACACTCTCCCGACTTGGAGAGTCAGCGCCTTTAACCTCCTGTTTGGCCCAGTTTGCAATTTCTGCGGAAGATGAACAGGAATAGCGAGAACCAATGAGAGACTAGCTGGAGGTGTCTGGACGGGCAAATTTAACTCTCATTTCCCACCGGGAAGAGGAAATAACCAAAGGCTCAGCATGCCGTGCCGGAACCAGATTAGGGCCTGAAGCCATGCTGCGGTGTTGCGGCCAGGTCACAAGAAAGCGAGTTGAAGAAAGGCGCTCAGGGGCACTGTAATTCACAAACCTGCAGAGTTATAAATGACAGCTATCGTCCAAAAATATACTGAAGTAAGGCTGCCAAGAGGACTTGAAAGCGGGGCAGAATTGCAGGAAACCGATTTCAGGAGGTAGACTGGAATTGCATTGAAAGCATAGGAAAAGAGACAGAACGTCCACAATGATGGACTTGGCCAAAAAGGGCGTATGCGGTTTTTCCTGAATATATTCAGGAAAAAACGCATACGCCCTTTTTGGCCAACCAAGCAAGCTTGCAAACGAAATCTGCACTACAATGAAGTCTCACTTCCCCCCGGTCAAAAGGGCCATCTGAAAAAAGTGTAAAATCCAGAAAGGCAGGACAGGCCATGGAGAACTGGGAGCCTTGTTATGCTGATGGGAGGGATGTAAATTGCCAACAGACACTCGGGAGAAGTGTATGGTGTTTCCTGAAACATCTAAAAAACAAAGCAACAGAGCCTAGGGCACTTCCACTTATGGTCCTATAGCTTAGGGAAATTAAAATCAAAAAGACACAGCCACCCCAAAGTTTGGGACGCCTCTGTTTACAAGAACCTCGTTTACCGTACAAGTTCAACATCACAGAAAGTGAAAAATGGATAAAGAAGTTGTGGTATTTACTTATAAACAATATCACTCAGCAATGAAATCTATGTCATCAGGCCCTTAGCAGCACAATGAGTGGATTCAGGTATGATGATTCTAACTGAAATAAGTCACACAGAAAAAGAAACATCATAAGATATCAGTAATACACGGAATGTAAACTTGGCTACACAGGAACTGAATTACAGAACAGAACAGGGTCTCAAATTTAGAAAACCAACTTATGCTTGCTTAAGGGGAAAGGTGAGTTGGGGTGCTGCATAAAACCAGAGATTGAAATGAGCACAGATAAAGTTCCTTAAGCCAAATATGGAATAGACAAGAGCTACTCCTTGCTCAACGAAATGGACTCAACACCCCATATTAAACGCCTAAGAATGTACCTGACTAGTAAGTATCTTAAAACCTATGGATTGCTATGTCTCGAAAAGAGAATCAAGCATGTGTACAGGGGCATAAACGCAGCAGTGATAGGATTGGAGAGGTTCGGTGAGCAAATGAAGACCCTTTGAAGTCATATTGCATGGTACCCATTCCACGGGTCTCAACTCTCCAGGTTTAAGGTATTCTTCCTTCAGCTAAAACATGCATGTGGAACCCAGAGTATGATCAACCGTGTGAACGGGAGACGTGTTCAAATATGTCTCAGTTTTCCTCCCCTGGTACTCGGGTGCAACATTCCAGACGCTTTACTAACACTCTCCGCACTTGGAGAGTCAGCGCCTTTAACCTCCTGTTTGGCCCAGTTTGCAATTTCTGCGGAAGATGAACAGGAATAGCGAGAACCAATGAGAGACTAGCTGGAGGTGTCTGGACGGGCAAATTTAACTCTCATTTCCCACCAGGAAGAGGAAATAACCAAAGGCTCAGCGTGCCGTGCCGGAACCAGATTAGGGCCTGAAGCCATCCTGCAGTGTTGCGGCCAGCTCAAAAGAAAGCGAGTTGAAGAAAGGCGCTCAGGGGCACTGTAATTCACAAACCTGCAGAGTTATAAATGACAGCTATCGTCCAAAAATATACTGAAGTAAGGCTGCCAAGAGGACTTGAAAGCGGGGCAGAATTGCAGGAAACCGATTTCAGGAGGTAGACTGGAATTGCATTGAAAGCATAGGAAAAGAGGCAGAACGTCCACAATGATGCACTTGGCCAAAAAGGGCGTATGCGTTTTTTCCTGAATATATTCAGGAAAAAACGCATACGCCCTTTTTGGCCAACCAAGCAAGCTTGCAAAGGAAATCTGCACTACAATGAAGTCTCACTTCCCCCCGGTCAAAAGGGCCATCTGAAAAAAGTGTAAAATCCAGAAAGTCAGGACAGGCCATGGAGAACTGGGAGCCTTGTTATGCTGATGGGCGGGATGTAAATTGCCAACAGACACTCGGGAGAAGTGTATGGTGTTTCCTGAAATATCTAAAAAACAAAGCAACAGAGCCTAGGGCACTTCCACTTATGGTCCTATAGCTTAGGGAAATTAAAATCAAAAAGACACAGCCACCCCAAAGTTTGGGACGCCTCTGTTTACAAGAACCTCGTTTACCGTACAAGTTCAATATCACAGAAAGTGAAAAATGGATAAAGAACTTGTGGTACTTACGTACAATGCAGTATCACTCAGCAATGAAATCTATGTCATCAGGCCCGTAGCAGCATAATGAGTGGATTCAGGTACGATGATTCTACCTGAAATAAGTCACACAGAAAAAGAAACATCATAAGATATCACTAATACACGGAATGTAAACTTGGCTACACAGGAACTGAATTCCAAAACAGAACAGGGTCTCAAATTTAGAAAACCAACTTATGCTTGCTTAAGGGGAAAGGTGAGTTGGGGTGCTGCATAAAACCAGAGATTGAAATGAGCACAGATAAAGTTCCTTAAGCCAAATATGGAATAGACAAGAGCTACTCCTTGCTCAACGAAATGGACTCAACACCCCATATTAAACGCCTAAGAATGTACCTGACTAGTAAGTATCTTAAAACCTATGGATTGCTATGTCTCCGAAAGCGAATCAAGCATGTGTACAGGGGCATAAACGCAGCAGTGATAGGATTGGAGAGGTTCGGTGAGCAAATGAAAACCCTTTGAAGTCATATTGCATGGTACCCATTCCACGGGTTTCAACTACCCAGGTTTAAGGTATTCTTCCTTCAGCTAAAACATGCATGTGGAACCTAGAGTATGATCAACCGTGTGATCGGGAGACGTGTTCAAATATGTCTCAGTTTAAGTACCCTGGTACTCGGGTGCAACATTCCAGATGCTTTACTAACACTCTCCCGACTTGGAGAGTCAGTCCCTTTAACCTCCTGTTTGGCCCAGTTTGCAATTTCTGCGGAAGATGAACAGGAATAGCGAGAACCAATGAGAGACTAGCTGGAGGTGTCTGGACGGGCAAATTTAACTCTCATTTCCCACCAGGAAGAGGAATTAACCAAAGGCTCAGCGTGCCGTGCCGGAACCAGATTAGGGCCTGAAGCCATCCTGTGGTGTTGCGGCCTGGTCACAAGAAAGCGAGTTGAAGAAAGGAGCTCAGGAGCACTGTAATTCACAAACCTGCAGAGTTATAAATGACAGCTATCGTCCAAAAATATACTGAAGTAAGGCTGCCAAGAGGACTTGAAAGCAGGGCAGAATTGCAAGAAACCGATTTCAGGAGGTAGACTGGAATTGCATTGAAAGCATAGGAAAAGAGGCAGAACGTCCACAATGATGCACTTGGCGAAAAAGGGCGTATGCGTTTTTTCCTGAATATATTCAGGAAAAAACGCATACGCCCTTTTTGGCCAACCAAGGAAGCTTGCAAAGGAAATCTGCACTACAATGAAGTGTCACTTCCCCCCGGTCCAAAGGGCCATCTGAAAAAAGTGTAAAATCCAGAAAGGCAGGACAGGCCATGGAGAACTGGGAGCCTTGTTATGCTGATGGGAGGGATGTAAATTGCCAACAGACACTCGGGAGAAGTGTATGGTGCTTCCTGAAACATCTAAAAAACAAAGCAACAGAGCCTAGGGCACTTCCACTTATGGTCCTATAGCTTAGGGAAATTAAAATCAAAAAGACACAGCCACCCCAAAGTTTGGGACTGCTCTGTTTACAAGAACCTCGTTTACAGTACAAGTTCAACATCACAGAAAGTGAAAAATGGATAAAGAAGTTGTGGTATTTACTTACAAAGCAATATCACTCAGCAATGAAATCTATGTCATCAGGCCCGTAGCAGCACAATGAGTGGATTCAGGTACGATGATTCTAACTGAAATAAGTCACACAGAAAAAGAAACATCATAAGATATCAGTAATACACGGAATGTAAACTTGGCTACACAGGAACTGAATTACAGAACAGAACAGGGTCTCAAATTTAGAAAACCAACTTATGCTTGCTTAAGGGGAAAGGTGAGTTGGGGTGCTGCATAAAACCAGAGATTGAAATGAGCACAGATAAAGTTCCTTAAGCCAAATATGGAATAGACAAGAGCTACTCCTTGCTCAACAAAATGGACTCAACACCCCATATTAAACGCCTAAGAATGTACCTGACTAGTAAGTATCTTAAAACCTATGGATTGCTATGTCTCCAAAAGAGAATCAAGCGTGTGTACAGGGGCATAAACGCAGCAGTGATAGGATTGGAGAGGTTCGGTGAGCAAATGAAGACCCTTTGAAGTCATATTGCATGGTACCCATTCCACGGGTCTCAACTCTCCAGGTTTAAGGTATTCTTCCTTCAGCTAAAACATGCATGTGGAACCCAGAGTATGATCAACCGTGTGAACGGGAGACGTGTTCAAATATGTCTCAGTTTTCCTCCCCTGGTACTCGGGTGCAACATTCCAGACGCTTTACTAACACTCTCCCCACTTGGAGAGTCAGCGCCTTTAACCTCCTGTTTGGCCCAGTTTGCAATTTCTGCGGAAGATGAACAGGAATAGGGAGAACCAATGAGAGACTAGCTGGAGGTGTCTGGACGGGCAAATTTAACTCTCATTTCCCACCAGGAAGAGGAAATAACCAAAGGCTCAGTGTGCCGTGCCGGAACCAGATTAGGGCCTGAAGCCATCCTGCAGTGTTGCGGCCAGCTCAAAAGAAAGCGAGTTGAAGAAAGGCGCTCAGGGGCACTGTAATTCACAAACCTGCAGAGTTATAAATGACAGCTATCGTCCAAAAATATAATGAAGTAAGGCTGCCAAGAGGACTTGAAAGCGGGGCAGAATTGCAGGAAACCGATTTCAGGAGGTAGACTGGAATTGCATTGAAAGCATAGGAAAAGAGGCAGAACGTCCACAATGATGCACTTGGCCAAAAAGGGCGTATGCGTTTTTTCCTGAATATATTCAGGAAAAAACGCATACGCCCTTTTTGGCCAACCAAGCAAGCTTGCAAAGGAAATCTGCACTACAATGAAGTCTCACTTCCCCCCGGTCAAAAGGGCCATCTGAAAAAAGTGTAAAATCCAGAAAGTCAGGACAGGCCATGGAGAACTGGGAGCCTTGTTATGCTGATGGGCGGGATGTAAATTGCCAACAGACACTCGGGAGAAGTGTATGGTGTTTCCTGAAATATCTAAAAAACAAAGCAACAGAGCCTAGGGCACTTCCACTTATGGTCCTATAGCTTAGGGAAATTAAAATCAAAAAGACACAGCCACCCCAAAGTTTGGGACGCCTCTGTTTACAAGAACCTCGTTTACCGTACAAGTTCAATATCACAGAAAGTGAAAAATGGATAAAGAACTTGTGGTACTTACGTACAATGCAGTATCACTCAGCAATGAAATCTATGTCATCAGGCCCGTAGCAGCATAATGAGTGGATTCAGGTACGATGATTCTAACTGAAATAAGTCACACAGAAAAAGAAACATCATAAGATATCAGTAATACACGGAATGTAAACTTGGCTACACAGGAACTGAATTACAGAACAGAACAGGGTCTCAAATTTAGAAAACCAACTTATGCTTGCTTAAGGGGAAAGGTGACTTGGGGTGCTGCATAAAACCAGAGATTGAAATGAGCACAGATAAAGTTCCTTAAGCCAAATATGGAATAGACAAGAGCTACTCCTTGCTCAACAAAATGGACTCAACACCCCATATTAAACGCCTAAGAATGTACCTGACTAGTAAGTATCTTAAAACCTATGGATTGCTATGTCTCCAAAAGAGAATCAAGCGTGTGTACAGGGGCATAAACGCAGCAGTGATAGGATTGGAGAGGTTCGGTGAGCTAATGAAGACCCTTTGAAGTCATATTGCATGGTACCCATTCCACGGGTCTCAACTCTCCAGGTTTAAGGTATTCTTCCTTCAGCTAAAACATGCATGTGGAACCCAGAGTATGATCAACCGTGTGAACGGGAGACGTGTTCAAATATGTCTCAGTTTTCCTCCCCTGGTACTCGGGTGCAACATTCCAGACGCTTTACTAACACTCTCCCCACTTGGAGAGTCAGCGCCTTTAACCTCCTGTTTGGCCCAGTTTGCAATTTCTGCGGAAGATGAACAGGAATAGGGAGAACCAATGAGAGACTAGCTGGAGGTGTCTGGACGGGCAAATTTAACTCTCATTTCCCACCAGGAAGAGGAAATAACCAAAGGCTCAGCGTGCCGTGCCGGAACCAGATTAGGGCCTGAAGCCATCCTGCAGTGTTGCGGCCAGCTCAAAAGAAAGCGAGTTGAAGAAAGGCGCTCAGGGGCACTGTAATTCACAAACCTGCAGAGTTATAAATGACAGCTATCGTCCAAAAATATACTGAAGTAAGGCTGCCAAGAGGACTTGAAAGCGGGGCAGAATTGCAGGAAACCGATTTCAGGAGGTAGACTGGAATTGCATTGAAAGCATAGGAAAAGAGGCAGAACGTCCACAATGATGCACTTGGCCAAAAAGGGCGTATGCGTTTTTTCCTGAATATATTCAGGAAAAAACGCATACGCCCTTTTTGGCCAACCAAGCAAGCTTGCAAAGGAAATCTGCACTACAATGAAGTCTCACTTCCCCCCGGTCAAAAGGGCCATCTGAAAAAAGTGTAAAATCCAGAAAGTCAGGACAGGCCATGGAGAACTGGGAGCCTTGTTATGCTTATGGGCGGGATGTAAATTGCCAACAGACACTCGGGAGAAGTGTATGGTGTTTCCTGAAATATCTAAAAAACAAAGCAACAGAGCCTAGGGCACTTCCACTTATGGTCCTATAGCTTAGGGAAATTAAAATCAAAAAGACACAGCCACCCCAAAGTTTGGGACGCCTCTGTTTACAAGAACCTCGTTTACCGTACAAGTTCAATATCACAGAAACTGAAAAATGGATAAAGAACTTGTGGTACTTACGTACAATGCAGTATCACTCAGCAATGAAATCTATGTCATCAGGCCCGTAGCAGCATAATGAGTGGATTCAGGTACGATGATTCTACCTGAAATAAGTCACACAGAAAAAGAAACATCATAAGATATCACTAATACACGGAATGTAAACTTGGCTACACAGGAACTGAATTCCAAAACAGAACAGGGTCTCAAATTTAGAAAACCAACTTATGCTTGCTTAAGGGGAAAGGTGAGTTGGGGTGCTGCATAAAACCAGAGATTGAAATGAGCACAGATAAAGTTCCTTAAGCCAAATATGGAATAGACAAGAGCTACTCCTTGCTCAACGAAATGGACTCAACACCCCATATTAAACGCCTAAGAATGTACCTGACTAGTAAGTATCTTAAAACCTATGGATTGCTATGTCTCCGAAAGCGAATCAAGCATGCGTACAGGGGCATAAACGCAGCAGTGATAGGATTGGAGAGGTTCGGTGAGCAAATGAAGACCCTTTGAAGTCATATTGCATGGTACCCATTCCACGGGTTTCAACTACCCAGGTTTAAGGTATTCTTCCTTCAGCTAAAACATGCATGTGGAACCTAGAGTATGATCAACCATGTGATCGGGAGACGTGTTCAAATATGTCTCAGTTTTCGTACCCTGGTACTCGGGTGCAACATTCCAGACGGTTTACTAACACTCTCCCCACTTGGAGAGTCAGCGCCTTTAACCTCCTGTTTGGCCCAGTTTGCAATTTCTGCGGAAGATGAACAGGAATAGGGAGAACCAATGAGAGACTAGCTGGAGGTGTCTGGACGGGCAAATTTAACTCTCATTTCCCACCAGGAAGAGGAAATAACCAAAGGCTCAGCGTGCCGTGCCGGAACCAGATTAGGGCCTGAAGCCATCCTGCAGTGTTGCGGCCAGCTCTAAAGAAAGCGAGTTGAAGAAAGGCGCTCAGGGGCACTGAAATTCACAAACCTGCAGAGTTATAAATGACAGCTATCGTCCAAAAATATACTGAAGTAAGGCTGCCAAGAGGACTTGAAAGCGGGGCAGAATTGCAGGAAACCGATTTCAGGAGGTAGACTGGAATTGCATTGAAAGCATAGGAAAAGAGGCAGAACGTCCACAATGATGCACTTGGCCAAAAAGGGCGTATGCGTTTTTTCCTGAATATATTCAGGAAAAAACGCATACGCCCTTTTTGGCCAACCAAGCAAGCTTGCAAAGGAAATCTGCACTACAATGAAGTCTCACTTCCCCCCGGTCAAAAGGGCCATCTGAAAAAAGTGTAAAATCCAGAAAGGCAGGACAGGCCATGGAGAACTGGGAGCCTTGTTATGCTTATGGGCGGGATGTAAATTGCCAACAGACACTCGGGAGAAGTGTATGGTGTTTCCTGAAATATCTAAAAAACAAAGCAACAGAGCCTAGGGCACTTCCACTTATGGTCCTATAGCTTAGGGAAATTAAAATCAAAAAGACACAGCCACCCCAAAGTTTGGGACGCCTCTGTTTACAAGAACCTCGTTTACCGTACAAGTTCAATATCACAGAAAGTGAAAAATGGATAAAGAACTTGTGGTACTTACGTACAAAGCAATATCACTCAGCAATGAAATCTATGTCATCAGGCCCGTAGCAGCATAATGAGTGGATTCAGGTACGATGATTCTACCTGAAATAAGTCACACAGAAAAAGAAACATCATAAGATATCACTAATACACGGAATGTAAACTTGGCTACACAGGAACTGAATTCCAAAACAGAACAGGGTCTCAAATTTAGAAAACCAACTTATGCTTGCTTAAGGGGAAAGGTGAGTTGGGGTGCTGCATAAAACCAGAGATTGAAATGAGCACAGATAAAGTTCCTTAAGCCAAATATGGAATAGACAAGAGCTACTCCTTGCTCAACGAAATGGACTCAACACCCCATATTAAACGCCTAAGAATGTACCTGACTAGTAAGTATCTTAAAACCTATGGATTGCTATGTCTCCGAAAGAGAATCAAGCATGGGTACAGGGGCATAAACGCAGCAGTGATAGGATTGGAGAGGTTCGGTGAGCAAATGAAGACCCTTTGAAGTCATATTGCATGGTACCCATTCCACGGGTTTCAACTACCCAGGTTTAAGGTATTCTTCCTTCAGCTAAAACATGCATGTGGAACCTAGAGTATGATCAACCATGTGATCGGGAGACGTGTTCAAATATGTCTCAGTTTTCGTACCCTGGTACTCGGGTGCAACATTCCAGACGCTTTACTAACACTCTCCCGACTTGGAGAGTCAGTCCCTTTAACCTCCTGTTTGGCCCAGTTTGCAATTTCTGCGGAAGATGAACAGGAATAGCGAGAACCAATGAGAGACTAGCTGGAGGTGTCTGGACGGGCAAATTTAACTCTCATTTCCCACCAGGAAGAGGAATTAACCAAAGGCTCAGCGTGCCGTGCCGGAACCAGATTAGGGCCTGAAGCCATCCTGCGGTGTTGCGGCCTGGTCACAAGAAAGCGAGTTGAAGAAAGGAGCTCAGGAGCACTGTAATTCACAAACCTGCAGAGTTATAAATGACAGCTATCGTCCAAAAATATACTGAAGTAAGGCTGCCAAGAGGACTTGAAAGCAGGGCAGAATTGCAGGAAACCGATTTCAGGAGGTAGAGTGGAATTGCATTGAAAGCATAGGAAAAGAGGCAGAACGTCCACAATGATGCACTTGGCGAAAAAGGGCGTATGCGTTTTTTCCTGAATATATTCAGGAAAAAACGCATACGCCCTTTTTGGCCAACCAAGCAAGCTTGCAAAGGAAATCTACACTACAATGAAGTCTCACTTCCCCCCGGTCCAAAGGGCCATCTGAAAAAAGTGTAAAATCCAGAAAGGCAGGACAGGCCATGGAGAACTGGGAGCCTTGTTATGCTGATGGGAGGGATGTAAATTGCCAACAGACACTCGGGAGAAGTGTATGGTGCTTCCTGAAACATCTAAAAAACAAAGCAACAGAGCCTAGGGCACTTCCACTTATGGTCCTATAGCTTAGGGAAATTAAAATCAAAAAGACACAGCCACCCCAAAGTTTGGGACTGCTCTGTTTACAAGAACCTCGTTTACAGTACAAGTTCAACATCACAGAAAGTGAAAAATGGATAAAGAAGTTGTGGTATTTACTTACAAAGCAATATCACTCAGCAATGAAATCTATGTCATCAGGCCCTTAGCAGCACAATGAGTGGATTCAGGTACGATGATTCTAACTGAAATAAGTCACACAGAAAAAGAAACATCATAAGATATCAGTAATACACGGAATGTAAACTTGGCTACACAGGAACTGAATTACAGAACAGAACAGGGTCTCAAATTTAGAAAACCAACTTATGCTTGCTTAAGGGTAAAGGTGAGTTGGGGTGCTGCATAAAACCAGAGATTGAAATGAGCACAGATAAAGTTCCTTAAGCCAAATATGGAATAGACAAGAGCTACTCCTTGCTCAACGAAATGGACTCAACACCGCATATTAAACGCCTAAGAATGTACCTGACTAGTAAGTATCTTAAAACCTATGGATTGCTATGTCTCCAAAAGAGAATCAAGCGTGTGTACAGTGGCATAAACGCAGCAGTGATAGGATTGGAGAGGTTCGGTGAGCAAATGAAGACCCTTTGAAGTCATATTGCATGGTACCCATTCCACGGGTCTCAACTCTCCAGGTTTAAGGTATTCTTCCTTCAGCTAAAACATGCATGTGGAACCCAGAGTATGATCAACCGTGGGAACGGGAGACGTGTTCAAATATGTCTCAGTTTTCCTCCCCTGGTACTCGGGTGCAACATTCCAGACGCTTTACTAACACTCTCCCCACTTGGAGAGTCAGCGCCTTTAACCTCCTGTTTGGCCCAGTTTGCAATTTCTGCGGAAGATGAACAGGAATAGGGAGAACCAATGAGAGACTAGCTGGACGTGTCTGAACGGGCAAATTTAACTCTCATTTCCCACCAGGAAGAGGAATTAACCAAAGGCTCAGCATGCCGTGCCGGAACCAGATTAGGGCCTGAAGCCATCCTGCGGTGTTGCGGCCAGCTCACAAGAAAGTGAGTTGAAGAAAGGAGCTCAGGGGCACTGTAATTCACAAACCTGCAGAGTTATAAATGACAGCTATCGTCCAAAAATATACTGAAGTAAGGCTGCCAAGAGGACTTGAAAGCGGGGCAGAATTGCAGGAAACCGATTTCAGGAGGTAGACTGGAATTGCATTGAAAGCATAGGAAAAGAGGCAGAACGTCCACAATGATGCACTTGGCCAAAAAGGGCGTATGCGTTTTTTCCTGAATATATTCAGGAAAAAACGCATACGCCCTTTTTGGCCAACCAAGCAAGCTTGCAAAGGAAATCTGCACTACAATGAAGTCTCACTTCCCCCCGGTCAAAAGGGCCATCTGAAAAAAGTGTAAAATCCAGAAAGGCAGGACAGGCCATGGAGAACTGGGAGCCTTGTTATGCTGATGGGCGGGATGTAAATTGCCAACAGACACTCGGGAGAAGTGTATGGTGTTTCCTGAAACATCTAAAAAACACAGCAACAGAGCCTAGGGCACTTCCACTTATGGTCCTATAGCTTAGGGAAATTAAAATCAAAAAGACACAGCCACCCCAAAGTTTGGGACGCCTCTGTTTACAAGAACCTCGTTTACCGTACAAGTTCAACATCACAGAAAGTGAAAAATGGATAAAGAACTTGTGGTACTTACGTACAATGCAGTATCACTCAGCAATCAAATCTATGTCATCAGGCCCGTAGCAGCATAATGAGTGGATTCAGGTACGATGATTCTAACTGAAATAAGTCACACAGAAAAATAAATATCATAAGATATCACTAATACACGGAATGTAAACTTGGCTACACAGGAACTGAATTCCAAAACAGAACAGGGTCTCAAATTTAGAAAACCAACTTATGCTTGCTTAAGGGGAAAGGTGAGTTGGGGTGCTGCATAAAACCAGAGATTGAAATGAGCACAGATAAAGTTCCTTAAGCCAAATATGGAATAGACAAGAGCTACTCCTTGCTCAACGAAATGGACTCAACACCCCATATTAAACGCCTAAGAATGTACCTGACTAGTAAGTATCTTAAAACCTATGGATTGCTATGTCTCCGAAAGAGAATCAAGCGTGTGTACAGGGGCATAAACGCAGCAGTGATAGGATTGGAGAGGTTCGGTGAGCAAATGAAGACCCTTTGAAGTCATATTGCATGGTACCCATTCCACGGGTCTCAACTCTCCAGGTTTAAGGTATTCTTCCTTCAGCTAAAACATGCATGTGGAACCCAGAGTATGATCAACCATGTGAACGGCAGACGTGTTCAAATACGTCTCAGTTTTCGTACCCTGGTACTCGGGTGCAACATTCCAGACGCTTTACTAACACTCTCCCCACTTGGAGAGTCAGCGCCTTTAACCTCCTGTTTGGCCCAGTTTGCAATTTCTGCGGAAGATGAACAGGAATAGGGAGAACCAATGAGAGACTAGCTGGAGGTGTCTGAACGGGCAAATTTAACTCTCATTTCCCACCAGGAAGAGGAAATAACCAAAGGCTCAGCGTGCCGTGCCGGAACCAGATTAGGGCCTGAAGCCATCCTGCGGTGTTGCGGCCAGCTCACAAGAAAGCGAGTTGAAGAAAGGAGCTCAGGGGCACTGTAATGCACAAACCTGCAGAGTTATAAATGACAGCTATCGTCCAAAAATATACTGAAGTAAGGCTGCCAAGAGGACTTGAAAGCGGGGCAGAATTGCAGGAAACCGATTTCAGGAGGTAGACTGGAATTGCATTGAAAGCATAGGAAAAGAGGCGGAACGTCCACAATGATGCACTTGGCCAAAAAGGGCGTATGCGTTTTTTCCTGAATATATTCAGGAAAAAACGCATACGCCCCTTTTGGCCAACCAAGCAAGCTTGCAAAGGAAATCTGCACTACAATGAAGTCTCACTTCCCCCCGGTCAAAAGGGCCATCTGAAAAAAGTGTAAAATCCAGAAAGGCAGGACAGGCCATGGAGAACTGGGAGCCTTGTTATGCTGATGGGCGGGATGTAAATTGCCAACAGACACTCGGGAGAAGTGTATGGTGTTTCCTGAAACATCTAAAAAACACAGCAACAGAGCCTAGGGCACTTCCACTTATGGTCCTATAGCTTAGGAAAATTAAAATCAAAAAGACACAGCCACCCCAAAGTTTGGAACGGCTCTGTTTACAAGAACCTCGTTTACAGTACAAGTTCAACATCGCAGAAAGTGAAAAATGGATAAAGAAGTTGTGGTATTTACTTACAAAGCAATATCACTCAGCAATGAAATCTATGTCATCAGGCCCTTAGCAGCACAATGAGTGGATTCAGGTATGATGATTCTAACTGAAATAAGTCACACAGAAAAAGAAACATCATAAGATATCAGTAATACACGGAATGTAAACTTGGCTACACAGGAACTGAATTACAGAACAGAACAGGGTCTCAAATTTAGAAAACCAACTTATGCTTGCTTAAGGGGAAAGGTGAGTTGGGGTGCTGCATAAAACCGGAGATTGAAATGAGCACAGATAAAGTTCCTTAAGCCAAATATGGAATAGACAAGAGCTACTCCTTGCTCAATGAAATGGACTCAACACCACATATTAAACGCCTAAGAATGTACCTGACTAGTAAGTATCTTAAAACCTATGGATTGCTATGTCTCCGAAAGAGAATCAAGCATGTGTACAGGGGCATAAACGCAGCAGTGATAGGATTGGAGAGGTTCGGTGAGCAAATGAAGACCCTTTGAAGTCATATTTTATGGTACCCATTCCACGGGTTTCAACTACCCAGGTTTAAGGTATTCTTCCTTCAGCTAAAACATGCATGTGGAACCTAGAGTATGATCAACCATGTGATTGGGAGACGTGTTCAAATATGTCTCAGTTTTCGTACCCTGGTACTCGGGTGCAACATTCCAGATGCTTTACTAACACTCTCCCCACTTGGAGAGTCAGTGCCTTTAACATCCTGTTTGGCCCAGTTTGCAATTACTGCGGAAAATGAACAGGAATAGGGAGAACCAATGAGAGACTAGCTGGACGTGTCTGAACGGGCAAATTTAACTCTCATTTCCCACCAGGAAGAGGAATTAACCAAAGGCTCAGCGTGCCGTGCCGGAACCCGATTAGGGCCTGAAGCCATCCTGCGGTGTTGCGGCCAGCTCACAAGAAAGCGAGTTGAAGAAAGGAGCTCAGGGGCACTGTAATTCACAAACCTGCAGAGTTATAAATGACAGCTATCGTCCAAAAATATACTGAAGTAAGGCTGCCAAGAGGACTTGAAAGCGGGGCAGAATTGCAGGAAACCGATTTCAGAAGGTAGACTGGAATTGCATTGAAAGCATAGGAAAAGAGGCAGAACGTCCACAATGATGCACTTGGCCAAAAAGGGCGTATGCGTTTTTTCCTGAATATATTCAGGAAAAATCGCATACGCCCTTTTTGGCCAACCAAGCAAGCTTGCAAAGGAAATCTGCACTACAATGAAGTCTCACTTCCCCCCGGTCAAAAGGGCCATCTGAAAAAAGTGTAAAATCCAGAAAGGCAGGACAGGCCATGGAGAACTGGAAGCCTTGTTATGCTGATGGGCGGGATGTAAATTGCCAACAGACACTAGGGAGAAGTGTATGGTGTTTCCTGAAACATCTGAAAAACAAAGCAACACAGCCTAGGGCACTTCCACTTATGGTCCTATAGCTTAGGGAAATTAAAATCAAAAAGACACAGCACCCCAAAGTTTGGGACGCCTCTGTTTACAAGAACCTCGTTTACCGTACAAGTTCAGTATCACAGAAATTGAAAAATGGATAAAGAACTTGTGGTACTTACGTACAATGCAGTATCACTCAGCAATGAAATCTATGTCATCAGGCCCATAGCAGCATAATGAGTGGATTCAGGTACGATGATTCTAACTGAAATAAGTCACACAGAAAAAGAAACATCATAAGATATCACTAATACATGCAATGTAAACTTGGCTACACAGGAACTGAATTCCAAAACAGAACAGGGTCTCAAATTTAGAAAACCAACTTATGCTTGCTTAAGGGGAAAGGTGAGTTGGGGTGCTGCATAAAACCAGAGATTGAAATGAGCACAGATAAAGTTCCTTAAGCCAAATATGGAATAGACAAGAGCTACTCCTTGCTCAACGAAATGGACTCAACACCCCATATTAAACGCCTAAGAATGTACCTGACTAGTAAGTATCTTAAAACCTATGGATTGCTACGTCTCCAAAAGAGAATCAAGCTTGTGTACAGGGGCATAAACGCAGCAGTGATAGGATTGGAGAGGTTCGGTGAGCAAATGAAGACCCTTTGAAGTCATATTGCATGGTACCCATTCCACGGGTCTCAACTCTCCAGGTTTAAGGTATTCTTCCTTCAGCTAAAACATGCATGTGGAACCCAGAGTATGTTCAACCGTGTGAACGGGAGACGTGTTCAACTATGTCTCAGTTTTCTTCCCCTGGTACTCAGGTGCAACATTCCAGAAGCTTTACTAACACTCTCCCCACTTGGAGAGCCAGTGCCTTTAACCTCCTGTTTGGCCCAGTTTGCAATTTCTGCGGAAGATGAACAGGAATAGGGAGAACCAATGAGAGACTAGCTGGAGGTGTCTGGACGGGCAAATTTAACTCTCATTTCCCACCAGGAAGAGGAAATAACCAAAGGCTCAGCGTGCCGTGCCGGAACCAGATTAGGGCCTGAAGCCATCCTGCGGTGTTGCGGCCAGCTCACAAGAAAGCGAGTTGAAGAAAGGAGCTCAGGGGCACTGTAATTCACAAACCTGCAGAGTTATAAATGACAGCTATCGTCCAAAAATATACTGAAGTGAGGCTGCCAAGAGGACTTGAAAGCGGGGCAGAATTGCAGGAAACCGATTTCAGGAGGTAGAGTGGAATTGCATTGAAAGCATAGGAAAAGAGGCAGAACGTCCACAATGATGCACTTGGCCAAAAAGGGCGTATGCGTTTTTTCCTGAATATATTCAGGAAAAAACGCATACGCCCTTTTTGGCCAACCAAGCAAGCTTGCAAAGGAAATCTGCACTACAATGAAGTCTCACTTCCCCCCGGTCAAAAGGGCCATCTGAAAAAAGTGTAAACTCCAGAAAGGCAGGACAGGCCATGGAGAACTGGGAGCCTTGTTATGCTGATGGGCGGGATGTAAATTGCAAACAGACACTCGGGAGAAATGTATGGTGTTTCCTGAAACATCTAAAAAAAAAAGCAACAGAGCCTAGGGCACTTCCACTTATGGTCCTATAGCTTAGGGAAATTAAAATCAAAAAGACACAGCCACCCCAATGTTTGGAACGGCTCTGTTTACAAGAACCGCGTTTACCGTACAAGTTCAACATCGCAGAAAGTGAAAAATGGATAAAGAAGTTGTGGTATTTACTTACAAAGCAATATCACTCAGCAATGAAATCTATGTCATCAGGCACTTAGCAGCACAATGAGTGGATTCAGGTATGATGATTCTAACTGAAATAAGTCACACAGAAAAAGAAACATCATAAGATATCAGTAATACACGGAATGTAAACTTGGCTACACAGGAACTGAATTACAGAACAGAACAGGGTCTCAAATTTAGAAAACGAACTTATGCTTGCTTAAGGGGAAAGGTGAGTTGGGGTACTGCATAAAACCAGAGATTGAAATGAGCACAGATAAAGTTCCTTAAGCCAAATATGGAATAGACAAGAGCTACTCCTTGCTCAACGAAATGGACTCAACACCCCATATTAAATGCCTAAGAATGTACCTGACTAGTAAGTATCTTAAAACCTATGGATTGCTATGTCTCTGAAAGAGAATCAAGCGTGTGTACAGGGGCATAAACGCAGCAGTGATAGGATTGGAGAGGTTCGGTGAGCAAATGAAGACCCTTTGAAGTCATATTGCATAGTACCCATTCCACGGGTTTCAACTACCCAGGTTTAAGGTATTCTTCCTTCAGCTAAAACATGCATGTGGAACCTAGAGTATGATCAACCATGTGATCGGGATACGTGTTCAAATATGTCTCAGTTTTCGTACCCTGTTACTCGGGTGCAACATTCCAGACGCTTTACTAACACTCTCCCGACTTGGAGAGTCAGTGCCCTTAACCTCCTGTTTGGCCCAGTTGGCAATTTCTGCGCAAGATGAACAGGAATAGCGAGAACCAATGAGAGACTAGCTAGAGGTGTCTGGACGGGCAAATTTAACTCTCATTTCCCACCAGGAAGAGGAATTAACCAAAGGCTCAGCGTGCCGTGCCGGAACCAGATTAGGGCCTGAAGCCATCCTGCGGTGTTGCGGCCAGCTCACAAGAAAGCGAGTTGAAGAAAGGAGCTCAGGGGCACTGTAATTCACAAACCTGCAGAGTTATAAATGACAGCTCTCGTCCAAAAATATACTGAAGTAAGGCTGCCAAGAGGACTTGAAAGCGGGGCAGAATTGCAGGAAACCGATTTCAGGAGGTAGACTGGAATTGCATTGAAAGCATAGGAAAAGAGGCAGAACGTCCACAATGATGCACCTGGCCAAAAAGGGCGTATGCGTTTTTTCCTGAATATATTCAGGAAAAAACGCATACGCCCTTTTTGGCCAACCAAGCAAGCTTGCAAAGGAAATCTGCACTACAATGAAGTCTCACTTCCCCCCGGTCAAAAGGGCCATCTGAAAAAAGTGTAAAATCCAGAAAGGCAGGACAGGCCATGGAGAACTGGGAGCCTTGTTATGCTGATGGGCGGGATGTAAATTGCCAACAGACACTCGGGAGAAGTGTATGGTGTTTCCTGAAACATCTAAAAAACACAGCAACAGAGCCTAGGGCACTTCCACTTATGGTCCTATAGCTTAGGGAAATTAAAATCAAAAAGACACAGCCACCCCAAAGTTTGGGACGCCTCTGTTTACAAGAACCTCGTTTACCGTACAAGTTCAACATCACAGAAAGTGAAAAATGGATAAAGAACTTGTGGTACTTACGTACAATGCAGTATCACTCAGCAATGAAATCTATGTCATCAGGCCCGTAGCAGCATAATGAGTGGATTCAGGTACGATGATTCTAACTGAAATAAGTCACACAGAAAAAGAAACATCATAAGATATCACTAATACACGGAATGTAAACTTGGCTACACAGGAACTGAATTCCAAAACAGAACAGGGTCTCAAATTTAGAAAACCAACTTATGCTTGCTTAAGAGGAAAGGTGACTTGGGGTGCTGCATAAAACCAGAGATTGAAATGAGCACAGATAAAGTTCCTTAAGCCAAATATGGAATAGACAAGAGCTACTCCTTGCTCAACGAAATGGACTCAACACCCCATATTAAACGCCTAAGAATGTACCTGACTAGTAAGTATCTTAAAACCTATGGATTGCTATGTCTCCAATAGAGAATCAAGCATGCGTACAGGGGCATAAACGCAGCAGTGATAGGATTGGAGAGGTTCGGTGAGCAAATGAAGACCCTTTGAAGTCATATTGCATGGTACCCATTCCACGGGTCTCAACTCTCCAGGTTTAAGGTATTCTTCCTTCAGCTAAATCATGCATGTGGAACCCAGAGTATGATCAACCGTGTGAATGGGAGACGTGTTCAAATATGTCTCAGGTTTCCTCCCCTGGTACTCGGGTGCAACATTCCAGAAGCTTTACTAACACTCTCCCCACTTGGAGAGTCAGCGCCTTTAACCTCCTGTTTGGCCCAGTTTGCAATTTCTGCGGAAGATGAACAGGAATAGGGAGAACCAATGAGAGACTAGCTGGAGGTGTCTGGACGGGCAAATTTAATTCTCATTTCCCACCAGGAAGAGGAAATAACCAAAGGCTCAGCGTGCCGTGCCAGAACCAGATTAGGGCCTGAAGCCATCCTGCGGTGTTGCGGCCAGCTCACAAGAAAGCCAGTTGAAGAAAGTAGCTCATGGGCACTGTAATGCACAAACCTGCAGAGTTATAAATGACAGCTATCGTCCAAAAATATACTGAAGTAAGGCTGCCAAGAGGACTTGAAAGCGGGGCAGAATTGCAGGAAACCGATTTCAGGAGGTAGACTGGAATTGCATTGAAAGCATAGGAAAAGAGGCAGAACGTCCACAATGATGCACTTGGCCAAAAAGGGCGTATGCGTTTTTTCCTGAATATATTCAGGAAAAAACGCATACGCCCTTTTTGGCCAACCAAGCAAGCTTGCAAAGGAAATCTGCACTACAATGAAGTCTCACTTCCCCCCGGTCAAAAGGGCCATCTGAAAAAAGTGTAAAATCCAGAAAGTCAGGACAGGCCATGGAGAACTGGGAGCCTTGTTATGCTGATGGGCGGGATGTAAATTGCCAACAGACACTCGGGAGAAGTGTATGGTGTTTCCTGAAACATCTAAGAAACAAAGCAACAGAGCCTAGGGCACTTCCACTTATGGTCCTATAGCTTAGGGAAATTAAAATCAAAAAGACACAGCCACCCCAAAGTTTGGGACGCCTCTGTTTACAAGAACCTCGTTTACCGTTCAAGTTCAATATCACAGAAACTGAAAAATGGATAAAGAACTTGTGGTACTTACGTACAATGCAGTATCACTCAGCAATGAAATCTATGTCATCAGGCCCGTAGCAGCATAATGAGTGGATTCAGGTACGATGATTCTAACTGAAATAAGTCACACAGAAAAAGAAACATCATAAGATATCACTAATACACGGAATGTAAACTTGGCTACACAGGAACTGAATTCCAAAACAGAACAGGGTCTCAAATTTAGAAAAGCAACATATGCTTGCTTAAGGGGAAAGGTGAGTTGGGGTGCTGCATAAAACCAGAGATTGAAATGAGCACAGATAAAGTTCCTTAAGCCAAATATGGAATAGACAAGAGCTACTCCTTGCTCAACGAAATGGACTCAACACCCCATATTAAACGCCTAAGAATGTACCTGACTAGTAAGTATCTTAAAACCTATGGATTGCTATGTCTCCAAAAGAGAATCAAGCGTGTGTACAGGGGCATAAACGCAGCAGTGATAGGATTGGAGAGGTTCGGTGAGCAAATGAAGACCCTTTGAAGTCATATTGCATGGTACCCATTCCACGGGTTTCAACTACCCAGGTTTAAGGTATTCTTCCTTCAGCTAAAACATGCATGGGGAACACAGAGTATGATCAACCATGTGAACGGGAGACGTGTTCAAATATGTCTCAGTTTTCATACCCTGGTACTCGGGTGCAACATTCCAGACGCTTTACTAACACTCTCCCGACTTGGAGAGTCAGTCCCTTTAACCTCCTGTTTGGCCCAGTTTGCAATTTCTGCGGAAGATGAACAGGAATAGGGAGAACCAATGAGAGACTAGCTGGAGGTGTCTGGACGGGGAAATTTAACTCTCATTTCCCACCAGGAAGAGGAATTAACCAAAGGCTCAGCGTGCCGTGCTGGAACCAGATTAGGGCCTTAAGCCATCCTGCGGTGTTGTGGCCAGCTCACAAGAAAGCAAGTTGAAGAAAGGAGCTCAGGGGCACTGTAATTCACAAACCTGCAGAGTTATAAATGACAGCTATCGTCCAAAAATATACTGAAGTAAGGCTGCCAAGAGGACTTGAAAGCGGGGCAGAATTGCAGGAAACCGATTTCAGGAGGTAGACTGGAATTGCATTGAAAGCATAGGAAAAGAGGCAGAACGTCCACAATGATGCACTTGGCCAAAAAGGGCGTATGCGTTTTTTCCTGAATATATTCAGGAAAAAACGCATACGCCCTTTTTGGCCAACCAAGCAAGCTTGCAAAGGAAATCTGCACTACAATGAAGTCTCACTTCCCCCCAGTCAAAAGGGCCATCTGAAAAAAGTGTAAAATCCAGAAAGGCAGGACAGGCCATGGAGAACTGGGAGCCTTGTTATGCTGATGGGCGGGATGTAAATTGCCAACAGACACTCCGGAGGAGTGTATGGTGTTTCCTGAAACATCTAAGAAACAAAGCAACAGAGCCTAGGGCATTTCCACTTATGGTCCTATAGCTTAGGGAAATTAAAATCAAAAAGACACAGTCACCCCAAAGTTTGGGATGCCTCTGTTTACAAGAACCTCGTTTACCGTACAAGTTCAGTATCACAGAAAGTGAAAAATGGATAAAGAACTTGTGGTACTTACGTACAATGCAGTATCACTCAGCAATGAAATCTATGTCATCAGGCCCGTAGCAGCATAATGAGTGGATTCAGGTATGATGATTCTAACTGAAATAAGTCACACAGAAAAAGAAACATCATAAGATATCACTAATAAACGGAATGTAAACTTGGCTACACAGGAACTGAATTACAGAACAGAACAGGGTCTCAAATTTAGAAAACCAACTTATGCTTGCTTAAGGGGAAAGGTGAGTTGGGGTGCTGCATAAAACCAGAGATTGAAATGAGCACAGATAAAGTTCCTTAAGCCAAATATGGAATAGACAAGAGCTACTACTTGCTCAACAAAATGGACTCAACACCGCATATTAAACGCCTAAGAATGTACCTGACTAGTAATATCTTAAAACCTATGGATTGCTATGTCTCCGGAAGAGAATCAAGCATGTGTACAGGGGCATAAACGCAGCAGTGATAGGATTGGAGAGGTTCGGTGAGCAAATGAAGACCCTTTGAAGTCATATTGCATGGTACCCATTACACGGGTCTCACTGTCCAGGTTGAAGGTATTCTTCCTTCAGCTAAAACATGCATGTGGATCCTAGAGTATGCTCAACCATGTGATCGGGAGACGTGTTCAAATATGTCTGAGTTTTCGTACGCTGGTACTCGGGTGCAACATTCCAGACGTTTTACTAACACTCTCCCGACTTGGAGAGTCAGTGCCTTTAACCTCCTGTTTGGCCCAGTTTGCAATTTCTGCGGAAGATGAACAGGAATAGCGAGAACCAATGAGAGACTAGCTGGAGGTGTCTGGACGGGCGAATTTAACTCTCATTTCCCACCAGGAAGAGGAATTAACCAAAGGCTCAGCGTGCCGTGCCGGAACCAGATTAGGGCCTGAAGCCATCCTGCGGTGTTGCGGCCAGGTCACAAGAAAGCGAGTTGAAGAAAGGAGCTCAGGGGCACTGTAATTCACAAACCTGCAGAGTTATAAATGACAGCTATCGTCCAAAAATATACTGAAGTAAGGCTGCCAAGAGGACTTGAAAGCGGGGCAGAATTGCAGGAAACCGATTTCAGAAGGTAGACTGGAATTGCATTGAAAGCATAGGAAAAGAGGCAGAACGTCCACAATGATGCACTTGGCCAAAAAGGGCGTATGTGTTTTTTCCTGAATATATTCAGGAAAAAACGAATACGCCCTTTTTGGCCAACCAAGCAAGCTTGCAAAGGAAATCTGCACTACAATGAAGTCTCACTTCCCCCCGGTCAAAAGGGCCATCTGAAAAAAGTGTAAAATCCAGAAAGGCAGGACAGGCCATGGAGAACTGGGAGCCTTGTTATGCTGATGGGCGGGATGTAAATTGCCAACAGACACTCGGGAGAAGTGTACGGTGTTTCCTGAAACATCTAAAAAACAAAGCAACAGAGCCTAGGGCACTTCCACTTATGGTCCTATAGCTTAGGGAAATTAAAATCAAAAAGACACAGCCACCCCAAAGTTTGGGATGGCTCTGTTTACAAGAACCTCGTTTACAGTACAAGTTCAACATCGCAGAAAGTGAAAAATGGATAAAGAAGTTGTGGTATTTACTTACAAAGCAATATCACTCAGCAATGAAATCTATGTCATCAGGCCCTTAGCAGCACAATGAGTGGATTCAGGTATGATGATTCTAAATCAAATAAGTCACACAGAAAAAGAAACATCATAAGGTATCAGTAATACACGGAATGTAAACTTGGCTACACAGGAACTGAATTACAGAACAGAACAGGGTCTCAAATTTAGAAAACCAACTTATGCTTGCTTAAGGGGAAAGGTGAGTTGGGGTGCTGCATAAAACCAGAGATTGAAATGAGCACAGATAAAGTTCCTTAAGCCAAATATGGAATAGACAAGAGCTACTCCTTGCTCAACGAAATGGACTCAACACCGCATATTAAACACCTAAGAATGTACCTGACTAGTAAGTATCTTAAAACCTATGGATTGCTATGTCGCCAAAAGAGAATCAAGCATGTGTACAGGGGCATAAACGCAGCAGTGATAGGATTGGAGAGGTTCGGTGAGCAAATGAAGACCCTTTGAAGTCATATTGCATGGTACCCATTTCACGGGTTTCAACTACCCAGGTTTAAGGTATTCTTCCTTCAGCTAAAACATGCATGTGGAACCTAGAGTATGATCAACCATGTGATCGGGAGACGTGTTCAAATATGTCTCAGTTTTCGTACCCTGGTTCTCGGGTGCAACATTCCAGACACTTTACTAACACTCTCCCGACTTGGACAGTCAGTCCCTTTAACCTCCTGTTTGGCGCAGTTTGCAAATTCTGCGGAAGATGAACAGGAATAGCGAGAACCAATGAGAGACTAGCTGGAGGTGTCTGGACGGGAAAATTTAACTCTCATTTCCCACCAGGAAGAGGAAATAACCAAAGGCTCAGCGTGCCGTGCCAGAACCAGATTAGGGCCTGAAGCCATCCTGCGGTGTTGCGGCCAGCTCACAAGAAAGCGAGTTGAAGAAAGGAGCTCAGGGGCACTGTAATGCACAAACCTGCAGAGTTATAAATGACAGCTATCGTCCAAAAATATACTGAAGTAAGGCTGCCAAGAGGACTTGAAAGTGGGGCAGAATTGCAGGAAACCGATTTCAGGAGGTAAACTGGAATTGCATTGAAAGCATAGGAAAAGAGGCAGAGCGTCCACAATGATGCACTTGGCCAAAAAGTGCATATGCATTTTTTCTTGAATATATTCAGGAAAAAACGCATACGCTCTTTTTGGCCAACCAAGCAAGCTTGCAAAGCAAATCTGCACTACAATGAAGTCTCACTTCCCCCCGGTCAAAAGGGCCATCTGAAAAAAGTGTAAAATCCAGAAAGGCAGGACAGGCCATAGAGAACTGGGAGCCTTGTTTTGCTGAAGGGCGGGATGTAAATTGCCAACAGACACTCGGGAGAAGTGTATGGTGTTTCCTGAAACATCTAAAAAACAAAGCAACAGAGCCTAGGGCACTTCCACTTATGGTCCTATAGCTTAGGGAAATTAAAATCAAAAAGACACAGCCACCCCAAAGTTTGGGACGCCTCTGTTTACAAGAACCTCATTTACTGTACAAGTTCAGTATCACAGAAAGTGAAAAATGGATAAAGAACTTGTGGTACTTACGTACAATGCAGTATCACTCAGCAATGAAATCTATGTCATCAGGCCCGTAGCAGCATAATGAGTGGATTCAGGTACGATGATTCTAACTGAAATAAGTCACACAGAAAAAGAAACATCATAAGATATCACTAATACACGGAATGTAAACTTGGCTACACAGGAACTGAATTACAGAACAGAACAAGGTCTCTAATTTAGAAAACCAAATTATGCTTGCTTAAGGGGAAAGGTGAGTTGGGGTGCTGCATAAAAACAGAGATTGAAATGAGCACAGATAAAGTTCCTTAAGCCAAATATGGAATAGACAAGAGCTACTCCTTGCTCAACGAAATGGACTCAACACCGCATATTAAACACCTAAGAATGTACCTGACTAGAAGGTATCTTAAAACCTATGGATTGCTATGTCTCCAAAAGAGAATCAAGGATGTGTACAGGGGCATAAACGCAGCAGTGATAGGATTGGAGAGGTTCGGTGAGCAAATGAAGACCCTTTGAAGTCATATTGCATGGTACCCATTCCACGGGTCTCAACTCTCCAGGTTTAAGGTATTCTTCCTTCAGCTAAAACATGCATGTGTAACCTAGAGTATGATCAACCATGTGATCGGGAGACGTGTTCAAATATGTCTCAGTTTTCGTACCCTGGTACTCGGGTGCAACATTCCAGACGCTTTACTAACACTCTCCCGACTTGGAGAGTCAGTCCCTTTAACCTCCTGTTTGGCCCAGTTTGCAATTTCTGCGGAAGATGAACAGGAATAGCGAGAACCAATGAGAGACTAGCTGGAGGTGTCTGGACGGGCAAATTAACTCTCATTTCCCACCAGGAAGAGGAAATAACCAAAGGCTCAGCGTGCCATGCCAGAACCAGATTAGGGCCTGAAGCCATCCTGCGGTGTTGCGGCCAGCTCACAAGAAAGCCAGTTGAAGAAAGTAGCTCAGGGGCACTGTAATGCACAAACCTGCAGAGTTATAAATGACAGCTATCGTCCAAAAATATACTGAAGTAAGGCTGCCAAGAGGACTTGAAAGTGGGGCAGAATTGCAGGAAACCGATTTCAGGAGGTAGACTGGAATTGCATTGAAAGCATAGGAAAAGAGGCAGAACGTCCACAATGATGCACTTGGCCAAAAAGGGCGTATGCGTTTTTTCCTGAATATATTCAGGAAAAAACGCATACGCCCTCTTTGGCCAACCAAGCAAGCTTGCAAAGGAAATCTGCACTACAATGAAGTCTCACTTCCCCCCGGTCAAAAGGGCCATCTGAAAAAAGTGTAAAATCCAGAAAGGCAGAACAGGCCATGGAGAACTGGGAGCCTTGTTATGCTGATGGGCGGGATGTAAATTGCCAACAGACACTCGGGAGAAGTGTATGGTGTTTCCTGAAACATCTAAGAAACAAAGCAACAGAGCCTAGGGCACTTCCACTTATGGTCCTATAGCTTAGGGAAATTAAAATCAAAAAGACACAGCCACCCCAAAGTTTGGGACGCCTCTGTTTACAAGAACCTCATTTACCGTTCAAGTTCAATATCACAGAAACTGAAAAATGGATAAAGAACTTGTGGTACTTACGTACAATGCAGTATCACTCAGCAATGAAATCTATGTCATCAGGCCCGTAGCAGCATAATGAGTGGATTCAGGTACGATGATTCTAACTGAAATAAGTCACACAGAAAAAGAAACATCATAAGATATCACTAATACACGGAATGTAAACTTGGCTACACAGGAACTGAATTCCAAAACAGAACAGGGTCTCAAATTTAGAAAAGCAACATATGCTTGCTTAAGGGGAAAGGTGAGTTGGGGTGCTGCATAAAACCAGAGATTGAAATGAGCACAGATAAAGTTCCTTAAGCCAAATATGGAATAGACAAGAGCTACTCCTTGCTCAAAGAAATGGACTCAACACCCCATATTAAACGCCTAAGAATGTACCTGACTAGTAAGTATCTTAAAACCTATGGATTGCTATGTCTCCGAAAGAGAATCAAGTGTGTGTACAGGGGCATAAACGCAGCAGTGATAGGATTGGAGAGGTTCGGTGAGCAAATGAAGACCCTTTGAAGTCATATTGCATGGTACCCATTCCACGGGTTTCAACTACCCAGGTTTAAGGTATTCTTCCTTCAGCTAAAACATGCATGGGGAACACAGAGTATGATCAACCATGTGAACGGGAGACGTGTTCAAATATGTCTCAGTTTTCATACCCTGGTACTCGGGTGCAAGATTCCAGACGCTTTACTAACACTCTCCCGACTTGGAGAGTCAGTCCCTTTAACCTCCTGTTTGGCCCAGTTTGCAATTTCTGCGGAAGATGAACAGGAATAGGGAGAACCAATGAGAGACTAGCTGGAGGTGTCTGGACGGGGAAATTTAACTCTCATTTCCCACCAGGAAGAGGAATTAACCAAAGGCTCAGCGTGCCGTGCTGGAAGCAGATTAGGGCCTGAAGCCATCCTGCGGTGTTGTGGCCAGCTCACAAGAAAGCAAGTTGAAGAAAGGAGCTCAGGGGCACTGTAATTCACAAACCTGCAGAGTTATAAATGACAGCTATCGTCCAAAAATATACTGAAGTAAGGCTGCCAAGAGGACTTGAAAGCGGGGCAGAATTGCAGGAAACCGATTTCAGGAGGTAGACTGGAATTGCATTGAAAGCATAGGAAAAGAGGCAGAACGTCCACAATGATGCACTTGGCCAAAAAGGGCGTATGCGTTTTTTCCTGAATATATTCAGGAAAAAACGCATACGCCCTTTTTGGCCAACCAAGCAAGCTTGCAAAGGAAATCTGCACTACAATGAAGTCTCACTTCCACCCAGTCAAAAGGGCCATCTGAAAAAAGTGTAAAATCCAGAAAGGCAGGACAGGCCATGGAGAACTGGGAGCCTTGTTATGCTGATGGGCGGGATGTAAATTGCCAACAGACACTCCGGAGGAGTGTATGGTGTTTCCTGAAACATCTAAGAAACAAAGCAACAGAGCCTAGGGCACTTCCACTTATGGTCCTATAGCTTAGGGAAATTAAAATCAAAAAGACACAGCCACCCCAAAGTTTGGGACGCCTCTGTTTACAAGAACCTCGTTTACCGTACAAGTTCAATATCACAGAAAGTGAAAAATGGATAAAGAACTTGTGGTACTTACGTACAATGCAGTATCACTCAGCAAAGAAATCTATGTCATCAGGCCCGTAGCAGCATAATGAGTGGATTCAGGTATGATGATTCTAACTGAAATAAGTCACACAGAAAAAGAAACATCATAAGATATCACTAATAAACGGAATGCAAACTTGGTTACACAGGAACTGAATTACAGAACAGAACAGGGTCTCAAATTTAGAAAACCAACTTATGCTTGCTTAAGGGGAAAGGTGAGTTGGGGTGCTGCATAAAACCAGAGATTGAAATGAGCACAGATAAAGTTCCTTAAGCCAAATATGGAATAGACAAGAGCTACTACTTGCTCAACAAAATGGACTCAACACCGCATATTAAACGCCTAAGAATGTACCTGACTAGTAATATCTTAAAACCTATGGATTGCTATGTCTCCGGAAGAGAATCAAGCATGTGTACAGGGGCATAAACGCAGCAGTGATAGGATTGGAGAGGTTCGGTGAGCAAATGAAGACCCTTTGAAGTCATATTGCATGGTACCCATTCCAAGGGTTTCAACTACCCAGGTTTAAGGTATTCTTCCTTCAGCTAAAACATGCATGTGGAACCCAGAGTATGATCAACCATGTGATCGGGAGACGTGTTCAAATATGTCTCAGTTTTCGTACCCTGGTACTCGGGTGCAACATTCCAGACGCTTTACTAACACTCTCCCGACTTGGAGAGTCAGTCCCTTTAACCTCCTGTTTGGCCCAGTTTGCAATTTCTGCGGAAGATGAACAGGAATAGGGAGAACCAATGAGAGACTAGCTGGAGGTGTCTGGACGGGCAAATTTAACTCTCATTTCCCACCAGGAAGAGGAATTAACCAAAGGCTCAGCGTGCCATGCCGGAACCAGATTAGGGCCTGAAGCCATCCTGCGGTGTTGCGGCCAGGTCACAAGAAAGCGAGTTGAAGAAAGGAGCTCAGGGGCACTGTAATGCACAAACATGCAGAGTTATAAATGACAGCTATCGTCCAAAAATATACTGAAGTAAGGCTGCCAAGAGGACTTGAAAGCGGGGCAGAATTGCAGGAAACCGATTTCAGGAGGTAGACTGGAATTGCATTGAAAGCATAGGAAAAGAGGCAGAGCGTCCACAATGATGAACTTGGCCAAAAAGTGCGTATGCATTTTTTCCTGAATATATTCAGGAAAAAACGCATACGCCCTTTTTGGCCAACCAAGCAAGCTTGCAAAGGAAATCTGCACTACAATGAAGTCTCACTTCCCCCCGGTCAAAAGGGCCATCTGAAAAAAGTGTAAAATCCAGAAAGGCAGGACAGGCCATGGAGAACTGGGAGCCTTGTTATGCTGATGGGCGGGATGTAAATTGCCAACAGACACTCGGGAGAAGTGTATGGTGTTTCCTGAAACATCTAAAAAACAAAGCAACAGAGCCTAGGGCACTTCCACTTATGGTCCTATAGCTTAGGGAAATTAAAATCAAAAAGACACAGCCACCCCAAAGTTTGGAACGCCTCTGTTTACAAGAACCTCGTTTACAGTACAAGTTCAACATCGCAGAAAGTGAAAAATGGATAAAGAAGTGGTGGTATTTACTTACAAAGCAATATCACTCAGCAATGAAATCTATGTCATCAGGCCCTTAGCAGCACAATGAGTGGATTCAGGTACGATGATTCTAACTGAAATAAGTCACACAGAAAAAGAAACATCATAAGATATCAGTAATACACGGAATGTAAACTTGGCTACACAGGAACTGAATTACAGAACAGAACAGGGTCTCAAATTTAGAAAACCAACTTATGCTTGCTTAAGGGGAAAGGTGAGTTGGGGTGCTGCATAAAACCAGAGATTGAAATGAGCACAGATAAAGTTCCTTAAGCCAAATATGGAATAGACAAGAGCTACTCCTTGCTCAACGAAATGGACTCAACACCCCATATTAAACGCCTAAGTATGTACCTGACTAGTGAGTATCTTAAAACCTATGGATTGCTATGTCTCCGAAAGAGAATCAAGCATGTGTACAGGGGCATAAACGCAGCAGTGATAGGATTGGAGAGGTTCGGTGAGCAAATGAAGACTCTTTGAAGTCATATTCCATGGTACCCATTCCACGGGTTTCAACTACCCAGGTTTAAGGTATTCTTCCTTCAGCTAAAACATGCATGTGGAACCCAGAGTATGATAAACCATGGGATCGGGAGACGTGTTCAAATATGTCTCAGTTTTCCTCCCCTGGTAATCGGGTGCAATATTGCAGACGCTTTACTAACACTCTCCCGACTTGGAGAGTCAGTCCCTTTAACCTCCTGTTTGGCCCAGTTTGCAATTTCTGCGGAAGATGAACAGGAATAGCGAGAACCAATGAGAGACTAGCTGGAGGTGTCTTGACGGGCAAATTTAACTCTCATTTCCCACCAGTAAGAGGAAATAAGCAAAGGCTCAGCGTGCCGTGCCGGAACAAGATTAAGGCCTGAAGCCATCCTGCGGTGTTGTGGCCAGCTCACAAGAAAGCGAGTTGAAGAAAGGAGCTCAGGGGCACTGTAATTCACAAACCTGCAGAGTTATAAATGACAGCTATCGTCCAAATATATACTGAAGTAAGGCTGCCACGAGGACTTGAAAGAGGGGCAGAATTGCAGGAAACCGATTTCAGGAGGTAGACTGGAATTGCATTGAAAGCATAGGAAAAGAGGCAGAACGTCCACAATGATGCACTTGGCCAAAAAGGGCGTATGCGTTTTTTCCTGAATATATTCAGGAAAAAACGCATACGCCCTTTTTGGCCAACCAAGCAAGCTTGCAAAGGAAATCTGCACTACAATGAAGTCTCACTTCCCCCCGGTCAAAAGGGCCATCTTAAAAAAGTGTAAAATCCAGAAAGGCAGGACAGGCCATGGAGAACTGGGAGCCTTGTTATGCTGATGGGTGGGATGAAAATTGCCAACAGACACTCGGGAGAAGTGTATGGTGTTTCCTGAAACATCTAAAAAACAAAGCAACAGAGCCTAGGGCACTTCCACTTATGGTCCTATAGCTTAGGGAAATTAAAATCAAAAAGACACAGCCACCCCAAAGTTTGGGACGCCTCTGTTTACAAGAACCTCGTTTACCGTACAAGTTCAACATCACAGAAAGTGAAAAATGGATAAAGAACTTGTGGTACTTTCGTACAATGCAGTATCACTCAGCAATGAAATCTATGTCATCAGGCCCGTAGCAGCATAATGAATGGATTCAGGTACGATGATTCTAACTGAAATAAGTCACACAGAAAAAGAAACATCATAAGATATCAGTAATACACGGAATGTAAACTTGGCTACACAGGAACTGAATTCCAAAACAGAACAGGGTCTCAAATTTAGAAAACCAACTTATGCTTGCTTAAGGGGAAAGGTGAGTTGGGGTGCTGCATAAAACCAGAGATTGAAATGAGCACAGATAAAGTTCCTTAAGCCAAATATGGAATAGACAAGAGCTACTCCTTGCTCAACGAAATGGACTCAACACCCCATATTAAACGCCTAAGAATGTAACTGACTAGTAAGTATCTTAAAACCTATGGATTGCTATGTCTCCAAAAGAGAATCAAGCGTGTGTACAGGGGCAAAAACGCAGCAGTGATAGGATTGGAGAGGTTCGGTGAGCAAATGAAGACCCTTTGAAGTCATATTGCATGGTACCCATTCCACGGGTCTCAACTCTCCAGGTTTAAGGTATTCTTCCTTCAGCTAAAACATGCATGTGGAACCCAGAGTATGATCAACCATGTGAACGGGACACGTGTTCAAATATGTCTCAGTTTTCCTCCCCTGGTACTCGGGTGCAACATTCCAGACGCTTTAATAACACTCTCCCCACTTGGAGAGTCAGCGCCTTTAACCTCCTGTTTGGCCCAGTTTGCCATTTCTGCGGAAGATGAACAGGAATAGGGAGAACCAATGAGAGACTAGCTGGATGTGTCTGGACGGGCAAATTTAACTCTCATTTCCCACCAGGAAGAGGAAATAACCAAAGGCTCAGCGTGCCGTGCCGGAACCAGATTAGGGCCTGAAGCCATCCTGCGGTGTTGCGGCCAGGTCACAAGAAAGCGAGTTGAAGAAAGGAGCTCAGGGGCACTGTAATGCACAAACCTGCAGAGTTATAAATGACAGCTATCGTCCAAAAATATACTGAAGTAAGGCTGCCAAGAGGACTTGAAAGCGGGGCAGAATTGCAGGAAACCGATTTCAGGAGGTAGACTGGAATTGCATTGAAAGCATAGGAAAAGAGGCAGAACGTCCACAATGATGCACTTGGCCAAAAAGGGCGTATGCGTTTTTTCCTGAATATATTCAGGAAAAAACGCATACGCCCTTTTTGGCCAACCAAGCAAGCTTGCAAAGGAAATCTGCACTACAATGAAGTCTCACTTCCCCCCGGTCAAAAGGGCCATCTGAAAAAAGTGTAAAATGCAGAAAGGCAGGACAGGCCATGGAGAACTGGGAGCCTTGTTATGCTGATGGGCGGGATGTAAATTGCCAACAGACACTCGGGAGAAGTGTATGGTGTTTCCTGAAACATCTAAAAAACAAAGCAACAAAGCCTAGGGCACTTCCACTTATGGTCCTATAGCTTAGGGAAATTAAAATCAAAAAGACACAGCCACCCCAAAGGTCTGAACGGCTCTGTTTACAAGAACCTCGTTTACAGTACAAGTTCAACATCGCAGAAAGTGAAAAATGGATAAAGAAGTTGTGGTATTTACTTACAAAGCAATATCACTCAGCAATGAAATCTATGTCATCAGGCCCTTAGCAGCACAATGAGTGGATTCAGGTAGGATGATTCTAACTGAAATAAGTCACACAGAAAAAGAAACATCATAAGATATCAGTAATACACGGAATGTAAACTTGGCTACACAGGAACTGAATTACAAAACAGAACAGGGTCTCAAATTTAGAAAACCAACTTATGCTTGCTTAAGGGGAAAGGTGAGTTGGGGTGCTGCATAAAACCAGAGATTGAAATGAGCACAGATAAAGTTCCTTAAGCCAAATATGGAATAGACAAGAGCTACTCCTTGCTCAACGAAATGGACTCAACACCGCATATTAAACGCCTAAGAATGTACCTGACTAGTAAGTATCTTAAAACCTATGGATTGCTATGTCTCTGAAAGAGAATCAAGCGTGTGTACAGGGGCATAAACGCAGCAGTGATAGGATTGGAGAGGTTCGGTGAGCAAATGAAGACCCTTTGAAGTCATATTGCATGGTACCCATTCCACGGGTCTCAACTCTCCAGGTTTAAGGTATTCTTCCTTCAGCTAAAACATGCATGTGGAACCCAGAGTATGATCAACCGTGTGAACGGGAGACGTGTTCAAATATGTCTCAGTTTTCCTCCCCTGGTACTCGGGTGCAATATTCCAGACGCTTTACTAACACTCTCCCCACTTGGAGAGTCAGCACCTTTAAACTCCTGTTTGGCCCAGTTTGCAATTTCTGCGGAAGATGAACAGGAATAGCGAGAAACAATGAGAGACTAGCTGGAGGTGTCTGGACGGGCAAATTTAACTCTCATTTCTCACCAGGAAGAGGAAATAACCAAAGGCTCAGCGTGCTGTGCCGGAACCAGATTAGGGCCTGAAGCCATCCTGCGGTGTTGCGGCCAGCTCACAAGAAAGCGAGTTGAAGAAAGGAGCTCAGGGCCACTGTAATTCACAAACCTGCAGAGATATAAATGACAGCTATCGTCCAAAAATATACTGAAGTAAGGCTGCCAAGAGGACTTGAAAGCGGGGCAGAATTGCAGGAAACCGATTTCAGGAGGTAGACTGGAATTGCATTGAAAGCATAGGAAAAGAGGCAGAACGTCCACAATGATGCACTTGGCCAAAAAGGGTGTATGCGTTTTTTCCTGAATATATTCAGGAAAAAACGCATACGCCCTTTTTGGCCAACCAAGCAAGCTTGCAAAGGAAATCTGCACTACAATGAAGTCTCACTTCCCCCCGGTCAAAAGGGCCATCTGAAAAAAGTGTAAAATCCAGAAAGTCAGGACAGGCCATGGAGAACTGGGAGCCTTGTTATGCTTATGGGCGGGATGTAAATTGCCAAAAGACACTCGGGAGAAGTGTATGGTGTTTCCTGAAATATCTAAAAAACAAAGCAACAGAGCCTAGGGCACTTCCACTTATGGTCCTATAACTTAGGGAAATTAAAATAAAAAAGACAGAGCACCCCAAAGTTTGGGACGCCTCTGTTTACAAGAACCTCGTTTACCGTACAAGTTCAATATCACAGAAAGTGAAAAATGGATAAAGAACTTGTGGTACTTACGTACAATGCAGTATCACTCAGCAATGAAATCTATGTCATCAGGCCCGTAGCAGCATAATGAGTGGATTCAGGTACGATGATTCTACCTGAAATAAGTCACACAGAAAAAGAAACATCATAAGATATCACTAATACACGGAATGTAAACTTGGCTACACAGGAACTGAATTCCAAAACAGAATAGGGTCTCAAATTTAGAAAACCAACTTATGCTTGCTTAAGGGGAAAGGTGAGTTGGGGTGCTGCATAAAACCAGAGATTGAAATGAGCACAGATAAAGTTCCTTAAGCCAAATATGGAATAGACAAGAGCTACTCCTTGCTCAACGAAATGGACTCAACACCCCATATTAAACGCCTAAGAATGTACCTGACTAGTAAGTATCTTAAAACCTATGGATTGCTATGTCTCCGAAAGCGAATCAAGCATGTGTACAGGGGCATAAACGCAGCAGTGATAGGATTGGAGAGGTTCGGTGAGCAAATGAAGACCCTTTGAAGTCATATTGCATGGTACCCATTCCACGGGTTTCAACTACCCAGGTTTAAGGTATTCTTCCTTCAGCTAAAACATGCATGTGGAACCTAGAGTATGATCAACCGTGTGATCGGGAGACGTGTTCAAATATGTCTCAGTTTAAGTACCCTGGTACTCGGGTGCAACATTCCAGATGCTTTACTAACACTCTCCCGACTTGGAGAGTCAGTCCCTTTAACCTCCTGTTTGGCCCAGTTTGCAATTTCTGCGGAAGATGAACAGGAATAGCGAGAACCAATGAGAGACTAGCTGGAGGTGTCTGGACGGGCAAATTTAACTCTCATTTCCCACCAGGAAGAGGAATTAACCAAAGGCTCAGCGTGCCGTGCCGGAACCAGATTAGGGCCTGAAGCCATCCTGTGGTGTTGCAGCCTGGTCACAAGAAAGCGAGTTGAAGAAAGGAGCTCAGGAGCACTGTAATTCACAAACCTGCAGAGTTATAAATGACAGCTATCGTCCAAAAATATACTGAAGTAAGGCTGCCAAGAGGACTTGAAAGCAGGGCAGAATTGCAGGAAACCGATTTCAGGAGGTAGACTGGAATTGCATTGAAAGCATAGGAAAAGAGGCAGAACGTCCACAATGATGCACTTGGCCAAAAAGGGCGTATGCGTTTTTTCCTGAATATATTCAGGAAAAAACGCATACGCCCTTTTTGGCCAACCAAGCAAGCTTGCAAAGGAAATCTACACTACAATGAAGTCTCACTTCCCCCCGGTCCAAAGGGCCATCTGAAAAAAGTGTAAAATCCAGAAAGGCAGGACAGGCCATGGAGAACTGGGAGCCTTGTTATGCTGATGGGAGGGATGTAAATTGCCAACAGACACTCGGGAGAAGTGTATGGTGCTTCCTGAAACATCTAAAAAACAAAGCAACAGAGCCTAGGGCACTTCCACTTATGGTCCTATAGCTTAGGGAAATTAAAATCAAAAAGACACAGCCACCCCAAAGTTTGGGACTGCTCTGTTTACAAGAACCTCGTTTACAGTACAAGTTCAACATCACAGAAAGTGAAAAATGGATAAAGAAGTTGTGGTATTTACTTATAAAGCAATATCACTCAGCAATGAAATCTATGTCATCAGGCCCTTAGCAGCACAATGAGTGGATTCAGGTATGATGATTCTAACTGAAATAAGTCACACAGAAAAAGAAACATCATAAGATATCAGTAATACACGGAATGTAAACTTGGCTACACAGGAACTGAATTACAGAACAGAACAGGGTCTCAAATTTAGAAAACCAACTTATGCTTGCTTAAGGGGAAAGGTGAGTTGGGGTGCTGCATAAAACCAGAGATTAAAATGAGCACAGATAAAGTTCCTTAAGCCAAATATGGAATAGACAAGAGCTACTCCTTGCTCAACGAAATGGACTCAACACCCCATATTAAACGCCTAAGAATGTACCTGACTAGTAAGTATCTTAAAACCTATGGATTGCTATGTCTCCGAAAGCGAATCAAGCATGTGTACAGGGGCATAAACGCAGCAGTGATAGGATTGGAGAGGTTCGGTGAGCAAATGAAGACCCTTTGAAGTCATATTGCATGGTACCCATTCCACGGGTCTCAACTCTCCAGGTTTAAGGTATTCTTCCTTCAGCTAAAACATGCATGTGGAACCCAGAGTATGATCAACCGTGTGAACGGGAGACGTGTTCAAATATGTCTCAGTTTTCCTCCCCTGGTACTCGGGTGCAACATTCCAGACGCTTTACTAACACTCTCCCCACTTGGAGAGTCAGCGCCTTTAACCTCCTGTTTGGCCCAGTTTGCAATTTCTGCGGAAGATGAACAGGAATAGGGAGAACCAATGAGAGACTAGCTGGAGGTGTCTGGACGGGCAAATTTAACTCTCATTTCCCACCAGGAAGAGGAAATAACCAAAGGCTCAGCGTGCCGTGCCGGAACCAGATTAGGGCCTGAAGCCATCCTGCAGTGTTGCGGCCAGCTCAAAAGAAAGCGAGTTGAAGAAAGGCGCTCAGGGGCACTGTAATTCACAAACCTGCAGAGTTATAAATGACAGCTATCGTCCAAAAATATACTGAAGTAAGGCTGCCAAGAGGACTTGAAAGCAGGGCAGAATTGCAAGAAACCGATTTCAGGAGGTAGACTGGAATTGCATTGAAAGCATAGGAAAAGAGGCAGAACGTCCACAATGATGCACTTGGCCAAAAAGGGCGTATGCGTTTTTTCCTGAATATATTCAGGAAAAAACGCATACGCCCTTTTTGGCCAACCAAGCAAGCTTGCAAAGGAAATCTGCACTACAATGAAGTCTCACTTCCCCCCGGTCAAAAGGGCCATCTGAAAAAAGTGTAAAATCCAGAAAGTCAGGACAGGCCATGGAGAACTGGGAGCCTTGTTATGCTTATGTGCGGGATGTAAATTGCCAACAGACACTCGGGAGAAGTGTATGGTGTTTCCTGAAATATCTAAAAAACAAAGCAACAGAGCCTAGGGCACTTCCACTTATGGTCCTATAGCTTAGGGAAATTAAAATCAAAAAGACACAGCCACCCCAAAGTTTGGGACGCCTCTGTTTACAAGAACCTCGTTTACCGTACAAGTTCAATATCACAGAAAGTGAAAAATGGATAAAGAACTTGTGGTACTTACGTACAATGCAGTATCACTCAGCAATGAAATCTATGTCATCAGGCCCGTAGCAGCATAATGAGTGGATTCAGGTACGATGATTCTACCTGAAATAAGTCACACAGAAAAAGAAACATCATAAGATATCACTAATACACGGAATGTAAACTTGGCTACACAGGAACTGAATTCCAAAACAGAACAGGGTCTCAAATTTAGAAAACCAACTTATGCTTGCTTAAGGGGAAAGGTGAGTTGGGGTGCTGCATAAAACCAGAGATTGAAATGAGCACAGATAAAGTTCCTTAAGCCAAATATGGAATAGACAAGAGCTACTCCTTGCTCAACGAAATGGACTCAACACCCCATATTAAACGCCTAAGAATGTACCTGACTAGTAAGTATCTTAAAACCTATGGATTGCTATGTCTCCGAAAGCGAATCAAGCATGTGTACAGGGGCATAAACGCAGCAGTGATAGGATTGGAGAGGTTCGGTGAGCAAATGAAGACCCTTTGAAGTCATATTGCATGGTACCCATTCCACGGGTTTCAACTACCCAGGTTTAAGGTATTCTTCCTTCAGCTAAAACATGCATGTGGAACCTAGAGTATGATCAACCATGTGATCGGGAGACGTGTTCAAATATGTCTCAGTTTTCGTACCCTGGTACTCGGGTGCAACATTCCAGACGCTTTACTAACACTCTCCCCACTTGGAGAGTCAGTCCCTTTAACCTCCTGTTTGGCCCAGTTTGCAATTTCTGCGGAAGATGAACAGGAATAGCGAGAACCAATGAGAGACTAGCTGGAGGTGTCTGGACGGGCAAATTTAACTCTCATTTCCCACCAGGAAGAGGAATTAACCAAAGGCTCAGCGTGCCGTGCCGGAACCAGATTAGGGCCTGAAGCCATCCTGTGGTGTTACGGCCTGGTCACAAGAAAGCGAGTTGAAGAAAGGAGCTCAGGAGCACTGTAATTCACAAACCTGCAGAGTTATAAATGACAGCTATCGTCCAAAAATATACTGAAGTAAGGCTGCCAAGAGGACTTGAAAGCAGGGCAGAATTGCAAGAAACCGATTTCAGGAGGTAGACTGGAATTGCATTGAAAGCATAGGAAAAGAGGCAGAACGTCCACAATGATGCACTTGGCCAAAAAGGGCGTATGCGTTTTTTCCTGAATATATTCAGGAAAAAACGCATACGCCCTTTTTGGCCAACCAAGCAAGCTTGCAAAGGAAATCTGCACTACAATGAAGTCTCACTTCCCCCCGGTCCAAAGGGCCATCTGAAAAAAGTGTAAAATCCAGAAAGGCAGGACAGGCCATGGAGAACTGGGAGCCTTGTTATGCTAATGGCAGGGATGTAAATTGCCAACAGACACTCGGGAGAAGTGTATGGTGCTTCCTGAAACATCTAAAAAACAAAGCAACAGAGCCTAGGGCACTTCCACTTATGGTCCTATAGCTTAGGGAAATTAAAATCAAAAAGACACAGCCACCCCAAAGTTTGGGACTGCTCTGTTTACAAGAACCTCGTTTACAGTACAAGTTCAACATCACAGAAAGTGAAAAATGGATAAAGAAGTTGTGGTATTTACTTACAAAGCAATATCACTCAGCAATGAAATCTATGTCATCAGGCCCTTAGCAGCACAATGAGTGGATTCAGGTACGATGATTCTAACTGAAATAAGTCACACAGAAAAAGAAACATCATAAGATATCAGTAATACACAGAATGTAACCTTGGCTACACAAGAACTGAATTACAGAACAGAACAGGGTCTCAAATTTAGAAAACCGACTTATGCTTGCTTAAGGGTAAAGGTGAGTTGGGGTGCTGCATAAAACCAGAGATTGAAATGAGCACAGATAAAGTTCCTTAAGCCAAATATGGAATAGACAAGAGCTACTCCTTGCTCAACGAAATGGACTCAACACCCCATATTAAACGCCTAAGAATGTACCTGACTAGTAAGTATCTTAAAACCTATGGATTGCTATGTCTCCAAAAGAGAATCAAGCGTGTGTACAGGGGCATAAACGCAGCAGTGATAGGATTGGAGAGGTTCGGTGAGCAAATGAAGACCCTTTGAAGTCATATTGCATGGTACCCATTCCACGGGTCTCAACTCTCCAGGTTTAAGGTATTCTTCCTTCAGCTAAAACATGCATGTGGAACCCAGAGTATGATCAACCGTGTGAACGGGAGACGTGTTCAAATATGTCTCAGTTTTCCTCCCCTGGTACTCGGGTGCAACATTCCGGACGCTTTACTAACACTCTCCCCACTTGGAGAGTCAGCGCCTTTAACCTCCGGTTTGGCCCAGTTTGCCATTTCTGCGGAAGACGAACAGGAATAGGGAGAACCAATGAGACACTAGCTGGAGGTGTCTGGACGGGCAAATTTAACTCTCATTTCCCACCAGGAAGAGGAATTAACCAAAGGCTCAGCGTGCCGTGCCGGAACCAGATTAGGGCCTGAAGCCATCCTGTGGTGTTGCGGCCAGCTCACAAGAAAGCGAGTTGAAGAAAGGAGCTCAGGGGCACTGTAATTCACAAACCTGCAGAGTTATAAATGACAGCTATCGTCCAAAAATATACTGAAGTATGGCTGCCAAGAGGACTTGAAAACGGGGCAGAATTGCAGGAAACCGATTTCAGGAGGTAGACTGGAATTGCATTGAAAGCATAGGAAAAGAGGCAGAGCGTCCACAATGATGCACCTGGCCAAAAAGTGCGTATGCGTTTTTTCCTGAATATATTCAGGAAAAAACGCATATGCACTTTTTGGCCAACCAAGCAAGCTTGTAAAGGAAATCTGCACTACAATGAAGTCTCACTTCCCCCCGATCAAAAGGGCCATCTGAAAAAAGTGTAAAATCCAGAAAGGCAGGACAGGCCATGGAGAACTGGGAGCCTTGTTATGCTGATGGGAGGGATGTAAATTGCCAACAGACACTCGGGAGAAGTGTATGGTGTTTCCTGAAACATCTAAAAAACAAAGCAACAGAGCCTAGGGCACTTCCACATATGGTCCTATAGCTTAGGGAAATTAAAATCAAAAAGACACAGCCACCCCAAAGTATGGTACGGCTCTGTTTACAAGAACCTCGTTTACTGTACAAGTTCAACATCGCAGAAAGTGAAAAATGGATAAAGAAGTTGTGGTATTTACTTACAAAGCAATATCACTCAGCAATGAAATCTATGTCATCAGGCCCTTAGCAGCACAATGAGTGGATTCAGGTATGATGATTCTAACTGAAATAAGTCACACAGAAAAAGAAACATCATAAGATATCAGTAATACACGGAATGTAAACTTGGCTACACAGGAACTGAATTACAGAACAGAACAGGGTCTCAAATTTAGAAAACCAACTTATGCTTGCTTAAGGGGAAAGGTGAGTTGGGGTGCTGCATAAAACCAGAGATTGAAATGAGCACAGATAAAGTTCCTTAAGCCAAATATGGAATAGACAAGAGCTACTCCTTGCTCAACGAAATGGACTCAACACCGCATATTAAACGCCTAAGAATGTACCTGACTAGTAAGTATCTTAAAACCTATGGATTGCTATGTCTCCAAAAGAGAATCAAGCATGTGTACAGGGGCATAAACGCAGCAGTGATAGGATTGGAGAGGTTCGGTGAGCAAATGAAGACCCTTTGAAGTCATATTGCATGGTACCCATTCCACGGGTCTCAACTCTCCAGGTTTAAGGTATTCTTCCTTCAGCTAAAACATGCATGTGGAACCCAGAGTATGATCAACCGTGTGAACGGGAGACGTGTTCAACTATGTCTCAGTTTTCTTCCCCTGGTACTCGGGTGCAATATTCCAGACGCTTTACTAACACTCTCCCCACTTGGAGAGTCAGTGCCTTTAACCTCCTGTTTGGCCCAGTTTGCAATTTCTGCGGAAGATGAACAGGAATAGGGAGAACCAATGAGAGACTAGCTGGAGGTGTCTGGACGGGCAAATTTAACTGTCATTTCCCACCAGGAAGAGGAAATAACCAAAGGCTCAGCGTGCCGTGCCGGAACCAGATTAGGGCCTGAAGCCATCCTGCGGTGTTGCGGCCAGCTCACAAGAAAGCGAGTTGAAGAAAGGAGCTCAGGGGCACTGTAATGCATAAACCTGCAGAGTTATAAATGACAGCTATCGTCCAAAAATATACTGAAGTAAGGCTGCCAAGAGGACTTGAAAGCGGAGCAGAATTGCAGGAAACCGATTTCAGGAGGTAGACTGGAATTGCATTGAAAGCATAGGAAAAGAGGCAGAACGTCCACAATGATGCACTTGGCCAAAAAGGGCGTATGCGTTTTTTCCTGAATATATTCAGGTAAAAACGCATACACACTTTTTGGCCAACCAAGCAAGCTTGCAAAGGAAATCTGCACTACAATGAAGTCTCACTTCCCCACGGTCAAAAGGGCCATCTGAAAAAAGTGTAAAATCCAGAAAGGCAGGACAGGCCATGGAGAACTGGGAGCCTTGTTATGCTGATGGGCGGGATGTAAATTGCCAACAGACACTCGGGAGAAATGTATGGTGTTTCCTGAAACATCTAAAAAACAAAGCAACAGAGCCTAGGGCACTTCCACTTATGGTCCTATAGCTTAGGGAAATTAAAATCAAAAAGACACAGCCACCCCAATGTTTGGAACGGCTCTGTTTACAAGAACCGCGTTTACCGTACAAGTTCAACATCACAGAAAGTGAAAAATGGATAAAGAACTTGTGGTACTTACGTACAATGCAGTATCACTCAGCAATGAAATCTATGTCATCAGGCCCGTAGCAGCATAATGAGTGGATTCAGGTACGATGATTCTAACTGAAATAAGTCACACAGAAAAAGAAACATCATAAGGTATCACTAATACACGGAATGTAAACTTGGCTACAGAGGAACTGAATTCCAAAACAGAACAGGGTCTCAAATTTAGAAAACCAACTTATGCTTGCTTAAGGGGAAAGGTGAGTTGGGGTGCTGCATAAAACCAGAGATTGAAATGAGCACAGATAAAGTTCCTTAAGCCAAATATGGAATAGACAAGAGCTACTCCTTGCTCAACGAAATGGACTCAACACCCCATATTAAACGCCTAAGAATGTACCTGACTAGTAAGTATCTTAAAACCTATGGATTGCTATGTCTCCAAAAGAGAATCAAGCATGCGTACAGGGGCATAAACGCAGCAGTGATAGGATTGGAGAGGTTCGGTGAGCAAATGAAGACCCTTTGAAGTCATATTGCATGGTACCCATTCCACGGGTCTCAACTCTCCAGGTTTAAGGTATTCTTCCTTCAGCAAAAACATGCATGTGGAACCCAGAGTATGATCAACCGTGTGAACGGGAGACGTGTTCAAATATGTCTCAGTTTTCCTTCCCTGGTACTCGGGTGCAACATTCCAGACGCTTTACTAACACTCTCCCCACTTGGAGAGTCAGCGTCTTTAACCTCCTGTTTGGCCCAGTTTGCAATTTCTGCGGAAGATGAACAGGAATAGGGAGAACCAATGAGAGACTAGCTGGATGTGTCTGGACGGGCAAATTTAACTCTCATTTCCCACCAGGAAGAGGAAATAACCAAAGGCTCAGCGTGCCGTGCCGGAACCAGATTAGGGCCTGAAGCCATCCTGCGGTGTTGCGGCCAGGTCACAAGAAAGCGAGTTGAAGAAAGGAGCTCAGGGGCACTGTAATTCACAAACCTGCAGAGATATAAATGACAGCTATCGTCCAAAAATATACTGAAGTAAGGCTGCCAAGAGGACTTGAAAGCGGGGCAGAATTGCAGGAAACCGATTTCAGGAGGTAGACTGGAATTGCATTGAAAGCATAGGAAAAGAGGCAGAACGTCCACAATGATGCACTTGGCCAAAAAGGGCGTATGCGTTTTTTCCTGAATATATTCAGGAAAAAACGCATACGCCCTTTTTGGCCAACCAAGCAAGCTTGCAAAGGAAATCTGCACTACAATGAAGTCTCACTTCCCCCCGGTCAAAAGGGCCATCTGAAAAAAGTGTAAAATGCAGAAAGGCAGGACAGGCCATGGAGAACTGGGAGCCTTGTTATGCTGATGGGAGGGATGTAAATTGCCAACAGACACTCGGGAGAAGTGTATGGTGTTTCCTGAAACATCTAAGAAACAAAGCAACAGAGCCTAGGGCACTTCCACTTATGGTCCTATAGCTTAGGGAAATTAAAATCAAAAAGACACAGCCACCCCAAAGTTTGGGACGCCTCTGTTTACAAGAACCTCGTTTACCGTACAAGTTCAATATCACAGAAAGTGAAAAATGGATAAAGAACTTGTGGTACTTACGTACAATGCAGTATCACTCAGCAATGAAATCTATGTCATCAGGCCCGTAGCAGCATAATGAGTGGATTCAGGTACGATGATTCTAACTGAAATAAGTCACACAGAAAAAGAAACATCATAAGGTATCACTAATACACGGAATGTAAACTTGGCTACAGAGGAACTGAATTCCAAAACAGAACAGGGTCTCAAATTTAGAAAACCAACTTATGCTTGCTTAAGGGGAAAGGTGAGTTGGGGTGCTGCATAAAACCAGAGATTGAAATGAGCACAGATAAAGTTCCTTAAGCCAAATATGGAATAGACAAGAGCTACTCCTTGCTCAACGAAATGGACTCAACTCCCCATATTAAACGCCTAAGAATGTACCTGACTAGTAAGTATCTTAAAACCTATGGATTGCTATGTCTCTGAAAGAGAATCAAGCGTGTGTACAGGGGCATAAACGCAGCAGTGATAGGATTGGAGCGGTTCGGTGAGCAAATGAAGACCCTTTGAAGTCATATTGCATGGTACCCATTCCACGGGTCTCAACTCTCCAGGTTTAAGGTATTCTTCCTTCAGCAAAAACAGGCATGTGGAACCCAGAGTATGATCAACCGTGTGAACGGGAGACGTGTTCAAATATGTCTCAGTTTTCCTTCCCTGGTACTCGGGTGCAACATTCCAGACGCTTTACTAACACTCTCCCCACTTGGAGAGTCAGCGCCTTTAACCTCCTGTTTGGCCCAGTTTGCAATTTCTGCGGAAGATGAACAGGAATAGGGAGAACCAATGAGAGACTAGCTGGATGTGTCTGGACGGGCAAATTTAACTCTCATTTCCCACCAGGAAGAGGAAATAACCAAAGGCTCAGCGTGCCGTGCCGGAACCAGATTAGGGCCTGAAGCCATCCTGCGGTGTTACAGCCAGGTCACAAGAAAGCGAGTTGAAGAAAGGAGCTCAGGGGCACTGTAATTCACAAACCTGCAGAGATATAAATGACAGCTATCGTCCAAAAATATACTGAAGTAAGGCTGCCAAGAGGACTTGAAAGCGGGGCAGAATTGCAGGAAACCGATTTCAGGAGGTAGACTGGAATTGCATTGAAAGCATAGGAAAAGAGGCAGAACGTCCACAATGATGCACTTGGCCAAAAAGGGCGTATGCGTTTTTTCCTGAATATATTCAGGAAAAAACGCATACGCCCTTTTTGGCCAACCAAGCAAGCTTGCAAAGGAAATCTGCACTACAATGAAGACTCACTTCCCCCCGGTCAAAAGGGCCATCTGAAAAAAGTGTAAAATCCAGAAAGGCAGGACAGGCCATGGAGAACTGGGAGCCTTGTTATGCTGATTGGCGGGATGTAAATTGCCAACAGACACTTGGGAGAAGTGTATGGTGTTTCCTGAAACATCTAAAAAACAAAGCAACAGAGCCTAGGGCACTTCCACTTATGGTCCTATAGCTTAGGGAAATTAAAATCAAAAAGACACAGCCACCCCAAAGTTTGGGACACCTCTGTTTACAAGAACCTCGTTTACCGTACAAGTTCAGTATCACAGAAAGTGAAAAATGGATAAAGAACTTGTGGTACTTATGTACAATGCAGTATCACTCAGCAATGAAATCTATGTCATCAGGCCCATAGCAGCATAATGAGTGGATTCAGGTACGATGGTTCTAACTGAAATAAGTCACACAGAAAAAGAAACATCATAAGATATCACTAATACATGGAATGTAAACTTGGCTACACAGGAACTGAATTCCAAAACAGAACAGGGTCTCAAATTTAGAAAACCAACTTATGCTTGCTTAATGGGAAAGGTGAGTTGGGGTGCTGCATAAAACCAGAGATTGAAATGAGCACAGATAAAGTTCCTTAAGCCAAATATGGAATAGACAAGAGCTACTCCTTGCTCAACGAAATGGACTCAACACCCCATATTAAACGCCTAAGAATGTACCTGACTAGTAAGTATCTTAAAACCTATGGATTGCTATGTCTCCAAAAGAGAATCAAGCGTGTGTACAGGGGCATAAACGCAGCAGTGATAGGATTGGAGAGGTTCGGTGAGCAAATGAAGACCCTTTGAAGTCATATTGCATGGTACCCATTCCACGGGTTTCAACTACCCAGGTTTAAGGTATTCTTCCTTCAGCTACAACATGCATGTGGAACCTAGAGTATGATAAACCGTGTGAACGGGAGACGTGTTCAAATATGTCTCAGTTTTCGTACACTGGTACTCGGGTGCAACATTCCAGACGCTTTACTAACACTCTCCCGACTTGGAGAGTCAGCGCCTTTAACCTCCTGTTTGGCCCAGTTTGCAATTTCTGCGGAAGATGAACAGGAATAGGGAGAACCAATGAGAGACTAGCTGGAGGTGTCTGGACGGGCAAATTTAACTCTCATTTCCCACCAGGAAGAGGAAATAACCAAAGGCTCAGCATGCCGTGCCGGAACCAGATTAGGGCCTGAAGCCATGCTGCGGTGTTGCGGCCAGGTCACAAGAAAGCGAGTTGAAGAAAGGCGCTCAGGGGCACTGTAATTCACAAACCTGCAGAGTTATAAATGACAGCTATCGTCCAAAAATATACTGAAGTAAGGCTGCCAAGAGGACTTCAAAGCGGGGCAGAATTGCAGGAAACCGATTTCAGGAGGTAGACTGGAATTGCATTGAAAGCATAGGAAAAGAGACAGAACGTCCACAATGATGGACTTGGCCAAAAAGGGCGTATGCGGTTTTTCCTGAATATATTCAGGAAAAAACGCATACGCCCTTTTTGGCCAACCAAGCAAGCTTGCAAACGAAATCTGCACTACAATGAAGTCTCACTTCCCCCCGGTCAAAAGGGCCATCTGAAAAAAGTGTAAAATCCAGAAAGGCAGGACAGGCCATGGAGAACTGGGAGCCTTGTTATGCTGATGGGAGGGATGTAAGTTGCCAACAGACACTCGGGAGAAGTGTATGGTGTTTCCTGAAACATCTAAAAAACAAAGCAACAGAGCCTAGGGCACTTCCACTTATGGTCCTATAGCTTAGGGAAATTAAAATCAAAAAGACACAGCCACCCCAAAGTTTGGGACGCCTCTGTTTACAAGAACCTCGTTTACCGTACAAGTTCAACATCACAGAAAGTGAAAAATGGATAAAGAAGTTGTGGTATTTACTTATAAAGCAATATCACTCAGCAATGAAATCTATGTCATCAGGCCCTTAGCAGCACAATGAGTGGATTCAGGTATGATGATTCTAACTGAAATAAGTCACACAGAAAAAGAAACATCATAAGATATCAGTAATACACGGAATGTAAACTTGGCTACACAGGAACTGAATTACAGAACAGAACAGGGTCTCAAATTTAGAAAACCAACTTATGCTTGCTTAAGGGGAAAGGTGAGTTGGGGTGCTGCATAAAACCAGAGATTGAAATGAGCACAGATAAAGTTCCTTAAGCCAAATATGGAATAGACAAGAGCTACTCCTTGCTCAACGAAATGGACTCAACACCCCATATTAAACGCCTAAGAATGTACCTGACTAGTAAGTATCTTAAAACCTATGGATTGCTATGTCTCCAAAAGAGAATCAAGCATGTGTACAGGGGCATAAACGCAGCAGTGATAGGATTGGAGAGGTTCGGTGAGCAAATGAAGACCCTTTGAAGTCATATTGCATGGTACCCATTCCACGGGTCTCAACTCTCCAGGTTTAAGGTATTCTTCCTTCAGCTAAAACATGCATGTGGAACCCAGAGTATGATCAACCGTGTGAACGGGAGACGTGTTCAAATATGTCTCAGTTTTCCTCCCCTGGTACTCGGGTGCAACATTCCAGACGCTTTACTAACACTCTCCCCACTTGGAGAGTCAGCGCCTTTAACCTCCTGTTTGGCCCAGTTTGCAATTTCTGCGGAAGATGAACAGGAATAGGGAGAACCAATGAGAGACTAGCTGGAGGTGTCTGGACGGGCAAATTTAACTCTCATTTCCCACCAGGAAGAGGAAATAACCAAAGGCTCAGCGTGCCGTGCCGGAACCAGATTAGGGCCTGAAGCCATCCTGCAGTGTTGCGGCCAGCTCAAAAGAAAGCAAGTTGAAGAAAGGCGCTCAGGGGCACTGTAATTCACAAACCTGCAGAGTTATAAATGACAGCTATCGTCCAAAAATATACTGAAGTAAGGCTGCCAAGAGGACTTGAAAGCGGGGCAGAATTGCAGGAAACCGATTTCAGGAGGTAGACTGGAATTGCATTGAAAGCATAGGAAAAGAGGCAGAACGTCCACAATGATGCACTTGGCCAAAAAGGGCGTATGCGTTTTTTCCTGAATATATTCAGGAAAAAACGCATACGCCCTTTTTGGCCAACCAAGCAAGCTTGCAAAGGAAATCTGCACTACAATGAAGTCTCACTTCCCCCCGGTCAAAAGGGCCATCTGAAAAAAGTGTAAAATCCAGAAAGTCAGGACAGGCCATGGAGAACTGGGAGCCTTGTTATGCTGATGGGCGGGATGTAAATTGCCAACAGACACTCGGGAGAAGTGTATGGTGTTTCCTGAAATATCTAAAAAACAAAGCAACAGAGCCTAGGGCACTTCCACTTATGGTCCTATAGCTTAGGGAAATTAAAATCAAAAAGACACAGCCACCCCAAAGTTTGGGACGCCTCTGTTTACAAGAACCTCGTTTACCGTACAAGTTCAATATCACAGAAAGTGAAAAATGGATAAAGAACTTGTGGTACTTACGTACAATGCAGTATCACTCAGCAATGAAATCTATGTCATCAGGCCCGTAGCAGCATAATGAGTGGATTCAGGTACGATGATTCTACCTGAAATAAGTCACACAGAAAAAGAAACATCATAAGATATCACTAATACACGGAATGTAAACTTGGCTACACAGGAACTGAATTCCAAAACAGAACAGGGTCTCAAATTTAGAAAACCAACTTATGCTTGCTTAAGGGGAAAGGTGAGTTGGGGTGCTGCATAAAACCAGAGATTGAAATGAGCACAGATAAAGTTCCTTAAGCCAAATATGGAATAGACAAGAGCTACTCCTTGCTCAATGAAATGGACTCAACACCCCATATTAAACGCCTAAGAATGTACCTGACTAGTAAGTATCTTAAAACCTATGGATTGCTATGTCTCCGAAAGCGAATCAAGCATGGGTACAGGGGCATAAACGCAGCAGTGATAGGATTGGAGAGGTTCGGTGAGCAAATGAAGACCCTTTGAAGTCATATTGCATGGTACCCATTCCACGGGTTTCAACTACCCAGGTTTAAGGTATTCTTCCTTCAGCTAAAACATGCATGTGGAACCTAGAGTATGATCAACCATGTGATCGGGAGACGTGTTCAAATATGTCTCAGTTTTCGTACCCTGGTACTCGGGTGCAACATTCCAGACGGTTTACTAACACTCTCCCCACTTGGAGAGTCAGCGCCTTTAACCTCCTGTTTGGCCCAGTTTGCAATTTCTGCGGAAGATGAACAGGAATAGGGAGAACCAATGAGAGACTAGCTGGAGGTGTCTGGACGGGCAAATTTAACTCTCATTTCCCACCAGGAAGAGGAAATAACCAAAGGCTCAGCGTGCCGTGCCGGAACCAGATTAGGGCCTGAAGCCATCCTGCAGTGTTGCGGCCAGCTCTAAAGAAAGCGAGTTGAAGAAAGGCGCTCAGGGGCACTGTAATGCACAAACCTGCAGAGTTATAAATGACAGCTATCGTCCAAAAATATACTGAAGTAAGGCTGCCAAGAGGACTTGAAAGCGGGGCAGAATTGCAGGAAACCGATTTCAGGAGGTAGACTGGAATTGCATTGAAAGCATAGGAAAAGAGGCAGAACGTCCACAATGATGCACTTGGCCAAAAAGGGCGTATGTGTTTTTTCCTGAATATATTCAGGAAAAAACGCATACGCCCTTTTTGGCCAACCAAGCAAGCTTGCAAAGGAAATCTGCACTACAATGAAGTCTCACTTCCCCCCGGTCAAAAGGGCCATCTGAAAAAAGTGTAAAATCCAGAAAGGCAGGACAGGCCATGGAGAACTGGGAGCCTTGTTATGCTTATGGGCGGGATGTAAATTGCCAACAGACACTCGGGAGAAGTGTATGGTGTTTCCTGAAATATCTAAAAAACAAAGCAACAGAGCCTAGGGCACTTCCACTTATGGTCCTATAGCTTAGGGAAATTAAAATCAAAAAGACACAGCCACCCCAAAGTTTGGGACGCCTCTGTTTACAAGAACCTCGTTTACCGTACAAGTTCAATATCACAGAAAGTGAAAAATGGATAAAGAACTTGTGGTACTTACGTACAAAGCAATATCACTCAGCAATGAAATCTATGTCATCAGGCCCGTAGCAGCATAATGAGTGGATTCAGGTACGATGATTCTACCTGAAATAAGTCACACAGAAAAAGAAACATCATAAGATATCACTAATACACGGAATGTAAACTTGGCTACACAGGAACTGAATTCCAAAACAGAACAGGGTCTCAAATTTAGAAAACCAACTTATGCTTGCTTAAGGGGAAAGGTGAGTTGGGGTGCTGCATAAAACCAGAGATTGAAATGAGCACAGATAAAGTTCCTTAAGCCAAATATGGAATAGACAAGAGCTACTCCTTGCTCAACGAAATGGACTCAACACCCCATATTAAACGCCTAAGAATGTACCTGACTAGTAAGTATCTTAAAACCTATGGATTGCTATGTCTCCGAAAGAGAATCAAGCATGGGTACAGGGGCATAAACGCAGCAGTGATAGGATTGGAGAGGTTCGGTGAGCAAATGAAGACCCTTTGAAGTCATATTGCATGGTACCCATTCCACGGGTTTCAACTACCCAGGTTTAAGGTATTCTTCCTTCAGCTAAAACATGCATGTGGAACCTAGAGTATGATCAACCATGTGATCGGGAGACGTGTTCAAATATGTCTCAGTTTTCGTACCCTGGTACTCGGGTGCAACATTCCAGATGCTTTACTAACACTCTCCCCACTTGGAGAGTCAGCGCCTTTAACCTCCTGTTTGGCCCAGTTTGCAATTTCTGCGGAAGATGAACAGGAATAGGGAGAACCAATGAGAGACTAGCTGGAGGTGTCTGAACGGGCAAATTTAACTCTCATTTCCCACCAGGAAGAGGAAATAACCAAAGGCTCAGCGTGCCGTGCCGGAACCAGATTAGGGCCTGAAGCCATCCTGCGGTGTTGCGGCCAGCTCACAAGAAAGCGAGTTGAAGAAAGGAGCTCAGGGGCACTGTAATTCACAAACCTGCAGAGTTATAAATGACAGCTATCGTCCAAAAATATACTGAAGTAAGGCTGCCAAGAGGACTTGAAAGCGGGGCAGAATTGCAGGAAACCGATTTCAGGAGGTAGACTGGAATTGCATTGAAAGCATAGGAAAAGAGGCGGAACGTCCACAATGATGCACTTGGCCAAAAAGGGCGTATGCGTTTTTTCCTGAATATATTCAGGAAAAAACGCATACGCCCCTTTTGGCCAACCAAGCAAGCTTGCAAAGGAAATCTGCACTACAATGAAGTCTCACTTCCCCCCGGTCAAAAGGGCCATCTGAAAAAAGTGTAAAATCCAGAAAGGCAGGACAGGCCATGGAGAACTGGGAGCCTTGTTATGCTGATGGGCGGGATGTAAATTGCCAACAGACACTCGGGAGAAGTGTATGGTGTTTCCTGAAACATCTAAAAAACACAGCAACAGAGCCTAGGGCACTTCCACTTATGGTCCTATAGCTTAGGAAAATTAAAATCAAAAAGACACAGCCACCCCAAAGTTTGGAACGGCTCTGTTTACAAGAACCTCGTTTACAGTACAAGTTCAACATCGCAGAAAGTGAAAAATGGATAAAGAAGTTGTGGTATTTACTTACAAAGCAATATCACTCAGCAATGAAATCTATGTCATCAGGCCCTTAGCAGCACAATGAGTGGATTCAGGTATGATGATTCTAACTGAAATAAGTCACACAGAAAAAGAAACATCATAAGATATCAGTAATACACGGAATGTAAACTTGGCTACACAGGAACTGAATTACAGAACAGAACAGGGTCTCAAATTTAGAAAACCAACTTATGCTTGCTTAAGGGGAAAGGTGAGTTGGGGTGCTGCATAAAACCGGAGATTGAAATGAGCACAGATAAAGTTCCTTAAGCCAAATATGGAATAGACAAGAGCTACTCCTTGCTCAATGAAATGGACTCAACACCACATATTAAACGCCTAAGAATGTACCTGACTAGTAAGTATCTTAAAACCTATGGATTGCTATGTCTCCGAAAGAGAATCAAGCATGTGTACAGGGGCATAAACGCAGCAGTGATAGGATTGGAGAGGTTCGGTGAGCAAATGAAGACCCTTTGAAGTCATATTTTATGGTACCCATTCCACGGGTTTCAACTACCCAGGTTTAAGGTATTCTTCCTTCAGCTAAAACATGCATGTGGAACCTAGAGTATGATCAACCATGTGATTGGGAGACGTGTTCAAATATGTCTCAGTTTTCGTACCTTGGTACTCGGGTGCAACATTCCAGACGCTTTACTAACACTCTCCCCACTTGGAGAGTCAGTGCCTTTAACATCCTGTTTGGCCCAGTTTGCAATTACTGTGGAAGATGAACAGGAATAGGGAGAACCAATGAGAGACTAGCTGGACGTGTCTGAACGGGCAAATTTAACTCTCATTTCCCACCAGGAAGAGGAATTAACCAAAGGCTCAGCGTGCCGTGCCGGAACCCGATTAGGGCCTGAAGCCATCCTGCGGTGTTGCGGCCAGCTCACAAGAAAGCGAGTTGAAGAAAGGAGCTCAGGGGCACTGTAATTCACAAACCTGCAGAGTTATAAATGACAGCTATCGTCCAAAAATATACTGAAGTAAGGCTGCCAAGAGGACTTGAAAGCGGGGCAGAATTGCAGGAAACCGATTTCAGGAGGTAGAGTGGAATTGCATTGAAAGCATAGGAAAAGAGGCAGAACGTCCACAATGATGCACTTGGCCAAAAAGGGCGTATGCGTTTTTTCCTGAATATATTCAGGAAAAATCGCATACGCCCTTTTTGGCCAACCAAGCAAGCTTGCAAAGGAAATCTGCACTACAATGAAGTCTCACTTCCCCCCGGTCAAAAGGGCCATCTGAAAAAAGTGTAAAATCCAGAAAGGCAGGACAGGCCATGGAGAACTGGAAGCCTTGTTATGCTGATGGGCGGGATGTAAATTGCCAACAGACACTAGGGAGAAGTGTATGGTGTTTCCTGAAACATCTGAAAAACAAAGCAACACAGCCTAGGGCACTTCCACTTATGGTCCTATAGCTTAGGGAAATTAAAATCAAAAAGACACAGCACCCCAAAGTTTGGGACGCCTCTGTTTACAAGAACCTCGTTTACCGTACAAGTTCAGTATCACAGAAATTGAAAAATGGATAAAGAACTTGTGGTACTTACGTACAATGCAGTATCACTCAGCAATGAAATCTATGTCATCAGGCCCATAGCAGCATAATGAGTGGATTCAGGTACGATGATTCTAACTGAAATAAGTCACACAGAAAAAGAAACATCATAAGATATCACTAATACATGCAATGTAAACTTGGCTACACAGGAACTGAATTCCAAAACAGAACAGGGTCTCAAATTTAGAAAACCAACTTATGCTTGCTTAAGGGGAAAGGTGAGTTGGGGTGCTGCATAAAACCAGAGATTGAAATGAGCACAGATAAAGTTCCTTAAGCCAAATATGGAATAGACAAGAGCTACTCCTTGCTCAACGAAATGGACTCAACACCCCATATTAAACGCCTAAGAATGTACCTGACTAGTAAGTATCTTAAAACCTATGGATTGCTACGTCTCCAAAAGAGAATCAAGCTTGTGTACAGGGGCATAAACGCAGCAGTGATAGGATTGGAGAGGTTCGGTGAGCAAATGAAGACCCTTTGAAGTCATATTGCATGGTACCCATTCCACGGGTCTCAACTCTCCAGGTTTAAGGTATTCTTCCTTCAGCTAAAACATGCATGTGGAACCCAGAGTATGATCAACCGTGTGAACGGGAGACGTGTTCAACTATGTCTCAGTTTTCTTCCCCTGGTACTCAGGTGCAACATTCCAGACGCTTTACTAACACTCTCCCCACTTGGAGAGCCAGTGCCTTTAACCTCCTGTTTGGCCCAGTTTGCAATTTCTGCGGAAGATGAACAGGAATAGGGAGAACCAATGAGAGACTAGCTGGAGGTGTCTGGACGGGCAAATTTAACTCTCATTTCCCACCAGGAAGTGGAAATAACCAAAGGCTCAGCGTGCCGTGCCGGAACCAGATTAGGGCCTGAAGCCATCCTGCGGTGTTGCGGCCAGCTCACAAGAAAGCGAGTTGAAGAAAGGAGCTCAGGGGCACTGTAATTCACAAACCTGCAGAGTTATAAATGACAGCTATCGTCCAAAAATATACTGAAGTGAGGCTGCCAAGAGGACTTGAAAGCGGGGCAGAATTGCAGGAAACCGATTTCAGGAGGTAGAGTGGAATTGCATTGAAAGCATAGGAAAAGAGGCAGAACGTCCACAATGATGCACTTGGCCAAAAAGGGCGTATGCGTTTTTTCCTGAATATATTCAGGCAAAAACGCATACGCCCTTTTTGGCCAACCAAGCAAGCTTGCAAAGGAAATCTGCACTACAATGAAGTCTCACTTCCCCCCGGTCAAAAGGGCCATCTGAAAAAAGTGTAAACTCCAGAAAGGCAGGACAGGCCATGGAGAACTGGGAGCCTTGTTATGCTGATGGGCGGGATGTAAATTGCAAACAGACACTCGGGAGAAATGTATGGTGTTTCCTGAAACATCTAAAAAACAAAGCAACAGAGCCTAGGGCACTTCCACTTATGGTCCTATAGCTTAGGGAAATTAAAATGAAAAAGACACAGCCACCCCAATGTTTGGAACGGCTCTGTTTACAAGAACCGCGTTTACCGTACAAGTTCAACATCGCAGAAAGTGAAAAATGGATAAAGAAGTTGTGGTATTTACTTACAAAGCAATATCACTCAGCAATGAAATCTATGTCATCAGGCACTTAGCAGCACAATGAGTGGATTCAGGTATGATGATTCTAACTGAAATAAGTCACACAGAAAAAGAAACATCATAAGATATCAGTAATACACGGAATGTAAACTTGGCTACACAGGAACTGAATTACAGAACAGAACAGGGTCTCAAATTTAGAAAACGAACTTATGCTTGCTTAAGGGGAAAGGTGAGTTGGGGTACTGCATAAAACCAGAGATTGAAATGAGCACAGATAAAGTTCCTTAAGCCAAATATGGAATAGACAAGAGCTAGTCCTTGCTCAACGAAATGGACTCAACACCGCATATTAAATGCCTAAGAATGTACCTGACTAGTAAGTATCTTAAAACCTATGGATTGCTATGTCTCTGAAAGAGAATCAAGCGTGTGTACAGGGGCATAAACGCAGCAGTGATAGGATTGGAGAGGTTCGGTGAGCAAATGAAGACCCTTTGAAGTCATATTGCATAGTACCCATTCCACGGGTTTCAACTACCCAGGTTTAAGGTATTCTTCCTTCAGCTAAAACATGCATGTGGAACCTAGAGTATGATCAACCATGTGATCGGGAGACGTGTTCAAATATGTCTCAGTTTTCGTACCCTGTTATTCGGGTGCAACATTCCAGACGCTTTACTAACACTCTCCCGACTTGGAGAGTCAGTGCCCTTAACCTCCTGTTTGGCCCAGTTGGCAATTTCTGCGCAAGATGAACAGGAATAGCGAGAACCAATGAGAGACTAGCTAGAGGTGTCTGGACGGGCAAATTTAACTCTCATTTCCCACCAGGAAGAGGAATTAACCAAAGGCTCAGCGTGCCGTGCCGGAACCAGATTAGGGCCTGAAGCCATCCTGCGGTGTTGCGGCCAGCTCACAAGAAAGCGAGTTGAAGAAAGGAGCTCAGGGGCACTGTAATTCACAAACCTGCAGAGTTATAAATGACAGCTCTCGTCCAAAAATATACTGAAGTAAGGCTGCCAAGAGGACTTGAAAGCGGGGCAGAATTGCAGGAAACCGATTTCAGGAGGTAGACTGGAATTGCATTGAAAGCATAGGAAAAGAGGCAGAACGTCCACAATGATGCACCTGGCCAAAAAGGGCGTATGCGTTTTTTCCTGAATATATTCAGGAAAAAACGCATACGCCCTTTTTGGCCAACCAAGCAAGCTTGCAAAGGAAATCTGCACTACAATGAAGTCTCACTTCCCCCCGGTCAAAAGGGCCATCTGAAAAAAGTGTAAAATCCAGAAAGGCAGGACAGGCCATGGAGAACTGGGAGCCTTGTTATGCTGATGGGCGGGATGTAAATTGCCAACAGACACTCGGGAGAAGTGTATGGTGTTTCCTGAAACATCTAAAAAACACAGCAACAGAGCCTAGGGCACTTCCACTTATGGTCCTATAGCTTAGGGAAATTAAAATCAAAAAGACACAGCCACCCCAAAGTTTGGGACGCCTCTGTTTACAAGAACCTCGTTTACCGTACAAGTTCAACATCACAGAAAGTGAAAAATGGATAAAGAACTTGTGGTACTTACGTACAATGCAGTATCACTCAGCAATGAAATCTATGTCATCAGGCCCGTAGCAGCATAATGAGTGGATTCAGGTACGATGATTCTAACTGAAATAAGTCACACAGAAAAAGAAACATCATAAGATATCACTAGTACACGGAATGTAAACTTGGCTACACAGGAACTGAATTCCAAAACAGAACAGGGTCTCAAATTTAGAAAACCAACTTATGCTTGCTTAAGGGGAAAGGTGAGTTGGGGTGCTGCATAAAACCAGAGATTGAAATGAGCACAGATAAAGTTCCTTAAGCCAAATATGGAATAGACAAGAGCTACTCCTTGCTCAACGAAATGGACTCAACACCACATATTAAACGCCTAAGAATGTACCTGACTAGTAAGTATCTTAAAACCTATGGATTGCTATGTCTCCAATAGAGAATCAAGCATGCGTACAGGGGCATAAACGCAGCAGTGATAGGATTGGAGAGGTTCGGTGAGCAAATGAAGACCCTTTGAAGTCATATTGCATGGTACCCATTCCACGGGTCTCAACTCTCCAGGTTTAAGGTATTCTTCCTTCAGCTAAATCATGCATGTGGAACCCAGAGTATGATCAACCGTGTGAACGGGAGATGTGTTCAAATATGTCTCAGGTTTCCTCCCCTGGTACTCGGGTGCAACATTCCAGAAGCTTTACTAACACTCTCCCCACTTGGAGAGTCAGCGCCTTTAACCTCCTGTTTGGCCCAGTTTGCAATTTCTGCGGAAGATGAACAGGAATAGGGAGAACCAATGAGAGACTAGCTGGAGGTGTCTGGACGGGCAAATTTAATTCTCATTTCCCACCAGGAAGAGGAAATAACCAAAGGCTCAGCGTGCCGTGCCAGAACCAGATTAGGGCCTGAAGCCATCCTGCGGTGTTGCGGCCAGCTCACAAGAAAGCCAGTTGAAGAAAGTAGCTCATGGGCACTGTAATGCACAAACCTGCAGAGTTATAAATGACAGCTATCGTCCAAAAATATACTGAAGTAAGGCTGCCAAGAGGACTTGAAAGCGGGGCAGAATTGCAGGAAACCGATTTCAGGAGGTAGACTGGAATTGCATTGAAAGCATAGGAAAAGAGGCAGAACGTCCACAATGATGCACTTGGCCAAAAAGGGCGTATGCGTTTTTTCCTGAATATATTCAGGAAAAAACGCATACGCCCTTTTTGGCCAACCAAGCAAGCTTGCAAAGGAAATCTGCACTACAATGAAGTCTCACTTCCCCCCGGTCAAAAGGGCCATCTGAAAAAAGTGTAAAATCCAGAAAGGCAGGACAGGCCATGGAGAACTGGGAGCCTTGTTATGCTGATGGGCGGGATGTAAATTGCCAACAGACACTCGGGAGAAGTGTATGGTGTTTCCTGAAACATCTAAGAAACAAAGCAACAGAGCCTAGGGCACTTCCACTTATGGTCCTATAGCTTAGGGAAATTAAAATCAAAAAGACACAGCCACCCCAAAGTTTGGGACGCCTCTGTTTACAAGAACCTCGTTTACCGTTCAAGTTCAATATCACAGAAACTGAAAAATGGATAAAGAACTTGTGGTACTTACGTACAATGCAGTATCACTCAGCAATGAAATCTATGTCATCAGGCCCGTAGCAGCATAATGAGTGGATTCAGGTACGATGATTCTAACTGAAATAAGTCACACAGAAAAAGAAACATCATAAGATATCACTAATACACGGAATGTAAACTTGGCTACACAGGAACTGAATTCCAAAACAGAACAGGGTCTCAAATTTAGAAAAGCAACATATGCTTGCTTAAGGGGAAAGGTGAGTTGGGGTGCTGCATAAAACCAGAGATTGAAATGAGCACAGATAAAGTTCCTTAAGCCAAATATGGAATAGACAAGAGCTACTCCTTGCTCAACGAAATGGACTCAACACCCCATATTAAACGCCTAAGAATGTACCTGACTAGTAAGTATCTTAAAACCTATGGATTGCTATGTCTCCAAAAGAGAATCAAGCGTGTGTACAGGGGCATAAACGCAGCAGTGATAGGATTGGAGAGGTTCGGTGAGCAAATGAAGACCCTTTGAAGTCATATTGCATGGTACCCATTCCACGGGTTTCAACTACCCAGGTTTAAGGTATTCTTCCTTCAGCTAAAACATGCATGGGGAACACAGAGTATGATCAACCATGTGAACGGGAGACGTGTTCAAATATGTCTCAGTTTTCATACCCTGGTACTCGGGTGCAACATTCCAGACGCTTTACTAACACTCTCCCGACTTGGAGAGTCAGTCCCTTTAACCTCCTGTTTGGCCCAGTTTGCAATTTCTGCGGAAGATGAACAGGAATAGGGAGAACCAATGAGAGACTAGCTGGAGGTGTCTGGACGGGGAAATTTAACTCTCATTTCCCACCAGGAAGAGGAATTAACCAAAGGCTCAGCGTGCCGTGCTGGAACCAGATTAGGGCCTGAAGCCATCCTGCGGTGTTGTGGCCAGCTCACAAGAAAGCAAGTTGAAGAAAGGAGCTCAGGGGCACTGTAATTCACAAACCTGCAGAGTTATAAATGACAGCTATCGTCCAAAAATATACTGAAGTAAGGCTGCCAAGAGGACTTGAAAGCGGGGCAGAATTGCAGGAAACCGATTTCAGGAGGTAGACTGGAATTGCATTGAAAGCATAGGAAAAGAGGCAGAACGTCCACAATGATGCACTTGGCCAAAAAGGGCGTATGCGTTTTTTCCTGAATATATTCAGGAAAAAACGCATACGCCCTTTTTGGCCAACCAAGCAAGCTTGCAAAGGAAATCTGCACTACAATGAAGTCTCACTTCCCCCCAGTCAAAAGGGCCATCTGAAAAAAGTGTAAAATCCAGAAAGGCAGGACAGGCCATGGAGAACTGGGAGCCTTGTTATGCTGATGGGCGGGATGTAAATTGCCAACAGACACTCCGGAGGAGTGTATGGTGTTTCCTGAAACATCTAAGAAACAAAGCAACAGAGCCTAGGGCATTTCCACTTATGGTCCTATAGCTTAGGGAAATTAAAATCAAAAAGACACAGCCACCCCAAAGTTTGGGATGCCTCTGTTTACAAGAACCTCGTTTACCGTACAAGTTCAGTATCACAGAAAGTGAAAAATGGATAAAGAACTTGTGGTACTTACGTACAATGCAGTATCACTCAGCAATGAAATCTATGTCATCAGGCCCGTAGCAGCATAATGAGTGGATTCAGGTATGATGATTCTAAATGAAATAAGTCACACAGAAAAAGAAACATCATAAGGTATCAGTAATACACGGAATGTAAACTTGGCTACACAGGAACTGAATTACAGAACAGAACAGGGTCTCAAATTTAGAAAACCAACTTATGCTTGCTTAAGGGGAAAGGTGAGTTGGGGTGCTGCATAAAACCAGAGATTGAAATGAGCACAGATAAAGTTCCTTAAGCCAAATATGGAATAGACAAGAGCTACTCCTTGCTCAACGAAATGGACTCAACACCGCATATTAAACACCTAAGAATGTACCTGACTAGTAAGTATCTTAAAACCTATGGATTGCTATGTCGCCAAAAGAGAATCAAGCATGTGTACAGGGGCATAAACGCAGCAGTGATAGGATTGGAGAGGTTCGGTGAGCAAATGAAGACCCTTTGAAGTCATATTGCATGGTACCCATTTCACGGGTTTCAACTACCCAGGTTTAAGGTATTCTTCCTTCAGCTAAAACATGCATGTGGAACCTAGAGTATGATCAACCATGTGATCGGGAGACGTGTTCAAATATGTCTCAGTTTTCGTACCCTGGTTCTCGGGTGCAACATTCCAGACACTTTACTAACACTCTCCCGACTTGGACAGTCAGTCCCTTTAACCTCCTGTTTGGCCCAGTTTGCAAATTCTGCGGAAGATGAACAGGAATAGCGAGAACCAATGAGAGACTAGCTGGAGGTGTCTGGACGGGAAAATTTAACTCTCATTTCCCACCAGGAAGAGGAAATAACCAAAGGCTCAGCGTGCCGTGCCGGAACCAGATTAGGGCCTGAAGCCATCCTGCGGTGTTGCGGCCAGCTCACAAGAAAGCGAGTTGAAGAAAGGAGCTCAGGGGCACTGTAATGCACAAACCTGCAGAGTTATAAATGACAGCTATCGTCCAAAAATATACTGAAGTAAGGCTGCCAAGAGGACTTGAAAGTGGGGCAGAATTGCAGGAAACCGATTTCAGGAGGTAAACTGGAATTGCATTGAAAGCATAGGAAAAGAGGCAGAGCGTCCACAATGATGCACTTGGCCAAAAAGTGCATATGCATTTTTTCTTGAATATATTCAGGAAAAAACGCATACGCTCTTTTTGGCCAACCAAGCAAGCTTGCAAAGCAAATCTGCACTACAATGAAGTCTCACTTCCCCCCGGTCAAAAGGGCCATCTGAAAAAAGTGTAAAATCCAGAAAGGCAGGACAGGCCATAGAGAACTGGGAGCCTTGTTTTGCTGAAGGGCGGGATGTAAATTGCCAACAGACACTCGGGAGAAGTGTATGGTGTTTCCTGAAACATCTAAAAAACAAAGCAACAGAGCCTAGGGCACTTCCACTTATGGTCCTATAGCTTAGGGAAATTAAAATCAAAAAGACACAGCCACCCCAAAGTTTGGGACGCCTCTGTTTACAAGAACCTCATTTACTGTACAAGTTCAGTATCACAGAAAGTGAAAAATGGATAAAGAACTTGTGGTACTTACGTACAATGCAGTATCACTCAGCAATGAAATCTATGTCATCAGGCCCGTAGCAGCATAATGAGTGGATTCAGGTACGATGATTCTAACTGAAATAAGTCACACAGAAAAAGAAACATCATAAGATATCACTAATACACGGAATGTAAACTTGGCTACACAGGAACTGAATTACAGAACAGAACAAGGTCTCTAATTTAGAAAACCAAATTATGCTTGCTTAAAGGGAAAGGTGAGTTGGGGTGCTGCATAAAAACAGAGATTGAAATGAGCACAGATAAAGTTCCTTAAGCCAAATATGGAATAGACAAGAGCTACTCCTTGCTCAACGAAATGGACTCAACACCGCATATTAAACACCTAAGAATGTACCTGACTAGAACGTATCTTAAAACCTATGGATTGCTATGTCTCCAAAAGAGAATCAAGCATGTGTACAGGGGCATAAACGCAGCAGTGATAGGATTGGAGAGGTTCGGTGAGCAAATGAAGACCCTTTGAAGTCATATTGCATGGTACCCATTCCACGGGTCTCAACTCTCCAGGTTTAAGGTATTCTTCCTTCAGCTAAAACATGCATGTGTAACCTAGAGTATGATCAACCATGTGATCGGGAGACGTGTTCAAATATGTCTCAGTTTTCGTACCCTGGTACTCGGGTGCAACATTCCAGACGCTTTACTAACACTCTCCCGACTTGGAGAGTCAGTCCCTTTAACCTCCTGTTTGGCCCAGTTTGCAATTTCTGCGGAAGATGAACAGGAATAGCGAGAACCAATGAGAGACTAGCTGGAGGTGTCTGGACGGGCAAATTAACTCTCATTTCCCACCAGGAAGAGGAAATAACCAAAGGCTCAGCGTGCCATGCCAGAACCAGATTAGGGCCTGAAGCCATCCTGCGGTGTTGCGGCCAGCTCACAAGAAAGCCAGTTGAAGAAAGTAGCTCAGGGGCACTGTAATGCACAAAGCTGCAGAGTTATAAATGACAGCTATCGTCCAAAAATATACTGAAGTAAGGCTGCCAAGAGGACTTGAAAGCGGGGCAGAATTGCAGGAAACCGATTTCAGGAGGTAGACTGGAATTGCATTGAAAGCATAGGAAAAGAGGCAGAACGTCCACAATGATGCACTTGGCCAAAAAGGGCGTATGCGTTTTTTCCTGAATATATTCAGGAAAAAACGCATACGCCCTCTTTGGCCAACCAAGCAAGCTTGCAAAGGAAATCTGCACTACAATGAAGTCTCACTTCCCCCCGGTCAAAAGGGCCATCTGAAAAAAGTGTAAAATCCAGAAAGGCAGAACAGGCCATGGAGAACTGGGAGCCTTGTTATGCTGATGGGCGGGATGTAAATTGCCAACAGACACTCGGGAGAAGTGTATGGTGTTTCCTGAAACATCTAAGAAACAAAGCAACAGAGCCTAGGGCACTTCCACTTATGGTCCTATAGCTTAGGGAAATTAAAATCAAAAAGACACAGCCACCCCAAAGTTTGGGACGCCTCTGTTTACAAGAACCTCATTTACCGTTCAAGTTCAATATCACAGAAACTGAAAAATGGATAAAGAACTTGTGGTACTTACGTACAATGCAGTATCACTCAGCAATGAAATCTATGTCATCAGGCCCGTAGCAGCATAATGAGTGGATTCAGGTACGATGATTCTAACTGAAATAAGTCACACAGAAAAAGAAACATCATAAGATATCACTAATACACGGAATGTAAACTTTGCTACACAGGAACTGAATTCCAAAACAGAACAGGGTCTCAAATTTAGAAAAGCAACATATGCTTGCTTAAGGGGAAAGGTGAGTTGGGGTGCTGCATAAAACCAGAGATTGAAATGAGCACAGATAAAGTTCCTTAAGCCAAATATGGAATAGACAAGAGCTACTCCTTGCTCAACGAAATGGACTCAACACCCCATATTAAACGCCTAAGAATGTACCTGACTAGTAAGTATCTTAAAACCTATGGATTGCTATGTCTCCAAAAGAGAATCAAGCATGTGTACAGGGGCATAAACGCAGCAGTGATAGGATTGGAGAGGTTCGGTGAGCAAATGAAGACCCTTTGAAGTCATATTGCATGGTACCCATTCCACGGGTTTCAACTACCCAGGTTTAAGGTATTCTTCCTTCAGCTAAAACATGCATGGGGAACACAGAGTATGATCAACCATGTGAACGGGAGACGTGTTCAAATATGTCTCAGTTTTCATACCCTGGTACTCGGGTGCAACATTCCAGACGCTTTACTAACACTCTCCCGACTTGGAGAGTCAGTCCCTTTAACCTCCTGTTTGGCCCAGTTTGCAATTTCTGCGGAAGATGAACAGGAATAGGGAGAACCAATGAGAGACTAGCTGGAGGTGTCTGGACGGGGAAATTTAACTCTCATTTCCCACCAGGAAGAGGAATTAACCAAAGGCTCAGCGTGCCGTGCTGGAACCAGATTAGGGCCTGAAGCCATCCTGCGGTGTTGTGGCCAGCTCACAAGAAAGCAAGTTGAAGAAAGGAGCTCAGGGGCACTGTAATTCACAAACCTGCAGAGTTATAAATGACAGCTATCGTCCAAAAATATACTGAAGTAAGGCTGCCAAGAGGACTTGAAAGCGGGGCAGAATTGCAGGAAACCGATTTCAGGAGGTAGACTGGAATTGCATTGAAAGCATAGGAAAAGAGGCAGAACGTCCACAATGATGCACTTGGCCAAAAAGGGCGTATGCGTTTTTTCCTGAATATATTCAGGAAAAAACGCATACGCCCTTTTTGGCCAACCAAGCAAGCTTGCAAAGGAAATCTGCACTACAATGAAGTCTCACTTCCCCCCAGTCAAAAGGGCCATCTGAAAAAAGTGTAAAATCCAGAAAGGCAGGACAGGCCATGGAGAACTGGGAGCCTTGTTATGCTGATGGGCGGGATGTAAATTGCCAACAGACACTCCGGAGGAGTGTATGGTGTTTCCTGAAACATCTAAGAAACAAAGCAACAGAGCCTAGGGCACTTCCACTTATGGTCCTATAGCTTAGGGAAATTAAAATCAAAAAGACACAGCCACCCCAAAGTTTGGGACGCCTCTGTTTACAAGAACCTCATTTACCGTACAAGTTCAATATCACAGAAAGTGAAAAATGGATAAAGAACTTGTGGTACTTACGTACAATGCAGTATCACTCAGCAATGAAATCTATGTCATCAGGCCCGTAGCAGCATAATGAGTGGATTCAGGTATGATGATTCTAACTGAAATAAGTCACACAGAAAAGAAACATCATAAGATATCACTAATAAACGGAATGCAAACTTGGCTACACAGGAACTGAATTACAGAACAGAACAGGGTCTCAAATTTAGAAAACCAACTTATGCTTGCTTAAGGGGAAAGGTGAGTTGGGGTGCTGCATAAAACCAGAGATTGAAATGAGCACAGATAAAGTTCCTTAAGCCAAATATGGAATAGACAAGAGCTACTACTTGCTCAACAAAATTGACTCAACACCGCATATTAAACGCCTAAGAATGTACCTGACTAGTAATATCTTAAAACCTATGGATTGCTATGTCTCCGGAAGAGAATCAAGCATGTGTACAGGGGCATAAACGCAGCAGTGATAGGATTGGAGAGGTTCGGTGAGCAAATGAAGACCCTTTGAAGTCATATTGCATGGTACCCATTCCAAGGGTTTCAACTACCCAGGTTTAAGGTATTCTTCCTTCAGCTAAAACATGCATGTGGAACCCAGAGTATGATCAACCATGTGATCGGGAGACGTGTTCAAATATGTCTCAGTTTTCGTACCCTGGTACTCGGGTGCAACATTCCAGACGCATTACTAACACTCTCCCGACTTGGAGAGTCAGTCCCTTTAACCTCCTGTTGGGCCCAGTTTGCAATTTCTGCGGAAGATGAACAGGAATAGGGAGAACCAATGAGAGACTAGCTGGAGGTGTCTGGACGGGCAAATTTAACTCTCATTTCCCACCAGGAAGAGGAATTAACCAAAGGCTCAGAGTGCCGTGCCGGAACCAGATTAGGGCCTGAAGCAATCCTGCGGTGTTGCGGCCAGCTCACAAAAAAGCGAGTTAAAGGAAGGAGCTCAGGGGCACTGTAATTCACAAACCTGCAGAGTTATAAATGAAAGCTATCGTCCAAAAATATACTGAAGTAAGGCTGCCAAGAGGACTTGAAAGCGGGGCAGAATTGCAGGAAACCGATTTCAGGAGGTAGACTGGAATTGCATTTAAAGCATAGGAAAAGAGGCAGAACGTCCACAATGATGCACTTGGCCAAAAAGTGCGTATGCGTTTTTTCCTGAATATATTCAGGAAAAAACTCATACGCCCTTTTTCGCCAACCAAGCAAGCTTGCAAAGGAAATCTGCACTACAATGAAGTCTCACTTCCCCCCGGTCAAAAGGGCCATCAGAAAAAAGTGTAAAATCCAGAAAGGCAGGACAGGCCAGGGAGAACTGGGAGCCTTGTTATGCTGATGGGCGGGATGTAAATTGCCAACAGTCACTAGGGAGAAGTGTATGGTGTTTCCTGAAACATCTAAAAAACAAAGCAACAGAGCCTAGGGCACTTCCACTTATGGTCCTATAGCTTAGGGAAATTAAAATCGAAAAGACACAGCCACCCCAATGTTTGGGACAGCTCTGTTTACAAGAATCTCATTTACGGTACAAGTTCAATATCGCAGAAAGTGAAAAATGGATAAAGAAGTTGTGGTACATACGTACAATGCAATATCACTCAGCAATGAAATCTATGTAATCAGGCCCGTAGCTTCATAATGAGTGGATTCAGGTATGATGATTCTAACTGAAATAAGTCACACAGAAAAATAAACATCATAAGATATCACTAATACACCGAATGTAAACTCGGTTACACAGGAACTGAATTACAAAACAGAACAGGGTCTCAAATTTAGAAAACCAACTTATGCTTGCTTAAGGGGAAAGGTGAGTTGGGGTGCTACATAAATCCAGAGATTGAAATGAGCACAGATAAAGTTCCTTAAGCCAAATATGGAATAGACAAGAGCTACTCCTTGCTCAACGTAATGGACTCAACACCCCATATTAAACGCCTAAGAATGTACCTGACTAGTAAGTATCTTAAAACCTATGGATTGCTATGTCTCCAAAAGAGAATCAAGCGTGTGTACAGGGGCATAAACGCAGCAGTGATAGGATTGGAGAGGTTCGGTGAGCAAATGAAGACCCTTTGAAGTCATATTGCATGGTACCCATTCCACGGGTCTCAACTCTCCAGGTTTAAGGTATTCTTCCTTCAGCTAAAACATGCATGAGGAACCCAGAGTAGGATCAACCGTGTGAACGGGAGACGTGTTCAAATATGTCTCAGTTTTCCTCCCCTGGTACTCGGGTGCAACATTCCGGACGCTTTACTAACACTCTCCCCACTTGGAGAGTCAGCGCCTTTAACCTCCTGTTTGGCCCAGTTTGCCATTTCTGCGGAAGACGAACAGGAATAGGGAGAACCAATGAGACACTAGCTGGAGGTGTCTGGACGGGCAAATTTAACTCTCATTTCCCACCAGGAAGAGGAATTAACCAAAGGCTCAGCGTGCCGTGCCGGAACCAGATTAGGGCCTGAAGCCATCCTGTGGTGTTGCGGCCAGCTCACAAGAAAGCGAGTTGAAGAAAGGAGCTCAGGGGCACTGTAATTCACAAACCTGCAGAGTTATAAATGACAGCTATCGTCCAAAAATATACTGAAGTATGGCTGCCAAGAGGACTTGAAAACGGGGCAGAATTGCAGGAAACCGATTTCAGGAGGTAGACTGGAATTGCATTGAAAGCATAGGAAAAGAGGCAGAGCGTCCACAATGATGCACCTGGCCAAAAAGTGCGTATGCGTTTTTTCCTGAATATATTCAGGAAAAAACGCATACGCACTTTTTGGCCAACCAAGCAAGCTTGTAAAGGAAATCTGCACTACAATGAAGTCTCACTTCCCCCCGATCAAAAGGGCCATCTGAAAAAAGTGTAAAATCCAGAAAGGCAGGACAGGCCATGGAGAACTGGGAGCCTTGTTATGCTGATGGGAGGGATGTAAATTGCCAACAGACACTCGGGAGAAGTGTATGGTGTTTCCTGAAACATCTAAAAAACAAAGCAACAGAGCCTAGGGCACTTCCACATATGGTCCTATAGCTTAGGGAAATTAAAATCAAAAAGACACAGCCACCCCAAAGTATGGTACGGCTCTGTTTACAAGAACCTCGTTTACTGTACAAGTTCAACATCGCAGAAAGTGAAAAATGGATAAAGAAGTTGTGGTATTTACTTACAAAGCAATATCACTCAGCAATGAAATCTATGTCATCAGGCCCTTAGCAGCACAATGAGTGGATTCAGGTATGATGATTCTAACTGAAATAAGTCACACAGAAAAAGAAACATCATAAGATATCAGTAATACACGGAATGTAAACTTGGCTACACAGGAACTGAATTACAGAACAGAACAGGGTCTCAAATTTAGAAAACCAACTTATGCTTGCTTAAGGGTAAAGGTGAGTTGGGGTGCTGCATAAAACCAGAGATTGAAATGAGCACAGATAAAGTTCCTTAAGCCAAATATGGAATAGACAAGAGCTACTCCTTGCTCAACGAAATGGACTCAACACCGCATATTAAACGCCTAAGAATGTACCTGACTAGTAAGTATCTTAAAACCTATGGATTGCTATGTCTCCAAAAGAGAATCAAGCATGTGTACAGGGGCATAAACGCAGCAGTGATAGGATTGGAGAGGTTCGGTGAGCAAATGAAGACCCTTTGAAGTCATATTGCATGGTACCCATTCCACGGGTCTCAACTCTCCAGGTTTAAGGTATTCTTCCTTCAGCTAAAACATGCATGTGGAACCCAGAGTATGATCAACCGTGTGAACGGGAGACGTGTTCAACTATGTCTCAGTTTTCTTCCCCTGGTACTCGGGTGCAATATTCCAGACGCTTTACTAACTCTCTCCCCACTTGGAGAGTCAGTGCCTTTAACCTCCTGTTTGGCCCAGTTTGCAATTTCTGCGGAAGATGAACAGGAATAGGGAGAACCAATGAGAGACTAGCTGGAGGTGTCTGGACGGGCAAATTTAACTGTCATTTCCCACCAGGAAGAGGAAATAACCAAAGGCTCAGCGTGCCGTGCCGGAACCAGATTAGGGCCTGAAGCCATCCTGCGGTGTTGCGGCCAGCTCACAAGAAAGCGAGTTGAAGAAAGGAGCTCAGGGGCACTGTAATGCATAAACCTGCAGAGTTATAAATGACAGCTATCGTCCAAAAATATACTGAAGTAAGGCTGCCAAGAGGACTTGAAAGCGGCGCAGAATTGCAGGAAACCGATTTCAGGAGGTAGACTGGAATTGCATTGAAAGCATAGGAAAAGAGGCAGAACGTCCACAATGATGCACTTGGCCAAAAAGGGCGTATGCGTTTTTTCCTGAATATATTCAGGTAAAAACGCATACACCCTTTTTGGCCAACCAAGCGAGCTTGCAAAGGAAATCTGCACTACAATGAAGTCTCACTTCCCCCCGGTCAAAAGGGCCATCTGAAAAAAGTGTAAAATCCAGAAAGGCAGGACAGGCCATGGAGAACTGGGAGCCTTGTTATGCTGATGGGCGGGATGTAAATTGCCAACAGACACTCGGGAGAAGTGTATGGTGTTTCCTGAAACATCTGAAAAACAAAGCAACAGAGCCTAGGGCACTTCCACTTATGGTCCTATAGCTTAGGGAAATTAAAATCAAAAAGACACAGCCACCCCAAAGTTTGGGACGCCTCTGTTTACAAGAACCTCGTTTACCGTACAAGTTCAATATCACAGAAAGTGAAAAATGGATAAAGAACTTGTGGTACTTACGTACAATGCAGTATCACTCAGCAATGAAATCTATGTCATCAGGCCCGTAGCAGCATAATGAGTGGATTCAGGTACGATGATTCTAACTGAAATAAGTCACACAGAAAAAGAAACATCATAAGGTATCACTAATACACGGAATGTAAACTTGGCTACAGAGGAACTGAATTCCAAAACAGAACAGGGTCTCAAATTTAGAAAACCAACTTATGCTTGCTTAAGGGGAAAGGTGAGTTGGGGTGCTGCATAAAACCAGAGATTGAAATGAGCACAGATAAAGTTCCTTAAGCCAAATATGGAATAGACAAGAGCTACTCCTTGCTCAACGAAATGGACTCAACTCCCCATATTAAACGCCTAAGAATGTACCTGACTAGTAAGTATCTTAAAACCTATGGATTGCTATGTCTCCGAAAGAGAATCAAGCGTGTGTACAGGGGCATAAACGCAGCAGTGATAGGATTGGAGCGGTTCGGTGAGCAAATGAAGACCCTTTGAGGTCATATTGCATGGTACCCATTCCACGGGTCTCAACTCTCCAGGTTTAAGGTATTCTTCCTTCAGCAAAAACATGCATGTGGAACCCAGAGTATGATCAACCGTGTGAACGGGAGACGTGTTCAAATATGTCTCAGTTTTCCTTCCCTGGTACTCGGGTGCAACATTCCAGACGCTTTACTAACACTCTCCCCACTTGGAGAGTCAGCGCCTTTAACCTCCTGTTTGGCCCAGTTTGCAATTTCTGCGGAAGATGAACAGGAATAGGGAGAACCAATGAGAGACTAGCTGGATGTGTCTGGACGGGCAAATTTAACTCTCATTTCCCACCAGGAAGAGGAAATAACCAAAGGCTCAGCGTGCCGTGCCGGAACCAGATTAGGGCCTGAAGCCATCCTGCGGTGTTACGGCCAGGTCACAAGAAAGCGAGTTGAAGAAAGGAGCTCAGGGGCACTGTAATTCACAAACCTGCAGAGATATAAATGACAGCTATCGTCCAAAAATATACTGAAGTAAGGCTGCCAAGAGGACTTGAAAGCGGGGCAGAATTGCAGGAAACCGATTTCAGGAGGTAGACTGGAATTGCATTGAAAGCATAGGAAAAGAGGCAGAACGTCCACAATGATGCACTTGGCCAAAAAGGGCGTATGCGTTTTTTCCTGAATATATTCAGGAAAAAACGCATACGCCCTTTTTGGGCAACCAAGCAAGCTTGCAAAGGAAATCTGCACTACAATGAAGACTCACTTCCCCCCGGTCAAAAGGGCCATCTGAAAAAAGTGTAAAATCCAGAAAGGCAGGACAGGCCATGGAGAACTGGGAGCCTTGTTATGCTGATTGGCGGGATGTAAATTGCCAACAGACACTTGGGAGAAGTGTATGGTGTTTCCTGAAACATCTAAAAAACAAAGCAACAGAGCCTAGGGCACTTCCACTTATGGTCCTATAGCTTAGGGAAATTAAAATCAAAAAGACACAGCCACCCCAAAGTTTGGGACACCTCTGTTTACAAGAACCTCGTTTACCGTACAAGTTCAGTATCACAGAAAGTGAAAAATGGATAAAGAACATGTGGTACTTATGTACAATGCAGTATCACTCAGCAATGAAATCTATGTCATCAGGCCCATAGCAGCATAATGAGTGGATTCAGGTACGATGGTTCTAACTGAAATAAGTCACACAGAAAAAGAAACATCATAAGATATCACTAATACATGGAATGTAAACTTGGCTACACAGGAACTGAATTCCAAAACAGAACAGGGTCTCAAATTTAGAAAACCAACTTATGCTTGCTTAATGGGAAAGGTGAGTTGGGGTGCTGCATAAAACCAGAGATTGAAATGAGCACAGATAAAGTTCCTTAAGCCAAATATGGAATAGACAAGAGCTACTCCTTGCTCAACGAAATGGACTCAACACCCCATATTAAACGCCTAAGAATGTACCTGACTAGTAAGTATCTTAAAACCTATGGATTGCTATGTCTCCAAAAGAGAATCAAGCGTGTGTACAGGGGCATAAACGCAGCAGTGATAGGATTGGAGAGGTTCGGTGAGCAAATGAAGACCCTTTGAAGTCATATTGCATGGTACCCATTCCACGGGTTTCAACTACCCAGGTTTAAGGTATTCTTCCTTCAGCTACAACATGCATGTGGAACCTAGAGTATGATAAACCGTGTGAACGGGAGACGTGTTCAAATATGTCTCAGTTTTCGTACCCTGGTACTCGGGTGCAACATTCCAGACGCTTTACTAACACTCTCCCGACTTGGAGAGTCAGCGCCTTTAACCTCCTGTTTGGCCCAGTTTGCAATTTCTGCGGAAGATGAACAGGAATAGCGAGAACCAATGAGAGACTAGCTGGAGGTGTCTGGACGGGCAAATTTAACTCTCATTTCCCACCAGGAAGAGGAAATAACCAAAGGCTCAGCATGCCGTGCCGGAACCAGATTAGGGCCTGAAGCCATGCTGCGGTGTTGCGGCCAGGTCACAAGAAAGCGAGTTGAAGAAAGGCGCTCAGGGGCACTGTAATTCACAAACCTGCAGAGTTATAAATGACAGCTATCGTCCAAAAATATACTGAAGTAAGGCTGCCAAGAGGACTTGAAAGCGGGGCAGAATTGCAGGAAACCGATTTCAGGAGGTAGACTGGAATTGCATTGAAAGCATAGGAAAAGAGACAGAACGTCCACAATGATGGACTTGGCCAAAAAGGGCGTATGCGGTTTTTCCTGAATATATTCAGGAAAAAACGCATACGCCCTTTTTGGCCAACCAAGCAAGCTTGCAAAGGAAATCTGCACTACAATGAAGTCTCACTTCCCCCCGGTCAAAAGGGCCATCTGAAAAAAGTGTAAAATCCAGAAAGGCAGGACAGGCCATGGAGAACTGGGAGCCTTGTTATGCTGATTGGCGGGATGTAAATTGCCAACAGACACTCGGGAGAAGTGTATGGTGTTTCCTGAAACATCTAAAAAACAAAGCAACAGAGCCTAGGGCACTTCCACTTATGGTCCTATAGCTTAGGGAAATTAAAATCAAAAAGACACAGCCACCCCAAAGTTTGGGACGCCTCTGTTTACAAGAACCTCGTTTACCGTACAAGTTCAACATCACAGAAAGTGAAAAATGGATAAAGAAGTTGTGGTATTTACTTATAAACAATATCACTCAGCAATGAAATCTATGTCATCAGGCCCTTAGCAGCACAATGAGTGGATTCAGGTATGATGATTCTAACTGAAATAAGTCACACAGAAAAAGAAACATCATAAGATATCAGTAATACACGGAATGTAAACTTGGCTACACAGGAACTGAATTACAGAACAGAACAGGGTCTCAAATTTAGAAAACCAACTTATGCTTGCTTAAGGGGAAAGGTGAGTTGGGGTGCTGCATAAAACCAGAGATTGAAATGAGCACAGATAAAGTTCCTTAAGCCAAATATGGAATAGACAAGAGCTACTCCTTGCTCAACGAAATGGACTCAACACCCCATATTAAACGCCTAAGAATGTACCTGACTAGTAAGTATCTTAAAACCTATGGATTGCTATGTCTCGAAAAGAGAATCAAGCATGTGTACAGGGGCATAAACGCAGCAGTGATAGGATTGGAGAGGTTCGGTGAGCAAATGAAGACCCTTTGAAGTCATATTGCATGGTACCCATTCCACGGGTCTCAACTCTCCAGGTTTAAGGTATTCTTCCTTCAGCTAAAACATGCATGTGGAACCCAGAGTATGATCAACCGTGTGAACGGGAGACGTGTTCAAATATGTCTCAGTTTTCCTCCCCTGGTACTCGGGTGCAACATTCCAGACGCTTTACTAACACTCTCCCCACTTGGAGAGTCAGCGCCTTTAACCTCCTGTTTGGCCCAGTTTGCAATTTCTGCGGAAGATGAACAGGAATAGCGAGAACCAATGAGAGACTAGCTGGAGGTGTCTGGACGGGCAAATTTAACTCTCATTTCCCACCAGGAAGAGGAAATAACCAAAGGCTCAGCGTGCCGTGCCGGAACCAGATTAGGGCCTGAAGCCATCCTGCAGTGTTGCGGCCAGCTCAAAAGAAAGCGAGTTGAAGAAAGGCGCTCAGGGGCACTGTAATTCACAAACCTGCAGAGTTATAAATGACAGCTATCGTCCAAAAATATACTGAAGTAAGGCTGCCAAGAGGACTTGAAAGCGGGGCAGAATTGCAGGAAACCGATTTCAGGAGGTAGACTGGAATTGCATTGAAAGCATAGGAAAAGAGGCAGAACGTCCACAATGATGCACTTGGCCAAAAAGGGCGTATGCGTTTTTTCCTGAATATATTCAGGAAAAAACGCATACGCCCTTTTTGGCCAACCAAGCAAGCTTGCAAAGGAAATCTGCACTACAATGAAGTCTCACTTCCCCCCGGTCAAAAGGGCCATCTGAAAAAAGTGTAAAATCCAGAAAGTCAGGACAGGCCATGGAGAACTGGGAGCCTTGTTATGCTGATGGGCGGGATGTAAATTGCCAACAGACACTCGGGAGAAGTGTATGGTGTTTCCTGAAATATCTAAAAAACAAAGCAACAGAGCCTAGGGCACTTCCACTTATGGTCCTATAGCTTAGGGAAATTAAAATCAAAAAGACACAGCCACCCCAAAGTTTGGGACGCCTCTGTTTACAAGAACCTCGTTTACCGTACAAGTTCAATATCACAGAAAGTGAAAAATGGATAAAGAACTTGTGGTACTTACGTACAATGCAGTATCACTCAGCAATGAAATCTATGTCATCAGGCCCGTAGCAGCATAATGAGTGGATTCAGGTACGATGATTCTACCTGAAATAAGTCACACAGAAAAAGAAACATCATAAGATATCACTAATACACGGAATGTAAACTTGGCTACACAGGAACTGAATTCCAAAACAGAACAGGGTCTCAAATTTAGAAAACCAACTTATGCTTGCTTAAGGGGAAAGGTGAGTTGGGGTGCTGCATAAAACCAGAGATTGAAATGAGCACAGATAAAGTTCCTTAAGCCAAATATGGAATAGACAAGAGCTACTCCTTGCTCAACGAAATGGACTCAACACCCCATATTAAACGCCTAAGAATGTACCTGACTAGTAAGTATCTTAAAACCTATGGATTGCTATGTCTCCGAAAGCGAATCAAGCATGTGTACAGGGGCATAAACGCAGCAGTGATAGGATTGGAGAGGTTCGGTGAGCAAATGAAAACCCTTTGAAGTCATATTGCATGGTACCCATTCCACGGGTTTCAACTACCCAGGTTTAAGGTATTCTTCCTTCAGCTAAAACATGCATGTGGAACCTAGAGTATGATCAACCGTGTGATCGGGAGACGTGTTCAAATATGTCTCAGTTTAAGTACCCTGGTACTCGGGTGCAACATTCCAGATGCTTTACTAACACTCTCCCGACTTGGAGAGTCAGTCCCTTTAACCTCCTGTTTGGCCCAGTTTGCAATTTCTGCGGAAGATGAACAGGAATAGCGAGAACCAATGAGAGACTAGCTGGAGGTGTCTGGACGGGCAAATTTAACTCTCATTTCCCACCAGGAAGAGGAATTAACCAAAGGCTCAGCGTGCCGTGCCGGAACCAGATTAGGGCCTGAAGCCATCCTGTGGTGTTGCGGCCTGGTCACAAGAAAGCGAGTTGAAGAAAGGAGCTCAGGAGCACTGTAATTCACAAACCTGCAGAGTTATAAATGACAGCTATCGTCCAAAAATATACTGAAGTAAGGCTGCCAAGAGGACTTGAAAGCAGGGCAGAATTGCAAGAAACCGATTTCAGGAGGTAGACTGGAATTGCATTGAAAGCATAGGAAAAGAGGCAGAACGTCCACAATGATGCACTTGGCGAAAAAGGGCGTATGCGTTTTTTCCTGAATATATTCAGGAAAAAACGCATACGCCCTTTTTGGCCAACCAAGGAAGCTTGCAAAGGAAATCTGCACTACAATGAAGTGTCACTTCCCCCCGGTCCAAAGGGCCATCTGAAAAAAGTGTAAAATCCAGAAAGGCAGGACAGGCCATGGAGAACTGGGAGCCTTGTTATGCTGATGGGAGGGATGTAAATTGCCAACAGACACTCGGGAGAAGTGTATGGTGCTTCCTGAAACATCTAAAAAACAAAGCAACAGAGCCTAGGGCACTTCCACTTATGGTCCTATAGCTTAGGGAAATTAAAATCAAAAAGACACAGCCACCCCAAAGTTTGGGACTGCTCTGTTTACAAGAACCTCGTTTACAGTACAAGTTCAACATCACAGAAAGTGAAAAATGGATAAAGAAGTTGTGGTATTTACTTACAAAGCAATATCACTCAGCAATGAAATCTATGTCATCAGGCCCTTAGCAGCACAATGAGTGGATTCAGGTACGATGATTCTAACTGAAATAAGTCACACAGAAAAAGAAACATCATAAGATATCAGTAATACACGGAATGTAAACTTGGCTACACAGGAACTGAATTACAGAACAGAACAGGGTCTCAAATTTAGAAAACCAACTTATGCTTGCTTAAGGGGAAAGGTGAGTTGGGGTGCTGCATAAAACCAGAGATTGAAATGAGCACAGATAAAGTTCCTTAAGCCAAATATGGAATAGACAAGAGCTACTCCTTGCTCAACAAAATGGACTCAACACCCCATATTAAACGCCTAAGAATGTACCTGACTAGTAAGTATCTTAAAACCTATGGATTGCTATGTCTCCAAAAGAGAATCAAGCGTGTGTACAGGGGCATAAACGCAGCAGTGATAGGATTGGAGAGGTTCGGTGAGCAAATGAAGACCCTTTGAAGTCATATTGCATGGTACCCATTCCACGGGTCTCAACTCTCCAGGTTTAAGGTATTCTTCCTTCAGCTAAAACATGCATGTGGAACCCAGAGTATGATCAACCGTGTGAACGGGAGACGTGTTCAAATATGTCTCAGTTTTCCTCCCCTGGTACTCGGGTGCAACATTCCAGACGCTTTACTAACACTCTCCCCACTTGGAGAGTCAGCGCCTTTAACCTCCTGTTTGGCCCAGTTTGCAATTTCTGCGGAAGATGAACAGGAATAGGGAGAACCAATGAGAGACTAGCTGGAGGTGTCTGGACGGGCAAATTTAACTCTCATTTCCCACCAGGAAGAGGAAATAACCAAAGGCTCAGCGTGCCGTGCCGGAACCAGATTAGGGCCTGAAGCCATCCTGCAGTGTTGCGGCCAGCTCAAAAGAAAGCGAGTTGAAGAAAGGCGCTCAGGGGCACTGTAATTCACAAACCTGCAGAGTTATAAATGACAGCTATCGTCCAAAAATATACTGAAGTAAGGCTGCCAAGAGGACTTGAAAGCGGGGCAGAATTGCAGGAAACCGATTTCAGGAGGTAGACTGGAATTGCATTGAAAGCATAGGAAAAGAGGCAGAACGTCCACAATGATGCACTTGGCCAAAAAGGGCGTATGCGTTTTTTCCTGAATATATTCAGGAAAAAACGCATACGCCCTTTTTGGCCAACCAAGCAAGCTTGCAAAGGAAATCTGCACTACAATGAAGTCTCACTTCCCCCCGGTCAAAAGGGCCATCTGAAAAAAGTGTAAAATCCAGAAAGTCAGGACAGGCCATGGAGAAATGGGAGCCTTGTTATGCTGATGGGCGGGATGTAAATTGCCAACAGACACTCGGGAGAAGTGTATGGTGTTTCCTGAAATATCTAAAAAACAAAGCAACAGAGCCTAGGGCACTTCCACTTATGGTCCTATAGCTTAGGGAAATTAAAATCAAAAAGACACAGCCACCCCAAAGTTTGGGACGCCTCTGTTTACAAGAACCTCGTTTACCGTACAAGTTCAATATCACAGAAAGTGAAAAATGGATAAAGAACTTGTGGTACTTACGTACAATGCAGTATCACTCAGCAATGAAATCTATGTCATCAGGCCCGTAGCAGCATAATGAGTGGATTCAGGTACGATGATTCTAACTGAAATAAGTCACACAGAAAAAGAAACATCATAAGATATCAGTAATACACGGAATGTAAACTTGGCTACACAGGAACTGAATTACAGAACAGAACAGGGTCTCAAATTTAGAAAACCAACTTATGCTTGCTTAAGGGGAAAGGTGACTTGGGGTGCTGCATAAAACCAGAGATTGAAATGAGCACAGATAAAGTTCCTTAAGCCAAATATGGAATAGACAAGAGCTACTCCTTGCTCAACAAAATGGACTCAACACCCCATATTAAACGCCTAAGAATGTACCTGACTAGTAAGTATCTTAAAACCTATGGATTGCTATGTCTCCAAAAGAGAATCAAGCGTGTGTACAGGGGCATAAACGCAGCAGTGATAGGATTGGAGAGGTTCGGTGAGCAAATGAAGACCCTTTGAAGTCATATTGCATGGTACCCATTCCACGGGTCTCAACTCTCCAGGTTTAAGGTATTCTTCCTTCAGCTAAAACATGCATGTGGAACCCAGAGTATGATCAACCGTGTGAACGGGAGACGTGTTCAAATATGTCTCAGTTTTCCTCCCCTGGTACTCGGGTGCAACATTCCAGACGCTTTACTAACACTCTCCCCACTTGGAGAGTCAGCGCCTTTAACCTCCTGTTTGGCCCAGTTTGCAATTTCTGCGGAAGATGAACAGGAATAGGGAGAACCAATGAGAGACTAGCTGGAGGTGTCTGGACGGGCAAATTTAACTCTCATTTCCCACCAGGAAGAGGAAATAACCAAAGGCTCAGCGTGCCGTGCCGGAACCAGATTAGGGCCTGAAGCCATCCTGCAGTGTTGCGGCCAGCTCAAAAGAAAGCGAGTTGAAGAAAGGCGCTCAGGGGCACTGTAATTCACAAACCTGCAGAGTTATAAATGACAGCTATCGTCCAAAAATATACTGAAGTAAGGCTGCCAAGAGGACTTGAAAGCGGGGCAGAATTGCAGGAAACCGATTTCAGGAGGTAGACTGGAATTGCATTGAAAGCATAGGAAAAGAGGCAGAACGTCCACAATGATGCACTTGGCCAAAAAGGGCGTATGCGTTTTTTCCTGAATATATTCAGGAAAAAACGCATACGCCCTTTTTGGCCAACCAAGCAAGCTTGCAAAGGAAATCTGCACTACAATGAAGTCTCACTTCCCCCCGGTCAAAAGGGCCATCTGAAAAAAGTGTAAAATCCAGAAAGTCAGGACAGGCCATGGAGAACTGGGAGCCTTGTTATGCTTATGGGCGGGATGTAAATTGCCAACAGACACTCGGGAGAAGTGTATGGTGTTTCCTGAAATATCTAAAAAACAAAGCAACAGAGCCTAGGGCACTTCCACTTATGGTCCTATAGCTTAGGGAAATTAAAATCAAAAAGACACAGCCACCCCAAAGTTTGGGACGCCTCTGTTTACAAGAACCTCGTTTACCGTACAAGTTCAATATCACAGAAACTGAAAAATGGATAAAGAACTTGTGGTACTTACGTACAATGCAGTATCACTCAGCAATGAAATCTATGTCATCAGGCCCGTAGCAGCATAATGAGTGGATTCAGGTACGATGATTCTACCTGAAATAAGTCACACAGAAAAAGAAACATCATAAGATATCACTAATACACGGAATGTAAACTTGGCTACACAGGAACTGAATTCCAAAACAGAACAGGGTCTCAAATTTAGAAAACCAACTTATGCTTGCTTAAGGGGAAAGGTGAGTTGGGGTGCTGCATAAAACCAGAGATTGAAATGAGCACAGATAAAGTTCCTTAAGCCAAATATGGAATAGACAAGAGCTACTCCTTGCTCAACGAAATGGACTCAACACCCCATATTAAACGCCTAAGAATGTACCTGACTAGTAAGTATCTTAAAACCTATGGATTGCTATGTCTCCGAAAGCGAATCAAGCATGTGTACAGGGGCATAAACGCAGCAGTGATAGGATTGGAGAGGTTCGGTGAGCAAATGAAGACCCTTTGAAGTCATATTGCATGGTACCCATTCCACGGGTTTCAACTACCCAGGTTTAAGGTATTCTTCCTTCAGCTAAAACATGCATGTGGAACCTAGAGTATGATCAACCATGTGATCGGGAGACGTGTTCAAATATGTCTCAGTTTTCGTACCCTGGTACTCGGGTGCAACATTCCAGACGGTTTACTAACACTCTCCCCACTTGGAGAGTCAGCGCCTTTAACCTCCTGTTTGGCCCAGTTTGCAATTTCTGCGGAAGATGAACAGGAATAGGGAGAACCAATGAGAGACTAGCTGGAGGTGTCTGGACGGGCAAATTTAACTCTCATTTCCCACCAGGAAGAGGAAATAACCAAAGGCTCAGCGTGCCGTGCCGGAACCAGATTAGGGCCTGAAGCCATCCTGCAGTGTTGCGGCCAGCTCTAAAGAAAGCGAGTTGAAGAAAGGCGCTCAGGGGCACTGAAATTCACAAACCTGCAGAGTTATAAATGACAGCTATCGTCCAAAAATATACTGAAGTAAGGCTGCCAAGAGGACTTGAAAGCGGGGCAGAATTGCAGGAAACCGATTTCAGGAGGTAGACTGGAATTGCATTGAAAGCATAGGAAAAGAGGCAGAACGTCCACAATGATGCACTTGGCCAAAAAGGGCGTATGCGTTTTTTCCTGAATATATTCAGGAAAAAACGCATACGCCCTTTTTGGCCAACCAAGCAAGCTTGCAAAGGAAATCTGCACTACAATGAAGTCTCACTTCCCCCCGGTCAAAAGGGCCATCTGAAAAAAGTGTAAAATCCAGAAAGGCAGGACAGGCCATGGAGAACTGGGAGCCTTGTTATGCTTATGGGCGGGATGTAAATTGCCAACAGACACTCGGGAGAAGTGTATGGTGTTTCCTGAAATATCTAAAAAACAAAGCAACAGAGCCTAGGGCACTTCCACTTATGGTCCTATAGCTTAGGGAAATTAAAATCAAAAAGACACAGCCACCCCAAAGTTTGGGACGCCTCTGTTTACAAGAACCTCGTTTACCGTACAAGTTCAATATCACAGAAAGTGAAAAATGGATAAAGAACTTGTGGTACTTACGTACAAAGCAATATCACTCAGCAATGAAATCTATGTCATCAGGCCCGTAGCAGCATAATGAGTGGATTCAGGTACGATGATTCTACCTGAAATAAGTCACACAGAAAAAGAAACATCATAAGATATCACTAATACACGGAATGTAAACTTGGCTACACAGGAACTGAATTCCAAAACAGAACAGGGTCTCAAATTTAGAAAACCAACTTATGCTTGCTTAAGGGGAAAGGTGAGTTGGGGTGCTGCATAAAACCAGAGATTGAAATGAGCACAGATAAAGTTCCTTAAGCCAAATATGGAATAGACAAGAGCTACTCCTTGCTCAACGAAATGGACTCAACACCCCATATTAAACGCCTAAGAATGTACCTGACTAGTAAGTATCTTAAAACCTATGGATTGCTATGTCTCCGAAAGAGAATCAATCATGGGTACAGGGGCATAAACGCAGCAGTGATAGGATTGGAGAGGTTCGGTGAGCAAATGAAGACCCTTTGAAGTCATATTGCATGGTACCCATTCCACGGGTTTCAACTACCCAGGTTTAAGGTATTCTTCCTTCAGCTAAAACATGCATGTGGAACCTAGAGTATGATCAACCATGTGATCGGGAGACGTGTTCAAATATGTCTCAGTTTTCGTACCCTGGTACTCGGGTGCAACATTCCAGACGCTTTACTAACACTCTCCCGACTTGGAGAGTCAGTCCCTTTAACCTCCTGTTTGGCCCAGTTTGCAATTTCTGCGGAAGATGAACAGGAATAGCGAGAACCAATGAGAGACTACCTGGAGGTGTCTGGACGGGCAAATTTAACTCTCATTTCCCACCAGGAAGAGGAATTAACCAAAGGCTCAGCGTGCCGTGCCGGAACAAGATTAGGGCCTGAAGCCATCCTGTGGTGTTGCGGCCTGGTCACAAGAAAGCGAGTTGAAGAAAGGAGCTCAGGAGCACTGTAATTCACAAACCTGCAGAGTTATAAATGACAGCTATCGTCCAAAAATATACTGAAGTAAGGCTGCCAAGAGGACTTGAAAGCAGGGCAGAATTGCAGGAAACCGATTTCAGGAGGTAGAGTGGAATTGCATTGAAAGCATAGGAAAAGAGGCAGAACGTCCACAATGATGCACTTGGCCAAAAAGGGCGTATGCGTTTTTTCCTGAATATATTCAGGAAAAAACGCATACGCCCTTTTTGGCCAACCAAGCAAGCTTGCAAAGGAAATCTACACTACAATGAAGTCTCACTTCCCCCCGGTCCAAAGGGCCATCTGAAAAAATTGTAAAATCCAGAAAGGCAGGACAGGCCATGGAGAACTGGGAGCCTTGTTATGCTGATGGGAGGGATGTAAATTGCCAACAGACACTCGGGAGAAGTGTATGGTGCTTCCTGAAACATCTAAAAAACAAAGCAACAGAGCCTAGGGCACTTCCACTTATGGTCCTATAGCTTAGGGAAATTAAAATCAAAAAGACACAGCCACCCCAAAGTTTGGGACTGCTCTGTTTACAAGAACCTCGTTTACAGTACAAGTTCAACATCACAGAAAGTGAAAAATGGATAAAGAAGTTGTGGTATTTACTTATAAAGCAATATCACTCAGCAATGAAATCTATGTCATCAGGCCCTTAGCAGCACAATGAGTGGATTCAGGTATGATGATTCTAACTGAAATAAGTCACACAGAAAAAGAAACATCATAAGATATCAGTAATACACGGAATGTAAACTTGGCTACACAGGAACTGAATTACAGAACAGAACAGGGTCTCAAATTTAGAAAACCAACTTATGCTTGCTTAAGGGGAAAGGTGAGTTGGGGTGCTGCATAAAACCAGAGATTGAAATGAGCACAGATAAAGTTCCTTAAGCCAAATATGGAATAGACAAGAGCTACTCCTTGCTCAACGAAATGGACTCAACACCCCATATTAAACGCCTAAGAATGTACCTGACTAGTAAGTATCTTAAAACCTATGGATTGCTATGTCTCCGAAAGAGAATCAAGCATGTGTACAGGGGCATAAACGCAGCAGTGATAGGATTGGAGAGGTTCGGTGAGCAAATGAAGACCCTTTGAAATCATATTGCATGGTACCCATTCCACGGGTCTCAACTCTCCAGGTTTAAGGTATTCTTCCTTCAGCTAAAACATGCATGTGGAACCCAGAGTATGATCAACCGTGTGAACGGGAGACGTGTTCAAATATGTCTCAGTTTTCCTCCCCTGGTACTCGGGTGCAACATTCCAGACGCTTTACTAACACTCTCCCCACTTGGAGAGTCAGCGCCTTTAACCTCCTGTTTGGCCCAGTTTGCAATTTCTGCGGAAGATGAACAGGAATAGGGATAACCAATGAGAGACTAGCTGGAGGTGTCTGGACGGGCAAATTTAACTCTCATTTCCCACCAGGAAGAGGAAATAACCAAAGGCTCAGCGTGCCGTGCCGGAACCAGATTAGGGCCTGAAGCCATCCTGCAGTGTTGCGGCCAGCTCAAAAGAAAGCGAGTTGAAGAAAGGCGCTCACGGGCACTGTAATTCACAAACCTGCAGAGTTATAAATGACAGCTATTGTCCAAAAATATACTGAAGTAAGGCTGCCAAGAGGACTTGAAAGCGGGGCAGAATTGCAGGAATCCGATTTCAGGAGGTAGACTGGAATTGCATTGAAAGCATAGGAAAAGAGGCAGAACGTCCACAATGATGCACTTGGCCAAAAAGGGCGTATGCGTTTTTTCCTGAATATATTCAGGAAAAAACGCATACGCCCTTTTTGGCCAACCAAGCAAGCTTGCAAAGGAAATCTGCACTACAATGAAGTCTCACTTCCCCCCGGTCAAAAGGGCCATCTGAAAAAAGTGTAAAATCCAGAAAGTCAGGACAGGCCATGGAGAACTGGGAGCCTTGTTATGCTTATGGGCGGGATGTAAATTGCCAACAGACACTCGGGAGAAGTGTATGGTGTTTCCTGAAATATCTAAAAAACAAAGCAACAGAGCCTAGGGCACTTCCACTTATGGTCCTATAGCTTAGGGAAATTAAAATCAAAAAGACACAGCCACCCCAAAGTTTGGGACTGCTCAGTTTACAAGAACCTCGTTTACAGTACAAGTTCAACATCACAGAAAGTGAAAAATGGATAAAGAAGTTGTGGTATTTACTTACAAAGCAATATCACTCAGCAATGAAATCTATGTCATCAGGCCCTTAGCAGCACAATGAGTGGATTCAGGTACGATGATTCTAACTGAAATAAGTCACACAGAAAAAGAAACATCATAAGATATCAGTAATACACGGAATGTAAACTTGGCTACACAGGAACTGAATTACAGAACAGAACAGGGTCTCAAATTTAGAAAACCAACTTATGCTTGCTTAAGGGTAAAGGTGAGTTGGGGTGCTGCATAAAACCAGAGATTGAAATGAGCACAGATAAAATTCCTTAAGCCAAATATGGAATAGACAAGAGCTACTCCTTGCTCAACGAAATGGACTCAACACCGCATATTAAACGCCTAAGAATGTACCTGACTAGTAAGTATCTTAAAACCTATGGATTGCTATGTCTCCAAAAGAGAATCAAGCGTGTGTACAGTGGCATAAACGCAGCAGTGATAGGATTGGAGAGGTTCGGTGAGCAAATGAAGACCCTTTGAAGTCATATTGCATGGTACCCATTCCACGGGTCTCAACTCTCCAGGTTTAAGGTATTCTTCCTTCAGCTAAAACATGCATGTGGAACCCAGAGTATGATCAACCGTGGGAACGGGAGACGTGTTCAAATATGTCTCAGTTTTCCTCCCCTGGTACTCGGGTGCAACATTCCAGACGCTTTACTAACACTCTCCCCACTTGGAGAGTCAGCGCCTTTAACCTCCTGTTTGGCCCAGTTTGCAATTTCTGCGGAAGATGAACAGGAATAGGGAGAACCAATGAGAGACTAGCTGGACGTGTCTGAACGGACAAATTTAACTCTCATTTCCCACCAGGAAGAGGAATTAACCAAAGGCTCAGCATGCCGTGCCGGAACCAGATTAGGGCCTGAAGCCATCCTGCGGTGTTGCGGCCAGCTCACAAGAAAGTGAGTTGAAGAAAGGAGCTCAGGGGCACTGTAATTCACAAACCTGCAGAGTTATAAATGACAGCTATCGTCCAAAAATATACTGAAGTAAGGCTGCCAAGAGGACTTGAAAGCGGGGCAGAATTGCAGGAAACCGATTTCAGGAGGTAGACTGGAATTGCATTGAAAGCATAGGAAAAGAGGCAGAACGTCCACAATGATGCACTTGGCCAAAAAGGGCGTATGCGTTTTTTCCTGAATATATTCAGGAAAAAACGCATACGCCCTTTTTGGCCAACCAAGCAAGCTTGCAAAGGAAATCTGCACTACAATGAAGTCTCACTTCCCCCCGGTCAAAAGGGCCATCTGATAAAAGTGTAAAATCCAGAAAGGCAGGACAGGCCATGGAGAACTGGGAGCCTTGTTATGCTGATGGGCGGGATGTAAATTGCCAACAGACACTCGGGAGAAGTGTATGGTGTTTCCTGAAACATCTAAAAAACACAGCAACAGAGCCTAGGGCACTTCCACTTATGGTCCTATAGCTTAGGAAAATTAAAATCAAAAAGACACAGCCACCCCAAAGTTTGGGACGCCTCTGTTTACAAGAACCTCGTTTACCGTACAAGTTCAACATCACAGAAAGTGAAAAATGGATAAAGAACTTGTGGTACTTACGTACAATGCAGTATCACTCAGCAATGAAATCTATGTCATCAGGCCCTTAGCAGCACAATGAGTGGATTCAGGTATGATGATTCTAACTGAAATAAGTCACACAGAAAAAGAAACATCATAAGATATCAGTAATACACGGAATGTAAACTTGGCTACACAGGAACTGAATTACAGAACAGAACAGGGTCTCAAATTTAGAAAACCAACTTATGCTTGCTTAAGGGGAAAGGTGAGTTGGGGTGCTGCATAAAACCGGAGATTGAAATGAGCACAGATAAAGTTCCTTAAGCCAAATATGGAATAGACAAGAGCTACTCCTTGCTCAATGAAATGGACTCAACACCACATATTAAACGCCTAAGAATGTACCTGACTAGTAAGTATCTTAAAACCTATGGATTGCTATGTCTCCGAAAGAGAATCAAGCATGTGTACAGGGGCATAAACGCAGCAGTGATAGGATTGGAGAGGTTCGGTGAGCAAATGAAGACCCTTTGAAGTCATATTTTATGGTACCCATTCCACGGGTTTCAACTACCCAGGTTTAAGGTATTCTTCCTTCAGCTAAAACATGCATGTGGAACCTAGAGTATGATCAACCATGTGATTGGGAGACGTGTTCAAATATGTCTCAGTTTTCGTACCCTGGTACTCGGGTGCAACATTCCAGATGCTTTACTAACACTCTCCCCACTTGGAGAGTCAGTGCCTTTAACATCCTGTTTGGCCCAGTTTGCAATTACTGCGGAAAATGAACAGGAATAGGGAGAACCAATGAGAGACTAGCTGGACGTGTCTGAACGGGCAAATTTAACTCTCATTTCCCACCAGGAAGAGGAATTAACCAAAGGCTCAGCGTGCCGTGCCGGAACCCGATTAGGGCCTGAAGCCATCCTGCGGTGTTGCGGCCAGCTCACAAGAAAGCGAGTTGAAGAAAGGAGCTCAGGGGCACTGTAATTCACAAACCTGCAGAGTTATAAATGACAGCTATCGTCCAAAAATATACTGAAGTAAGGCTGCCAAGAGGACTTGAAAGCGGGGCAGAATTGCAGGAAACCGATTTCAGAAGGTAGACTGGAATTGCATTGAAAGCATAGGAAAAGAGGCAGAACGTCCACAATGATGCACTTGGCCAAAAAGGGCGTATGCGTTTTTTCCTGAATATATTCAGGAAAAATCGCATACGCCCTTTTTGGCCAACCAAGCAAGCTTGCAAAGGAAATCTGCACTACAATGAAGTCTCACTTCCCCCCGGTCAAAAGGGCCATCTGAAAAAAGTGTAAAATCCAGAAAGGCAGGACAGGCCATGGAGAACTGGAAGCCTTGTTATGCTGATGGGCGGGATGTAAATTGCCAACAGACACTAGGGAGAAGTGTATGGTGTTTCCTGAAACATCTGAAAAACAAAGCAACACAGCCTAGGGCACTTCCACTTATGGTCCTATAGCTTAGGGAAATTAAAATCAAAAAGACACAGCACCCCAAAGTTTGGGACGCCTCTGTTTACAAGAACCTCGTTTACCGTACAAGTTCAGTATCACAGAAATTGAAAAATGGATAAAGAACTTGTGGTACTTACGTACAATGCAGTATCACTCAGCAATGAAATCTATGTCATCAGGCCCATAGCAGCATAATGAGTGGATTCAGGTACGATGATTCTAACTGAAATAAGTCACACAGAAAAAGAAACATCATAAGATATCACTAATACATGCAATGTAAACTTGGCTACACAGGAACTGAATTCCAAAACAGAACAGGGTCTCAAATTTAGAAAACCAACTTATGCTTGCTTAAGGGGAAAGGTGAGTTGGGGTGCTGCATAAAACCAGAGATTGAAATGAGCACAGATAAAGTTCCTTAAGCCAAATATGGAATAGACAAGAGCTACTCCTTGCTCAACGAAATGGACTCAACACCCCATATTAAACGCCTAAGAATGTACCTGACTAGTAAGTATCTTAAAACCTATGGATTGCTACGTCTCCAAAAGAGAATCAAGCTTGTGTACAGGGGCATAAACGCAGCAGTGATAGGATTGGAGAGGTTCGGTGAGCAAATGAAGACCCTTTGAAGTCATATTGCATGGTACCCATTCCACGGGTCTCAACTCTCCAGGTTTAAGGTATTCTTCCTTCAGCTAAAACATGCATGTGGAACCCAGAGTATGTTCAACCGTGTGAACGGGAGACGTGTTCAACTATGTCTCAGTTTTCTTCCCCTGGTACTCAGGTGCAACATTCCAGAAGCTTTACTAACACTCTCCCCACTTGGAGAGCCAGTGCCTTTAACCTCCTGTTTGGCCCAGTTTGCAATTTCTGCGGAAGATGAACAGGAATAGGGAGAACCAATGAGAGACTAGCTGGAGGTGTCTGGACGGGCAAATTTAACTCTCATTTCCCACCAGGAAGAGGAAATAACCAAAGGCTCAGCGTGCCGTGCCGGAACCAGATTAGGGCCTGAAGCCATCCTGCGGTGTTGCGGCCAGCTCACAAGAAAGCGAGTTGAAGAAAGGAGCTCAGGGGCACTGTAATTCACAAACCTGCAGAGTTATAAATGACAGCTATCGTCCAAAAATATACTGAAGTGAGGCTGCCAAGAGGACTTGAAAGCGGGGCAGAATTGCAGGAAACCGATTTCAGGAGGTAGAGTGGAATTGCATTGAAAGCATAGGAAAAGAGGCAGAACGTCCACAATGATGCACTTGGCCAAAAAGGGCGTATGCGTTTTTTCCTGAATATATTCAGGAAAAAACGCATACGCCCTTTTTGGCCAACCAAGCAAGCTTGCAAAGGAAATCTGCACTACAATGAAGTCTCACTTCCCCCCGGTCAAAAGGGCCATCTGAAAAAAGTGTAAACTCCAGAAAGGCAGGACAGGCCATGGAGAACTGGGAGCCTTGTTATGCTGATGGGCGGGATGTAAATTGCAAACAGACACTCGGGAGAAATGTATGGTGTTTCCTGAAACATCTAAAAAAAAAAGCAACAGAGCCTAGGGCACTTCCACTTATGGTCCTATAGCTTAGGGAAATTAAAATCAAAAAGACACAGCCACCCCAATGTTTGGAACGGCTCTGTTTACAAGAACCGCGTTTACCGTACAAGTTCAACATCGCAGAAAGTGAAAAATGGATAAAGAAGTTGTGGTATTTACTTACAAAGCAATATCACTCAGCAATGAAATCTATGTCATCAGGCACTTAGCAGCACAATGAGTGGATTCAGGTATGATGATTCTAACTGAAATAAGTCACACAGAAAAAGAAACATCATAAGATATCAGTAATACACGGAATGTAAACTTGGCTACACAGGAACTGAATTACAGAACAGAACAGGGTCTCAAATTTAGAAAACGAACTTATGCTTGCTTAAGGGGAAAGGTGAGTTGGGGTACTGCATAAAACCAGAGATTGAAATGAGCACAGATAAAGTTCCTTAAGCCAAATATGGAATAGACAAGAGCTACTCCTTGCTCAACGAAATGGACTCAACACCCCATATTAAATGCCTAAGAATGTACCTGACTAGTAAGTATCTTAAAACCTATGGATTGCTATGTCTCTGAAAGAGAATCAAGCGTGTGTACAGGGGCATAAACGCAGCAGTGATAGGATTGGAGAGGTTCGGTGAGCAAATGAAGACCCTTTGAAGTCATATTGCATGGTACCCATTCCACGGGTTTCAACTACCCAGGTTTAAGGTATTCTTCCTTCAGCTAAAACATGCATGTGGAACCTAGAGTATGATCAACCATGTGATCGGGATACGTGTTCAAATATGTCTCAGTTTTCGTACCCTGTTACTCGGGTGCAACATTCCAGACGCTTTACTAACACTCTCCCGACTTGGAGAGTCAGTGCCCTTAACCTCCTGTTTGGCCCAGTTGGCAATTTCTGCGCAAGATGAACAGGAATAGCGAGAACCAATGAGAGACTAGCTAGAGGTGTCTGGACGGGCAAATTTAACTCTCATTTCCCACCAGGAAGAGGAATTAACCAAAGGCTCAGCGTGCCGTGCCGGAACCAGATTAGGGCCTGAAGCCATCCTGCGGTGTTGCGGCCAGCTCACAAGAAAGCGAGTTGAAGAAAGGAGCTCAGGGGCACTGTAATTCACAAACCTGCAGAGTTATAAATGACAGCTCTCGTCCAAAAATATACTGAAGTAAGGCTGCCAAGAGGACTTGAAAGCGGGGCAGAATTGCAGGAAACCGATTTCAGGAGGTAGACTGGAATTGCATTGAAAGCATAGGAAAACAGGCAGAACGTCCACAATGATGCACCTGGCCAAAAAGGGCGTATGCGTTTTTTCCTGAATATATTCAGGAAAAAACGCATACGCCCTTTTTGGCCAACCAAGCAAGCTTGCAAAGGAAATCTGCACTACAATGAAGTCTCACTTCCCCCCGGTCAAAAGGGCCATCTGAAAAAAGTGTAAAATCCAGAAAGGCAGGACAGGCCATGGAGAACTGGGAGCCTTGTTATGCTGATGGGCGGGATGTAAATTGCCAACAGACACTCGGGAGAAGTGTATGGTGTTTCCTGAAACATCTAAAAAACACAGCAACAGAGCCTAGGGCACTTCCACTTATGGTCCTATAGCTTAGGGAAATTAAAATCAAAAAGACACAGCCACCCCAAAGTTTGGGACGCCTCTGTTTACAAGAACCTCGTTTACCGTACAAGTTCAACATCACAGAAAGTGAAAAATGGATAAAGAACTTGTGGTACTTACGTACAATGCAGTATCACTCAGCAATGAAATCTATGTCATCAGGCCCGTAGCAGCATAATGAGTGGATTCAGGTACGATGATTCTAACTGAAATAAGTCACACAGAAAAAGAAACATCATAAGATATCACTAATACACGGAATGTAAACTTGGCTACACAGGAACTGAATTCCAAAACAGAACAGGGTCTCAAATTTAGAAAACCAACTTATGCTTGCTTAAGGGGAAAGGTGAGTTGGGGTGCTGCATAAAACCAGAGATTGAAATGAGCACAGATAAAGTTCCTTAAGCCAAATATGGAATAGACAAGAGCTACTCCTTGCTCAACGAAATGGACTCAACACCCCATATTAAACGCCTAAGAATGTACCTGACTAGTAAGTATCTTAAAACCTATGGATTGCTATGTCTCCAATAGAGAATCAAGCATGCGTACAGGGGCATAAACGCAGCAGTGATAGGATTGGAGAGGTTCGGTGAGCAAATGAAGACCCTTTGAAGTCATATTGCATGGTACCCATTCCACGGGTCTCAACTATCCAGGTTTAAGGTATTCTTCCTTCAGCTAAATCATGCATGTGGAACCCAGAGTATGATCAACTGTGTGAATGGGAGACGTGTTCAAATATGTCTCAGGTTTCCTCCCCTGGTACTCGGGTGCAACATTCCAGAAGCTTTACTAACACTCTCCCCACTTGGAGAGTCAGCGCCTTTAACCTCCTGTTTGGCCCAGTTTGCAATTTCTGCGGAAGATGAACAGGAATAGGGAGAACCAATGAGAGACTAGCTGGAGGTGTCTGGACGGGCAAATTTAATTCTCATTTCCCACCAGGAAGAGTAAATAACCAAAGGCTCAGCGTGCCGTGCCAGAACCAGATTAGGGCCTGAAGCCATCCTGCGGTGTTGCGGCCAGCTCACAAGAAAGCCAGTTGAAGAAAGTAGCTCATGGGCACTGTAATGCACAAACCTGCAGAGTTATAAATGACAGCTATCGTCCAAAAATATACTGAAGTAAGGCTGCCAAGAGGACTTGAAAGCGGGGCAGAATTGCAGGAAACCGATTTCAGGAGGTAGACTGGAATTGCATTGAAAGCATAGGAAAAGAGGCAGAACGTCCACAATGATGCACTTGGCCAAAAAGGGCGTATGCGTTTTTTCCTGAATATATTCAGGAAAAAACGCATACGCCCTTTTTGGCCAACCAAGCAAGCTTGCAAAGGAAATCTGCACTACAATGAAGTCTCACTTCCCCCCGGTCAAAAGGGCCATCTGAAAAAAGTGTAAAATCCAGAAAGTCAGGACAGGCCATGGAGAACTGGGAGCCTTGTTATGCTGATGGGCGGGATGTAAATTGCCAACAGACACTCGGGAGAAGTGTATGGTGTTTCCTGAAACATCTAAGAAACAAAGCAACAGAGCCTAGGGCACTTCCACTTATGGTCCTATAGCTTAGGGAAATTAAAATCAAAAAGACACAGCCACCCCAAAGTTTGGGACGCCTCTGTTTACAAGAACCTCGTTTACCGTTCAAGTTCAATATCACAGAAACTGAAAAATGGATAAAGAACTTGTGGTACTTACGTACAATGCAGTATCACTCAGCAATGAAATCTATGTCATCAGGCCCGTAGCAGCATAATGAGTGGATTCAGGTACGATGATTCTAACTGAAATAAGTCACACAGAAAAAGAAACATCATAAGATATCACTAATACACGGAATGTAAACTTGGCTACACAGGAACTGAATTCCAAAACAGAACAGGGTCTCAAATTTAGAAAAGCAACATATGCTTGCTTAAGGGGAAAGGTGAGTTGGGGTGCTGCATAAAACCAGAGATTGAAATGAGCACAGATAAAGTTCCTTAAGCCAAATATGGAATAGACAAGAGCTACTCCTTGCTCAACGAAATGGACTCAACACCCCATATTAAACGCCTAAGAATGTACCTGACTAGTAAGTATCTTAAAACCTATGGATTGCTATGTCTCCAAAAGAGAATCAAGCGTGTGTACAGGGGCATAAACGCAGCAGTGATAGGATTGGAGAGGTTCGGTGAGCAAATGAAGACCCTTTGAAGTCATATTGCATGGTACCCATTCCACGGGTTTCAACTACCCAGGTTTAAGGTATTCTTCCTTCAGCTAAAACATGCATGGGGAACACAGAGTATGATCAACCATGTGAACGTGAGACGTGTTCAAATATGTCTCAGTTTTCATACCCTGGTATTCGGGTGCAACATTCCAGACGCTTTACTAACACTCTCCCGACTTGGAGAGTCAGTCCCTTTAACCTCCTGTTTGGCCCAGTTTGCAATTTCTGCGGAAGATGAACAGGAATAGGGAGAACCAATGAGAGACTAGCTGGAGGTGTCTGGACGGGGAAATTTAACTCTCATTTCCCACCAGGAAGAGGAATTAACCAAAGGCTCAGCGTGCCGTGCTGGAACCAGATTAGGGCCTGAAGCCATCCTGCGGTGTTGTGGCCAGCTCACAAGAAAGCAAGTTGAAGAAAGGAGCTCAGGGGCACTGTAATTCACAAACCTGCAGAGTTATAAATGACAGCTATCGTCCAAAAATATACTGAAGTAAGGCTGCCAAGAGGACTTGAAAGCGGGGCAGAATTGCAGGAAACCGATTTCAGGAGGTAGACTGGAATTGCATTGAAAGCATAGGAAAAGAGGCAGAACGTCCACAATGATGCACTTGGCCAAAAAGGGCGTATGCGTTTTTTCCTGAATATATTCAGGAAAAAACGCATACGCCCTTTTTGGCCAACCAAGCAAGCTTGCAAAGGAAATCTGCACTACAATGAAGTCTCACTTCCCCCCAGTCAAAAGGGCCATCTGAAAAAAGTGTAAAATCCAGAAAGGCAGGACAGGCCATGGAGAACTGGGAGCCTTGTTATGCTGATGGGAGGGATGTAAATTGCCAACAGACACTCCGGAGGAGTGTATGGTGTTTCCTGAAACATCTAAGAAACAAAGCAACAGAGCCTAGGGCATTTCCACTTATGGTCCTATAGCTTAGGGAAATTAAAATCAAAAAGACACAGCCACCCCAAAGTTTGGGATGCCTCTGTTTACAAGAACCTCGTTTACCGTACAAGTTCAGTATCACAGAAAGTGAAAAATGGATAAAGAACTTGTGGTACTTACGTACAATGCAGTATCACTCAGCAATGAAATCTATGTCATCAGGCCCGTAGCAGCATAATGAGTGGATTCAGGTATGATGATTCTAACTGAAATAAGTCACACAGAAAAAGAAACATCATAAGATATCACTAATAAACGGAATGTAAACTTGGCTACACAGGAACTGAATTACAGAACAGAACAGGGTCTCAAATTTAGAAAACCAACTTATGCTTGCTTAAGGGGAAAGGTGAGTTGGGGTGCTGCATAAAACCAGAGATTGAAATGAGCACAGATAAAGTTCCTTAAGCCAAATATGGAATAGACAAGAGCTACTACTTGCTCAACAAAATGGACTCAACACCGCATATTAAACGCCTAAGAATGTACCTGACTAGTAATATCTTAAAACCTATGGATTGCTATGTCTCCGGAAGAGAATCAAGCATGTGTACAGGGGCATAAACGCAGCAGTGATAGGATTGGAGAGGTTCGGTGAGCAAATGAAGACCCTTTGAAGTCATATTGCATGGTACCCATTACACGGGTCTCACTGTCCAGGTTGAAGGTATTCTTCCTTCAGCTAAAACATGCATGTGGATCCTAGAGTATGCTCAACCATGTGATCGGGAGACGTGTTCAAATATGTCTGAGTTTTCGTACGCTGGTACTCGGGTGCAACATTCCAGACGTTTTACTAACACTCTCCCGACTTGGAGAGTCAGTGCCTTTAACCTCCTGTTTGGCCCAGTTTGCAATTTCTGCGGAAGATGAACAGGAATAGCGAGAACCAATGAGAGACTAGCTGGAGGTGTCTGGACGGGCGAATTTAACTCTCATTTCCCACCAGGAAGAGGAATTAACCAAAGGCTCAGCGTGCCGTGCCGGAACCAGATTAGGGCCTGAAGCCATCCTGCGGTGTTGCGGCCAGGTCACAAGAAAGCGAGTTGAAGAAAGGAGCTCAGGGGCACTGTAATTCACAAACCTGCAGAGTTATAAATGACAGCTATCGTCCAAAAATATACTGAAGTAAGGCTGCCAAGAGGACTTGAAAGCGGGGCAGAATTGCAGGAAACCGATTTCAGAAGGTAGACTGGAATTGCATTGAAAGCATAGGAAAAGAGGCAGAACGTCCACAATGATGCACTTGGCCAAAAAGGGCGTATGTGTTTTTTCCTGAATATATTCAGGAAAAAACGAATACGCCCTTTTTGGCCAACCAAGCAAGCTTGCAAAGGAAATCTGCACTACAATGAAGTCTCACTTCCCCCCGGTCAAAAGGGCCATCTGAAAAAAGTGTAAAATCCAGAAAGGCAGGACAGGCCATGGAGAACTGGGAGCCTTGTTATGCTGATGGGCGGGATGTAAATTGCCAACAGACACTCGGGAGAAGTGTACGGTGTTTCCTGAAACATCTAAAAAACAAAGCAACAGAGCCTAGGGCACTTCCACTTATGGTCCTATAGCTTAGGGAAATTAAAATCAAAAAGACACAGCCACCCCAAAGTTTGGGATGGCTCTGTTTACAAGAACCTCGTTTACAGTACAAGTTCAACATCGCAGAAAGTGAAAAATGGATAAAGAAGTTGTGGTATTTACTTACAAAGCAATATCTCTCAGCAATGAAATCTATGTCATCAGGCCCTTAGCAGCACAATGAGTGGATTCAGGTATGATGATTCTAAATCAAATAAGTCACACAGAAAAAGAAACATCATAAGGTATCAGTAATACACGGAATGTAAACTTGGCTACACAGGAACTGAATTACAGAACAGAACAGGGTCTCAAATTTAGAAAACCAACTTATGCTTGCTTAAGGGGAAAGGTGAGTTGGGGTGCTGCATAAAACCAGAGATTGAAATGAGCACAGATAAAGTTCCTTAAGCCAAATATGGAATAGACAAGAGCTACTCCTTGCTCAACGAAATGGACTCAACACCGCATATTAAACACCTAAGAATGTACCTGACTAGTAAGTATCTTAAAACCTATGGATTGCTATGTCGCCAAAAGAGAATCAAGCATGTGTACAGGGGCATAAACGCAGCAGTGATAGGATTGGAGAGGTTCGGTGAGCAAATGAAGACCCTTTGAAGTCATATTGCATGGTACCCATTTCACGGGTTTCAACTACCCAGGTTTAAGGTATTCTTCCTTCAGCTAAAACATGCATGTGGAACCTAGAGTATGATCAACCATGTGATCGGGAGACGTGTTCAAATATGTCTCAGTTTTCGTACACTGGTTCTCGGGTGCAACATTCCAGACACTTTACTAACACTCTCCCGACTTGGACAGTCAGTCCCTTTAACCTCCTGTTTGGCCCAGTTTGCAAATTCTGCGGAAGATGAACAGGAATAGCGAGAACCAATGAGAGACTAGCTGGAGGTGTCTGGACGGGAAAATTTAACTCTCATTTCCCACCAGGAAGAGGAAATAACCAAAGGCTCAGCGTGCCGTGCCAGAACCAGATTAGGGCCTGAAGCCATCCTGCGGTGTTGCGGCCAGCTCACAAGAAAGCGAGTTGAAGAAAGGAGCTCAGGGGCACTGTAATGCACAAACCTGCAGAGTTATAAATGACAGCTATCGTCCAAAAATATACTGAAGTAAGGCTGCCAAGAGGACTTGAAAGTGGGGCAGAATTGCAGGAAACCGATTTCAGGAGGTAAACTGGAATTGCATTGAAAGCATAGGAAAAGAGGCAGAGCGTCCACAATGATGCACTTGGCCAAAAAGTGCATATGCATTTTTTCTTGAATATATTCAGGAAAAAACGCATACGCTCTTTTTGGCCAACCAAGCAAGCTTGCAAAGCAAATCTGCACTACAATGAAGTCTCACTTCCCCCCGGTCAAAAGGGCCATCTGAAAAAAGTGTAAAATCCAGAAAGGCAGGACAGGCCATAGAGAACTGGGAGCCTTGTTTTGCTGAAGGGCGGGATGTAAATTGCCAACAGACACTCGGGAGAAGTGTATGGTGTTTCCTGAAACATCTAAAAAACAAAGCAACAGAGCCTAGGGCACTTCCACTTATGGTCCTATAGCTTAGGGAAATTAAAATCAAAAAGACACAGCCACCCCAAAGTTTGGGACGCCTCTGTTTACAAGAACCTCATTTACTGTACAAGTTCAGTATCACAGAAAGTGAAAAATGGATAAAGAACTTGTGGTACTTACGTACAATGCAGTATCACTCAGCAATGAAATCTATGTCATCAGGCCCGTAGCAGCATAATGAGTGGATTCAGGTACGATGATTCTAACTGAAATAAGTCACACAGAAAAAGAAACATCATAAGATATCACTAATACACGGAATGTAAACTTGGCTACACAGGAACTGAATTACAGAACAGAACAAGGTCTCTAATTTAGAAAACCAAATTATGCTTGCTTAAGGGGAAAGGTGAGTTGGGGTGCTGCATAAAAACAGAGATTGAAATGAGCACAGATAAAGTTCCTTAAGCCAAATATGGAATAGACAAGAGCTACTCCTTGCTCAACGAAATGGACTCAACACCGCATATTAAACACCTAAGAATGTACCTGACTAGAAGGTATCTTAAAAACTATGGATTGCTATGTCTCCAAAAGAGAATCAAGGATGTGTACAGGGGCATAAACGCAGCAGTGATAGGATTGGAGAGGTTCGGTGAGCAAATGAAGACCCTTTGAAGTCATATTGCATGGTACCCATTCCACGGGTCTCAACTCTCCAGGTTTAAGGTATTCTTCCTTCAGCTAAAACATGCATGTGTAACCTAGAGTATGATCAACCATGTGATCGGGAGACGTGTTCAAATATGTCTCAGTTTTCGTACCCTGGTACTCGGGTGCAACATTCCAGACGCTTTACTAACACTCTCCCGACTTGGAGAGTCAGTCCCTTTAACCTCCTGTTTGGCCCAGTTTGCAATTTCTGCGGAAGATGAACAGGAATAGCGAGAACCAATGAGAGACTAGCTGGAGGTGTCTGGACGGGCAAATTAACTCTCATTTCCCACCAGGAAGAGGAAATAACCAAAGGCTCAGCGTGCCATGCCAGAACCAGATTAGGGCCTGAAGCCATCCTGCGGTGTTGCGGCCAGCTCACAAGAAAGCCAGTTGAAGAAAGTAGCTCAGGGGCACTGTAATGCACAAACCTGCAGAGTTATAAATGACAGCTATCGTCCAAAAATATACTGAAGTAAGGCTGCCAAGAGGACTTGAAAGTGGGGCAGAATTGCAGGAAACCGATTTCAGGAGGTAGACTGGAATTGCATTGAAAGCATAGGAAAAGAGGCAGAACGTCCACAATGATGCACTTGGCCAAAAAGGGCGTATGCGTTTTTTCCTGAATATATTCAGGAAAAAACGCATACGCCCTCTTTGGCCAACCAAGCAAGCTTGCAAAGGAAATCTGCACTACAATGAAGTCTCACTTCCCCCCGGTCAAAAGGGCCATCTGAAAAAAGTGTAAAATCCAGAAAGGCAGAACAGGCCATGGAGAACTGGGAGCCTTGTTATGCTGATGGGCGGGATGTAAATTGCCAACAGACACTCGGGAGAAGTGTATGGTGTTTCCTGAAACATCTAAGAAACAAAGCAACAGAGCCTAGGGCACTTCCACTTATGGTCCTATAGCTTAGGGAAATTAAAATCAAAAAGACACAGCCACCCCAAAGTTTGGGACGCCTCTGTTTACAAGAACCTCATTTACCGTTCAAGTTCAATATCACAGAAACTGAAAAATGGATAAAGAACTTGTGGTACTTACGTACAATGCAGTATCACTCAGCAATGAAATCTATGTCATCAGGCCCGTAGCAGCATAATGAGTGGATTCAGGTACGATGATTCTAACTGAAATAAGTCACACAGAAAAAGAAACATCATAAGATATCACTAATACACGGAATGTAAACTTGGCTACACAGGAACTGAATTCCAAAACAGAACAGGGTCTCAAATTTAGAAAAGCAACATATGCTTGCTTAAGGGGAAAGGTGAGTTGGGGTGCTGCATAAAACCAGAGATTGAAATGAGCACAGATAAAGTTCCTTAAGCCAAATATGGAATAGACAAGAGCTACTCCTTGCTCAAAGAAATGGACTCAACACCCCATATTAAACGCCTAAGAATGTACCTGACTAGTAAGTATCTTAAAACCTATGGATTGCTATGTCTCCGAAAGAGAATCAAGCGTGTGTACAGGGGCATAAACGCAGCAGTGATAGGATTGGAGAGGTTCGGTGAGCAAATGAAGACCCTTTGAAGTCATATTGCATGGTACCCATTCCACGGGTTTCAACTACCCAGGTTTAAGGTATTCTTCCTTCAGCTAAAACATGCATGGGGAACACAGAGTATGATCAACCATGTGAACGGGAGACGTGTTCAAATATGTCTCAGTTTTCATACCCTGGTACTCGGGTGCAACATTCCAGACGCTTTACTAACACTCTCCCGACTTGGAGAGTCAGTCCCTTTAACCTCCTGTTTGGCCCAGTTTGCAATTTCTGCGGAAGATGAACAGGAATAGGGAGAACCAATGAGAGACTAGCTGGAGGTGTCTGGACGGGGAAATTTAACTCTCATTTCCCACCAGGAAGAGGAATTAACCAAAGGCTCAGCGTGCCGTGCTGGAACCAGATTAGGGCCTGAAGCCATCCTGCGGTGTTGTGGCCAGCTCACAAGAAAGCAAGTTGAAGAAAGGAGCTCAGGGGCACTGTAATTCACAAACCTGCAGAGTTATAAATGACAGCTATCGTCCAAAAATATACTGAAGTAAGGCTGCCAAGAGGACTTGAAAGCGGGGCAGAATTGCAGGAAACCGATTTCAGGAGGTAGACTGGAATTGCATTGAAAGCATAGGAAAAGAGGCAGAACGTCCACAATGATGCACTTGGCCAAAAAGGGCGTATGCGTTTTTTCCTGAATATATTCAGGAAAAAACGCATACGCCCTTTTTGGCCAACCAAGCAAGCTTGCAAAGGAAATCTGCACTACAATGAAGTCTCACTTCCCCCCAGTCAAAAGGGCCATCTGAAAAAAGTGTAAAATCCAGAAAGGCAGGACAGGCCATGGAGAACTGGGAGCCTTGTTATGCTGATGGGCGGGATGTAAATTGCCAACAGACACTCCGGAGGAGTGTATGGTGTTTCCTGAAACATCTAAGAAACAAAGCAACAGAGCCTAGGGCACTTCCACTTATGGTCCTATAGCTTAGGGAAATTAAAATCAAAAAGACACAGCCACCCCAAAGTTTGGGACGCCTCTGTTTACAAGAACCTCGTTTACCGTACAAGTTCAATATCACAGAAAGTGAAAAATGGATAAAGAACTTGTGGTACTTACGTACAATGCAGTATCACTCAGCAATGAAATCTATGTCATCAGGCCCGTAGCAGCATAATGAGTGGATTCAGGTATGATGATTCTAACTGAAATAAGTCACACAGAAAAAGAAACATCATAAGATATCACTAATAAACGGAATGCAAACTTGGTTACACAGGAACTGAATTACAGAACAGAACAGGGTCTCAAATTTAGAAAACCAACTTATGCTTGCTTAAGGGGAAAGGTGAGTTGGGGTGCTGCATAAAACCAGAGATTGAAATGAGCACAGATAAAGTTCCTTAAGCCAAATATGGAATAGACAAGAGCTACTACTTGCTCAACAAAATGGACTCAACACCGCATATTAAACGCCTAAGAATGTACCTGACTAGTAATATCTTAAAACCTATGGATTGCTATGTCTCCGGAAGAGAATCAAGCATGTGTACAGGGGCATAAACGCAGCAGTGATAGGATTGGAGAGGTTCGGTGAGCAAATGAAGACCCTTTGAAGTCATATTGCATGGTACCCATTCCAAGGGTTTCAACTACCCAGGTTTAAGGTATTCTTCCTTCAGCTAAAACATGCATGTGGAACCCAGAGTATGATCAACCATGTGATCGGGAGACGTGTTCAAATATGTCTCAGTTTTCGTACCCTGGTACTCGGGTGCAACATTCCAGACGCTTTACTAACACTCTCCCGACTTGGAGAGTCAGTCCCTTTAACCTCCTGTTTGGCCCAGTTTGCAATTTCTGCGGAAGATGAACAGGAATAGGGAGAACCAATGAGAGACTAGCTGGAGGTGTCTGGACGGGCAAATTTAACTCTCATTTCCCACCAGGAAGAGGAATTAACCAAAGGCTCAGCGTGCCATGCCGGAACCAGATTAGGGCCTGAAGCCATCCTGCGGTGTTGCGGCCAGGTCACAAGAAAGCGAGTTGAAGAAAGGAGCTCAGGGGCACTGTAATGCACAAACATGCAGAGTTATAAATGACAGCTATCGTCCAAAAATATACTGAAGTAAGGCTGCCAAGAGGACTTGAAAGCGGGGCAGAATTGCAGGAAACCGATTTCAGGAGGTAGACTGGAATTGCATTGAAAGCATAGGAAAAGAGGCAGAGCGTCCACAATGATGAACTTGGCCAAAAAGGGCGTATGCATTTTTTCCTGAATATATTCAGGAAAAAACGCATACGCCCTTTTTGGCCAACCAAGCAAGCTTGCAAAGGAAATCTGCACTACAATGAAGTCTCACTTCCCCCCGGTCAAAAGGGCCATCTGAAAAAAGTGTAAAATCCAGAAAGGCAGGACAGGCCATGGAGAACTGGGAGCCTTGTTATGCTGATGGGCGGGATGTAAATTGCCAACAGACACTCGGGAGAAGTGTATGGTGTTTCCTGAAACATCTAAAAAACAAAGCAACAGAGCCTAGGGCACTTCCACTTATGGTCCTATAGCTTAGGGAAATTAAAATCAAAAAGACACAGCCACCCCAAAGTTTGGAACGCCTCTGTTTACAAGAACCTCGTTTACAGTACAAGTTCAACATCGCAGAAAGTGAAAAATGGATAAAGAAGTGGTGGTATTTACTTACAAAGCAATATCACTCAGCAATGAAATCTATGTCATCAGGCCCTTAGCAGCACAATGAGTGGATTCAGGTACGATGATTCTAACTGAAATAAGTCACACAGAAAAAGAAACATCATAAGATATCAGTAATACACGGAATGTAAACTTGGCTACACAGGAACTGAATTACAGAACAGAACAGGGTCTCAAATTTAGAAAACCAACTTATGCTTGCTTAAGGGGAAAGGTGAGTTGGGGTGCTGCATAAAACCAGAGATTGAAATGAGCACAGATAAAGTTCCTTAAGCCAAATATGGAATAGACAAGAGCTACTCATTGCTCAACGAAATGGACTCAACACCCCATATTAAACGCCTAAGAATGTACCTGACTAGTAAGTATCTTAAAACCTATGGATTGCTATGTCTCCAAAAGAGAATCAAGCGTGTGTACAGGGGCATAAACGCAGCAGTGATAGGATTGGAGAGGTTCGGTGAGCAAATGAAGACCCTTTGAAGTCATATTGCATGGTACCCATTCCACGGGTCTCAACTCTCCAGGTTTAAGGTATTCTTCCTTCAGCTAAAACATGCATGTGGAACCCAGGGTATGATCAACCATGTGAACGGGAGACGTGTTCAAATATGTCTCAGTTTTCCTCCCCTGGTACTCGGGTGCAACATTCCAGACGCTTTTCTAACACTCTCCCCACTTGGAGAGTCAGCGCCTTTAACCTCCTGTTTGGCCAAGTTTGCAATTTCTGCGGAAGATGAACAGGAATAGGGAGAACCAATGAGAGACTAGCTGGAGGTGTCTGGACGGGCAAATTTAACTCTCATTTCCCACCAGGAAGAGGAAATAACCAAATGCTCAGCGTGCCGTGCCGGAAACAGATTAGGGCCTGAAGCCATCCTGCGGTGCTGCGGCCAGCTCAAAAGAAAGCGAGTTGAAGAAAGGAGCTCAGGGGCACTGTAATTCACAAACCTGCAGAGTTATAAATGACAGCTATCGTCCAAAAATATACTGAAGTAAGGCTGCCAAGAGGACTTGAAAGCGGGGCAGAATTGCAGGAAACCGATTTCAGGAGGTAGACTGGAATTGCATTGAAAGCATAGGAAAAGAGGCAGAACGTCCACAATGATGCACTTGGCCAAAAAGGGCGTATGCGTTTTTTCCTGAATATATTCAGGAAAAAACGCATACGCCCTTTTTGGCCAACCAAGCAAGCTTGCAAAGGAAATCTGCACTACAATGAAGTCTCACTTCCCCCCGGTCAAAAGGGCCATCTGAAAAAAGTGTAAAATCCAGAAAGGCAGGACAGGCCATGGAGAACTGGGAGCCTTGTTATGCTGATGGGCGGGATGTAAATTGCCAACAGACACTCGGGAGAAGTGTATGGTGTTTCCTGAAACATCAAAAAAAACAAAGCAACAGAGCCTAGGGCACTTCCACTTATGGTCCTATAGCTTAGGGAAATTAAAATCAAAAAGACACAGTAACCTCAAAGGTTAGGACGGCTCTGTTTACATGAACCTCGTTTACGGTACAAGTTCAATATCGCAGAAAGTGAAAAATGGATAAGGAAGTTGTGGTACTTACGTTTAATGCAATATCACTCAGCAATGAAATCTATGTCATCAGGCCCGTAGGAGCATAATGAGTGGATTCAGGTATGATGATTCTAACTGAAATAAGTCACACAGAAAAAGAAACATCATAAGATATCACTAATACATGGAATGTAAACTTGGCTACACAGGAACTGAATTACAAAACAGAAGAGGGTCTCAAATTTAGAAAACCAACTTATGCTTGCTTAAGGGGAAAGGTGAGTTGGGGTGCTGCATAAAACCAGAGATTGAAATTAGCACAGATAAAGTTCCTTAAGCCAAATATGGAATAGAAAAGAGCTACTCCTTGCTCAATGAAATGGACTCAACACCCCATATTAAACGCCTAAGAATGTACCTGACTAGTAAGTATCTTAACACATATGGATTCCTATCTCTCTGCAAGAGAATCAAGCGTGCGTACAGGGGCATAAACGCAGCAGTGATAGGATTGGAGAGATTCGGTGAGCAAATGAAGACCCTTTGAAGTCATATTGCATGGTACCCATTCCACGGGTCTCAACTCTCCAAGTTTAAGTTATTCTTCCTTCAGCTAAATCATGCATGTGGAACCCAGAGTATGATCAACCGTGTGAACGGGAGACGTGTTCAAATATGTCTCAGTTTTCTTCCCCTGGTACTCGGGTGCAACATTCCAGACGCTTTACTAACACTCTCCCCACTTGGAGAGTCAGTCCCTTTAACCTCCTGTTTGGCCCAGTTTGTAATTCCTGCGGAAGATGAACAGGAATAGCGAGAACCAATGAGAGACTAGCTGGAGGTGTCTGGACGGGAAAATTTAACTCTCATTTCCCACCAGGAAGAGGAATTAACCAAAGGCTCAGCGTGCCGTGCCGGAACCAGATTAGGGCCTGAAGCCATCCTGAGGTGTTGCGGCCAGCTCACAAGAAAGCGAGTTGAAGAAAGGAGCTCAGGGGCACTGTAATTCACAAACCTGCAGAGTTATAAATGACAGCTATTGTCCAAAAATATACTGAAGTAAGGCTGCCAAGAGGACTTGAAAGCGGGGCAGAATTGCAGGAAACCGATTTCAGGAGGTAGACTGGAATTGCATTGAAAGCATAGGAAAAGAGGCAGAACGTAGACAATGATGCACTTGGCCAAAATGGGCATATGCATTTTTTCCTGAATATATTCAGGAAAAAACGCATACGCCCTTTTTGGACAACCAAGCTTGCAAAGGAAATCTGCACTACAATGAAGTCTCACTTCCCCCCGCTCAAAAGGGCCATCTGAAAAAAGTGTAAAATCCAGAAAGGCAGGACAGGCCATGGAGAACTGGGCGCCTTGTTATGCTGATGGGTAGGATGTAAATTGCCAACAGCCACTTGGGAGAAGTGTATGGTGTTTCCTGAAACATCTAAAAAACAAAGCAACAGAGCCTAGGGCACTTCCACTTATGGTCCTATAGCTTAGGGAAATTAAAATAAAAAAGACACAGCCACCCCAAAATTCGGGACGGCTCTGTTTACAAGAATCTCGTTTACGGTACAAGTTCAATATCGCAGAAAGTGAAAAATGGATAAAGAAGTTGTGGTACTTACGTACAATGCAATATCACTCAGCAATGAAATCTATGTCATCAGGACCGTAGCAGCATAATGAGTGGATTCAGGTATGATGATTCTAACTGAAATAAGTCACACAGAAAAAGAAACATCATAAGATATCACTAATACACGGAAATGTATACTTGGCTACACAGGAACTGAATTACAAAACAGAACAGGGTCCCAAATTTAGAAAACCAACTTATGCTTGCTTAAGGGGAAAGGTGAGTTGGGGTGCTGCATAAAACCAGAGATCGAAATGAGCACAGATAAAGTTCCTTAAGCCAAATATGGAATAGACAAGAGCTACTCCTTGCTCAACGAAATGGACTCAACACCCCATATTAAACGCCTACGAATGTACCTGACTAGTAAGTATCTTAAAACCTATGGATTGCTGTGTCTCCAAAAGAGAATCAAGCGTATGTACAGGGGCATAAACGCAGCAGTGATAGGATTGGAGAGGTTCGGTGAGCAAATGAAGACCCTTTGAAGTCAAATTGCATAGTACCCATTCCACAGGTCTCAACTCTCCAGGTTTAAGGTATTCTTCCTTCAGCTAAAACATGCATGTGGAACCCAGAGTATGATCAACCGTGTGATCGGGAGAAGTGTTCAAATATGTCACAGTTTTTGTCGCCTGGTACTCGGGTGCAACATTCCAGACGCTTTACTAACACTCTCCCCACTTGGAGAGTCAGCGCCTTTAACCTCCTGTTTGGCCCAGTTTGCAATTTCTGCGGAAGATGAACAGGAATAGGGAGAACCAATGAGAGACTAGCTGGAGGTGTCTGAACGGGCAAATTTAACTCTCATTTCCCACCAGGAAGAGGAATTAACCAAAGGCTCAGAGTGCCGTGCCGGAACCAGATTAGGGCCTGAAGCAATCCTGCGGTGTTGCGGCCAGCTCACAAAAAAGCGAGTTAAAGGAAGGAGCTCAGGGGCACTGTAATTCACAAACCTGCAGAGTTATAAATGAAAGCTATCGTCCAAAAATATACTGAAGTAAGGCTGCCAAGAGGACTTGAAAGCGGGGCAGAATTGCAGGAAACCGATTTCAGGAGGTAGACTGGAATTGCATTTAAAGCATAGGAAAAGAGGCAGAACGTCCACAATGATGCACTTGGCCAAAAAGGGCGTATGCGTTTTTTCCTGAATATATTCAGGAAAAAACGCATACGCCCTTTTTGGCCAACCAAGCAAGCTTGCAAAGGAAATCTGCACTACAATGAAGTCTCACTTCCCCCCGGTCAAAAGGGCCATCTGAAAAAAGTGTAAAATCCAGAAAGGCAGGACAGGCCATGGAGAACTGGGAGCCTTGTTATGCTGATGGGCGGGATGTAAATTGCCAACAGTCACTAGGGAGAAGTGTATGGTGTTTCCTGAAACATCTAAAAAACAAAGCAACAGAGCCTAGGGCACTTCCACTTATGGTCCTATAGCTTAGGGAAATTAAAATCGAAAAGACACAGCCACCCCAATGTTTGGGACAGCTCTGTTTACAAGAATCTCATTTACGGTACAAGTTCAATATCGCAGAAAGTGAAAAATGGATAAAGAAGTTGTGGTACATACGTACAATGCAATATCACTCAGCAATGAAATCTATGTAATCAGGCCCGTAGCTTCATAATGAGTGGATTCAGGTATGATGATTCTAACTGAAATAAGTCACACAGAAAAAGAAACATCATAAGATATCACTAATACACGGAATGTAAACTCGGTTACACAGGAACTGAATTACAAAACAGAACAGGGTCTCAAATTTAGAAAACCAACTTATGCTTGCTTAAGGGGAAAGGTGAGTTGGGGTGCTACATAAATCCAGAGATTGAAATGAGCACAGATAAAGTTCCTTAAGCCAAATATGGAATAGACAAGAGCTACTCCTTGCTCAACGTAATGGACTCAACACCCCATATTAAACGCCTAAGAATGTACCTGACTAGTAAGTATCTTAAAACCTATGGATGGCTATCTCTCTGAAAGAGAATCAGGCATGTGTACCGGGGCATAAACGCAGCAGTGGTAACATTGGAGAGGTTCGGTGAGCAAATTAAGACCCTTTGAAGTCATATTGCATGGTACCCATTCCACGGGTCTCAACTCTCCAGGTTTAAGGTATTCTTCCTTCAGCTAAAACATGCATGTGGAACCTAGAGTATGATGAACCGTGTGATTGGGAGACGTGTTCAAATACGTCTCAGTTTTCGTCCCCTGGTACTCGGGAGCAACATTCCAGACGCTTTACTAACCCTCTCCCGACTTGGAGAGTCAGTGCCTTTAACCTACTGTTTGGCCCAGTTTGCAATTTCTGTGGAAGATGAACAGGAATAGGGAGAAGAAATGAGGGACTATCTGGAGGTGTCTTGATGGGCAATTTAACTCTCATTTCCCACCAGGAACAGGAATTAACCAAAGGCTCAGCATGCCGTGATGGAACCAGATTAGGGCCTGAAGCAATCCTGCGGTGTTGCGGCCAGCTCACAAGAAAGCGAGTTGAAGAAAGGAGCTCAGGGGATCTGTAATTCACAAACCTGCAGAGTTATAAATGACAGCTATCGTCCAAAAATATACTGAAGTAAGGCTGCCAAGAGGACTTGAAAGCGGGGCAGAATTGCAGGAAACCGATTTCAGGAGGTAGACTGGAATTGCATTTAAAGTTAGGAAAATAGGCAGAACGTCCACAATGATGCACTTGGCCAAAAAGTGCGTATGTGTTTTTTCCTGAATATATTCAGGAAAAAACGAATACGCCCTTTTTGTCCAACCAAGCAAGCTTGCAAAGAAACCTGCACTACAATGAAGTCTCACTTCCCCCCGGTCAAAAGGGCCATCTGAAAAAAGTGTAAAATCCAGAAAGGCAGGACAGGCCATGGAGAACTGAGAGCCTTGTTATGCTGATGGGTAGGATGTAAATTGCCAACAGCCACTTGGGAGAAGTGTATGGTGTTTCCTGAAACATCTAAAAAACAAAGCAACAGAGCCTATGGCACTTCCACTTATGGTCCTATAGCTTAGGGAAATTAAAATCAAAAAGACACAGCCACCCCAAAGTTTGGGACGGCTCTGTTTACAAGAACCTCGTTTACGGTACAAGTTCAATATTGCAGAAAGTGAAAAATGGATAAAGAAGTTGTGGTACTTACGTACAATGCAATATCACTCAGCAATGAAATCTATGTCATCAGGCCCATAGCAGCATAATGAGTGGATTCAGGTATGATGATTCTAACTGAAATAAGTCACACAGAAAATGAAACAGCATGAGATATCACTAATACACGGAATGTAAACTTGGCTACACAGAAACTGAATTACAAAATAGAACAGGGACTCAAATTTAGAAAACCATCTTATGCTTGCTTAAGGGGAAAGGTGAGTTGGGGTGCTGCATAAAAGCAGAGTTTGAAATTAGCACAGATACTGTTCCATAAGCCAAATATGGAATAGACAAGACCTACCCCTTGCTCAACGTAATGGATTCAGCAATGAGGTATCACCTCACACCTGGTAGAATAGGCATCATAGAAAATCTACAAACAAAAAATGCTGGAAAGGGTGTGGAGAAAAGGAACCCTCTTCCACTATTGTTGGGAATATAAATTGATACAGTCATTATGGAGAACAATATGGAATTTCTTAAGAAACTAACAATAGAATTCCCATATGATACAGCAATCCCAGTACTGGACATATACCCAGACAAATCCATAAATCAAAAAGAGACATTCACCGCAATGTTCATTGCATCACTATTTACAATATCGAGGTAATGGAAGCAACCTAAATGCCCACAGACAGACGAATGCATAAAGCCGTGGTACATATATAAAATGGAATATTACTAAGCCATGAAAAGGAATGAAATTGGGTCATTTGTAGAGACGTCGATGGATCCAGAGACTGTCATACAGAGTGAAGTAAGTCAGAAAGAGAAAAACAAATCTTGTATATTCATGCATATATGTGGAACCTAGAAAAACTGTACAGATTAACCATTTTGCAAGGCATAAATAGAGCAACAGATGTAGACAACAAACGTATGGACAACAAGGGGGGAAAGCTGTTGGGGGGGTGGTGGTGGGAGGAGTTGAGAGACTGGGATTGGCATGTATACATTTATATGTATAAAATAGATAACCAATAAGAACCTGCTGTATAAAAATATAAAATAAAATTCAAAATTAAAAAGAAATAAAATTTAAAAAATAAAACAGAAAAAACAATTATTCCCTGCACATACATGTATTTATATGAATAATTTATTTCCATGCTTATATCTGTAAATACAAAAAAGAGGAATAAAATCTACCTTGAACCAAAAACGAAAAAGAGAAAAAAAACACAGAACCCACCAGTTACACAGAAGAAAACCGTATCAGGGCACTTGCTCCAGTTGTAAACAATTCTGAAGTTGGTCAGTGGTGGGGAATCGTCTCCCATTCAGCCAGCAGCCCCCACGCAACAAGCGTCCTCATTGCAAAGCTGGGGCACCGTGCCAGGGCATCTGTGAGTAAACGTGAGCTGAGCCCCAGGCCAGCTGCTGCTGAACTATTCCCACCCGTCCCAGGTAAAACACCTGAATATATACAAGGACTTGAAAGCCTAGAGGAAGGGCCATGGAGCCACACGAGTGACAGCATGCCGGCCGACTTGGTGCCTGCAGGCCAGCCAGGATGGTCCTGGCCCTGGGTGCTCTTCTGGAAGATTTCCATTTCCCTGCCTGAGATACCCGTCCTGTCCCTGCCCCCACTGCTTTTTTCCTTCCTCACCTCTGCCCAGGGAGAAATTCCAGCAGCAGGTATGGGTGACACATCCTCTTCTTTAGCAGGTGGCAGCCTGGCAACTGCTGCAGAAAGTCCAGCAGAGCCCCACTCACACTGGGCCACCCACAAAGCCGTGGCCTCTCCCTCCCTCCCACCAGCCCAGCCCCGAGACTGCTGACAGGGCAGAGAAAATGGCGTCAGGCACGGCTGCAGGGGCTCTTGCTGCCTGGAGTGGTATTTATATTGATCTCAACCCAGGCACACCTGGGGAGGGCTGGCCGGCACGGTAAGTCTGCCCAGGTCAGCCAATCATCACCCCTCAGGGGCTCACAGTTGCAGAAAATGGAACTTGCTGAAGCGGCTAGGTCCAAGGAACAGGTGTGGGCTCCCGAGAGTCAGGATAGACAAGGGGCTGCAGCTTTGGCTTGTTTTCTAATCATTTTATCTGGCCCATGAGTGGGAGACAACTTCAAGAAAACCCTCTCCTAATGAGAGGAACCCAGGAGTCAGGGAGAGGAGGGGTGGGTGGTGGTTGGAGACAGAGGCCTGGTGCCCCGGGTGCAGTGGAAGTCTCTGGAAGACCAGGTGGAGGGAGGCCGCACGGAGTGATGCCCAGGGTCACAGACCTGTCACAGCTGCTGTTTGTTAGTTCAAGTCCTGCTCTGAGGTGCTCTGTGTCAGCTCTGAGCGACAGGTGAGCTGGGGGTGCTCTGCAATGAGGGCTATGTGCACGGTTCCTGTGTGCCCAGCCCTGCCACAGTATCTGCAAGGGTAGCTCTGTATCCTGGGAGGGGCCTGACCACGAGAGCCCCGTGGGCTGGGGTGGGGGTGGGGTACCTGCCCAGGTGAGCTCCATATTCTGGGATTGGTCTGACCACGAGAGTCCCATGGGCTGCTGGGGACCTGGTAAAGGATGTCAGGACAGTCAGTGAAGCCACCGAGGATATACCTCCAGTTGCTCCTAATTCCTACACCCTGCTGGTCATTCTACCAACCACCAGGACATGGTATTCTGTATTAGTCTTCAATGATGCCTTCTTTTGTATTCCATTAGTCCCAGAGTCACAAGAAATTTTGGCTTGTGAGTGGCAGGACTCAACATACAACTAAAACAATACTTCCGGGCCGTTCGGCCCCAAGGGTGCAAAAATTCCCACACCATCTTTGGGGAAAGCTTAGCTAAAGACCTAAAAGTTCTACCTCTGGAAAAGGAAACCCTCCTTCAATATGCAGGCGACATTCTGATCGCTAGCCCTACTAAGGAGGCCTCTGAACTACCAAGCCAATAAAGGATAGAAGTTGTCCAAGAAAAAGCTCAAATATCACAGACTGCAGTGACCTGCCTGGGCTTCGTTCTCACAGAAGGTCGGAGAAGCCCATCCCAGGAAAGGGAAGAAACCATTTTCAGCCTTACCCCTTTCTAAAACTAGAAGACAGCTTAGGGGTTCCTGGGGAGGCCAGGGTTTGCTGCTTCTGGATCCCTAACTACAGTCTACTAGCTGGGCCTCTATATGAAACACTGAAAGGAAAAGATGATGATCCTTTTGAATAGAATCCAGAAGTGGCCTTTCAAGAATGGAAAGAGCAGTCAATTCAGACCCTTGCCCTGGAACTCCCTAATTTAGCTAAACCCTTTGACCTTTACATTCCCGGTGAAAGGTGAATCGCCATTGGAGAATTAGTGCAAAAACTGGGACCACTTGAAATGGAACAATGCAAGAATGCCATCCAGGTAGGATAAACTACGGTCACTAAGGGGCTTGGCCCACTGCCACATCTGGCCAAGATACTGGCAGTATCTAAAAACCTGGAAATCAGCAGCCCCAAAGGCCACCTCCCTCCTAAGGGAAAAGGACCCCACGTGGTGATCCTAACCACCAACCATGCCCTGAAGTTGCAGGGTTCGCTCCGTGGGCACACCGACCTCGAGTGAGGAGGCCCTCCAACTCCAACATCCAGAGAGATAACCGGGGGCAACAGGGCACCATGACGACTCGTGTGAACATCACTTGACCTGGAGTTTCTCTCATAAAACAACAAGAGTGTGTCCCAAAAGAGTAGACTACTGCTTGCAGGACTTACTGCACCCAGAGGGGAGCTAATAATCTTGGCGGGGGAACAGTATACCACACTGTCACCATAGAAAAGCCTACAGACACCGTGATGATGGTGGCCAATAAGACCGGCTGGACTCCTGTTTACTTCAAAAGGCTGTTGACTCAGTGGCCATCATGGTCCTTGATCACCACTGACCCTGGACTGTCTGGGAGTTGAGCGGGCAGGGCTCTGACACCTGGTGCTGTTTGTACGTTAATTCAGGGGCCTAATTGAAGAAAGCGCAGACTACTGGTCAGAGCATCTAGGCTGGCAGAAACGGTCAGCCTAAGGTGGCCAAACAAATGTGGGGCGGGGTGAAACCGGCCCCCACAGCGTCTCTGCACATCTCTTTCCTGGACCCTTAAAGGTCATTAGAATCTATAACACTTCCAATGCTGGTGCTCAGGTGGACGAGCAGGGAGGCAGGGGTCCTGGGGACAATCAACGTCACCGGGAGGCTGCTGGGGAGAAGCTCTGACCCTCGCCCCAGGGTATGAGGGCTCCCAACTCAGCACTCAGCAGTTACAGAAGAAGGGTCTGCACCCTCAGCACTCCAAGAATGAGGAACGGGACAAAAAGCAGAGGAGGGGTTTGTCCCCAGCAAAGCCCATTAAAAATCCCTGGGAGATAAAAATAGAATCTGGGCAATAAAGTCAAGTCTAACCTTTTTTATCCTTTGTGCTTTGTCTAATTTCACGTGCTCCTAGGGTCCCGCATGCAGAGGTTCCACACCCGGCACTTCAGACCAGATTTCCTAGTGCAGAATGGCTGGGTCGACACCTCAGCTCCTGGGGCCCAGTGCAGACTCCACGATATAGAGCCTGAGCTACAGCCAACCCGGCCCTCGAGAGCTCCGCCCCCTCCCTCCCTCCCACTGACTCTGACAGGATCTCTACACAGCAGCCCAGCCCACAGCCCACGGGGTAGTGCATGCTCTCACCTCTCCATTCTCTGATCAAAATATAAAGTTTCCTTTGCTTGTGAACCAAACTCAGTCTCGATCTGTTGGCCCCAATGACACTGGGCAGGGGGACACTTGTTGGGGTCCACTCTGGAGGATCAGTAACAGAAATTGAGACTATTGTAACCTCAATGAACAGATGTGTGAGCCAAACTGTAGTTAACATAGAACAGTGTATAAGGCTCGGGTAAAATAAGATGTTTTTAACACTTCCATTTGATATTTCCATCACTTTTTATAAGCAAGTTCAGTGAAAAGGTTTGTCTTATTTGTCAGGTCAATATTAGAGAAACGAAGTGATTTCTTTCCAAGGATGTACATCTAATAATCTTGGTTAAACCTTCAATCCTGTTTTAAATGCTTTTCCATTGAAAATGATACCTCTCTTTCAGCTCCCCCATTTCTGAGAAGTATAAAATCTTATAATTTATTATTACCAAAGGGGAAAGGTGGGAGGAGGGATAAATTAACAGTTTGGAATTAACACATACACACTGCTATGTATAAAATAGATCATCAACAAGGAACTACTGTATAGCACAGGGAACTACACTCAACATTTTGCAATAACCTATAAGGGGAAATAATCTGAAAAAGAATAGATATTTTTATTGACATCATCTATCAATGACAGTTAAAGTGTAGCCTAAGGGAAGCTGGTGGTGAGTGCTTCTGACCCTGAAGACTTCAATTATCTAAAGTTTGGACTCTGCCTACTTCCCAAGGCCCTTAATGAACATATGTGTAGCCGTAGCTTAAAAACTTCCCCAGTTTGGGTTTCGGGGAGACACTGATTTTGAAAAAGCCCTGGTGTTCTCCTTACATGAATGGGACTCTTCCTACTGCTAAAACATGTCTGTCACACCCAGAGGATGGTATACCGTCTGATCGGGAAGAGTTTGGAAAAGGCATCTCATCTCCTCATCTCCTGGTGCTCGGGTTCACCCCTCCAGCGTCTTTACTAACAGTCTCCCCACTTGGAGATGTCAGCACTGTCAACATCCTGTTGCGTACAGTTTGGAATTTGTCCAGAGGATGAAGCGGAAGGATGAGGAACAATGAGAGACAAGTCCTAGGTGTTCAGACAGGCACATGTCACTCTAATTTCCAATCAGGAAGACGAATTGACCAAAGGCTAGGGTTGCCCATGGAAACAGTATAGGGCTTGAGGAAATCCCGCTGCTTTGTGGCCAGTTCCCATAAACACAAGTTGAACAATGGAACTCAGGGGCAGTAAAATTCACAAAACTGCAGAGTTGAAAATATCCATCACTGAAAAATGTCTTGAGGAAAGTCAAAGAAAAGGACTTGTAAGCAAGGGAGAATGGCAGGAAAGGGATTTGAGGAGGTAGAAAGGACTCGCCATTAAGCACAAGAAAAGGAGCTGAACATTGCAGTTGGCCAAAAAGGGTGTATGCGTTTTTTTCTGTATATATTCAAGAAAAGGGCATACACTTTTTTAGCCAACCAAACAGGTGGGCACTGGAAGTCAATACTACAAAAGATATCACTTCGCATCAGTCAGAAGAGCCATCCTCATAAAGCGTAAACAACAGAAATGCAGGACAGGGCAACGAGAAGAGGGAGCCCTGTGAGACTTATAGTGGAAATGTATATTGCCAACGGCCATTCTGGAGAAGTGTATTGTGTTTACTAAAGCATCTAAAAAATGAGCTACAGAGCATAGGGCACTTGCACTCATGGGCGTATATCTTGGGAAAAACAAAAATCGAGAGGACACAGGCACCCCAATGTTTACCCCCTCTCTGTTTAAAAGATCCTCGACTAGGATATAACTTAAATGTCTCTGGAGGGAAAAAATGGATAGAGATGTGGTACTTAGGTAGAGTGGAATATTATTCAGCCTGGAAATCAATGAAATATGGCCAGTTGTAACAACTCCCGAGGAGTTACGTATGATCATTCTAAGTGACAGAATTCAAAAAGAAAAAGACACATATCATAAGCTATCACTTAAAGGTGGAATCCAAAATGGCTACACATGAAATAAATTACAAAACAAAAACATAGTCAAATATGTAGAAAACACGCATAAGGCTGCTAAACGGGAAAGGTGGGGAGGGGTGAGGCATCATCCAGGAGGTTGAAATTAGCAAAGATACCATTCCAAATACCAAACTGATAATCAACAAGGCCTACACGGTAGCTAAAAGAACTGCACTCAGCACACTCAAGTCACCGGAAAAGAATATATACGACTGGTAAGAATCTGAAAAAGAATTTATTGATGTCTCTCTGTACGTGAATCAAGTGGATGTACAGCAGCAAGAAACAGAGCTTTGAAAATCAGCTGTAACCAATATAGTAATAAATTGAAAAAAATAAACGACAGAGAGACAGAGAAAACCTCTTACAACTTTTCCTCAGGGACGGTGATGCAACATGGATTGAACACATCTAGACCCACAGCAGGATGAGACATAAGGCTGGAAACTGTTTGCGCTAAGAGAAATGTGAGGTTGGGTGAGGAAATGCACACCCTTTAAAGTAATACTACCTGGTACCCATTCAATGGGTCCCAAATCTGCAGGTTCAAGGGATCTTCCTACAGCTAAAACATGCATGGAAAACCCAGAGGACTGTACACCATGTGATCGGGAGATGTGTCTAAAATGCACCTCATTTATCCTCTCCTGGTGCTCCTGTTCACCATTCCAGCCACGCTACTTAGAATCTCCCCACTTGGAGAATCAGCACATTTAAACTTCTGTTTCACACATTTTGCAAATTGTGAGGAGGATGAACGGGAAGAGGGGGAACCAATGAGAGAATAGTTGTAGGGGTTTGGACGGGCACATATCACTCTAATTTCCCATTAAGAATAAGAATTAAAGAAAGGCTCAGCCTGCCTCGCCGGGGCCAAAATAGGGCCTGAAGCAATCCTGCGGGTTTGAGGCCAGCTCACAAAAGAGCAACTTAAAAAATGGAGCTCAGGGTCACTGCAATTCACAAACCTGCAGAGTTATAAATGAAAACTAACGTCCAAAAATATGTTGAGGTAAGGCAAAGAAGAGGATCTGAATGCAAGACAGAATTGCAAGAAACAGATTTCAAGAGATAGATTGGACTCGTCTTTAACGCACATGAAAAGCGGCAGAATTTCGACAATGATGCAGTTGGCCCAAAAGGGCGTATGCGTTTTTTCCTGATTATATCCAGGAAAAAAACGCATACGCACTTTATGGGCAACGAAGCAAGCAAGCAATGCAAATGTGCACAACAAAGAAGTCTCATTTCCCACCAGTCAAAAGGGCCATCCTAAAAAATTGTAAAAACCAGAAATGCAGGACAGGCCATGGAGAACAGGGAGCCTTTATACGCTGATGGGCAGTGTGTGAACTGCCGAGAGCCACTCTGGAGAAGTGTATGGTGGTTCCTAAATCATCTAAAAAACAGAGCTACAGAGCATAGGACACTTCCAATCATGGGAGTATATCTAGGGAAGTCTAAAATCAACAAGACACAAGCACACCACAGTTTAGGGCTACTCTGTTTACAAGAACCTCAACTTCAGTACACCTTAAATATCCCAGGAAAGAGAACAATGGATAAAGAAGATGTGGTACTTATGTACAATGGAATATCTCTTCACCATGAAATCAATGTAATAAGGCTAGTAGAAGGATAAAGAGTGGATTTAGGTCCGATAATACTACTTGAAATAAGTCAAACAGAAAAAGAAACATATCATAAGATATCACTTATAGAGGGAGGGTAAATATGGCTGCACAAGAAATGAATTACAGAACAGAACAGTGTCTCACATTTAGAAAACACACTTATGTCAGCTTAAGGGGAAAGGAGAGGTGGGGTGATGCATAAAACCAGAGTTTGAAATTAGCACAGATACCGTTCAATAAACCAAATAGGTATTAGACAAGATCTACACCTTGCTCAATGAACTGGCCTCAACACACCCTATACACCGCAGAGAAATATATCTGAGTAATAAGAATCTTAAAACCCATGTATTGATATATCTCCATAAGGGAATCAAGTGTGTGCAGAGCGGCACAAACACAGCAGTGAAAATGAGCTAAACCCCATTATAGAAATAAATTTTAAAAACAAAACGCTGAAACAATGAAAGAGAGAAAAATTCTTACAAAATTCGCTCAGGGGCTGTGATGCAACCTGGATTGACCACATATAAACCCACAGCTGGATAAGACATAAGGCTGGACACTTGGGGCTGAGAGGATTGGTGAGCTTTGGTGAGCAACTGCCGAAAGTTTAATGCAATACTTCATGCTACTCATTCCAAGGGTCCCAACACTCCAGGTTGAAGGGAATCTTCCTACAGCTAAACCATGCTTGGGAAACCCAGCGACTGGTATACCATATGATCGGGAAAGGTTTCTAAAACGCACCTCATTTTTCCTCTCCTGGGGCTCCGGATCGACATTCCAGCCACTTTACTAACAACATCCCCACATGGAGAGTCAATGCCTTTAAGTTCTGGTATTGCACAGTCTGCAGTTAGTGCGGAGGATGAATGGGAATAGGGGGAACCACTGAGAAACTAGCTGTAGCGGTTTCAATGGGCACATGTCACTCTAATGTCACATCAGTAAGAAGAATTAACCAAAGGCACAGCAAGGTGCCCCAGAAGAAAAATAGGGCTTCAAGGAATCCTGTGGTTATGGGGCAAGACCACAAAAATAAGAGCTGAAAAATGGAGCTAAGGGCCACTGCAATTCAAAAACCTGCAGAGTTATAAAGGCCAACTATTTTCAAAAAATATATTGAGGTAAGGCTATGAAGAGGCATTGAAAGCAAGGCAGAATTGCAGGAAACCGATTTCAGTAGGTAGACTGGAATTGCATTGAAAACATATGAAGAGAGTCAGAACCTCGACAATGATGCACTTGGCCAAAAAGGGCGTATGCGTTTTTTCCTGAATATATTCAGGAAAAAACGCATACGCCCTTTTTGGCCAACCAAGTAAGCTTGCAAAGGAAATCTGCACTACAATGAACTCTCACTTCCACCGGGTCAAAAGGGCCATCTGAAAAAAGTGTAAAATCCAGAAAGGCAGGACAGGCCATGGAGAACTGGGAGCCTTGTTATGCTGATGGGCGGGATGTAAATTGCCAACAGCCACTCGGGAGAAGTGTATGGTGTTTCCTGAAACATCTAAAAAACAAAGCAACAGAGCCTAGGGCACTTCCACTTATGGTCCTATAGCTTAGGGAAATTAAAATCAAAAAGACACAGCCACCCCAAAGTTTGGGACGGCTCTGTTTACAAGAACCTCGTTTACCGTACAAGTTCAATATCGCAGAAAGTGAAAAATGGATAAAGAAGTTGTGGTACTTACGTACAATGCAATAACACTCAGCAATGAAATCTCTGTCACCAGGCCCGTAGCAGCATAATGAGTGGATTCAGGTACGATGATTCTAACTGAAATAAGTCACACAGAAAAATAAACATCATAAGATATCACTAATACACGGAATGTAAACTTGGCTACACAGGAACTGAATTCCAAAACAGAACAGTGTCTCAAATTTAGAAAACCAACTTATGCTTGCTTAAGGGGAAAGGTGAGTTGGGGTGCTGCATAAAACCAGAGATTGAAATGAGCACAGATAAAGTTCCTTAAGCCAAATATGGAATAGACAAGAGCTACTCCTTGCTCAACGAAATGGACTCAACACCCCATATGAAACGCCTAAGTATGTACCTGACTAGTAAGTATCTTAAAACCTATGGATTGCTATGTCTCCGAAAGAGAATCAAGCGTGTGTACAGGGGCATAAACGCAGCAGTGATAGGATTGGAGAGGTTCGGTGAGCAAATGAAGACCCTTTGAAGTCATATTGCATGGTACCCATTCCACGGGTTTCAACTACCCAGGTTTAATGTATTCTTCCTTCAGCTAAAACATGCATGTGGAACCTAGAGTATGATCAACCATGTGATCGGGAGACGTGTTCAAATATGTCTCAGTTTTCGTACCCTGGTACTCGGGTGCAACATTCCAGACGCTTTACTAACACTCTCCCCACTTGGACAGTCAGTCCCTTTAACCTCCTGTTTGGCCCAGTTTGCAATTTCTGCGGAAGATGAACAGGAATAGCGAGAACCAATGAGAGATTAGCTGGAGGTGTCTGGACGGGCAAATTTAACTCTCATTTCCCACCAGGAAGAGGAATTAACCAAAGGCTCAGCGTGCCGTGCCGGAACTAGATTAGGGCCTGAAGCCATGCTGCGGTGTTGCGGCCAGCTCACAAGAAACCGAGTTGAAGAAATGAGCTCAGGGGCAATGTAATTCACAAACCTGCAGAGTTATAAATGACAGCTATCGTCCAAAAATACACTGAAGTAAGGCTGCCAAGAGGACTTGAAAGCGGGGCAGAATTGCAGGAAACCGATTTCAGGAGGTAGACTGGAATTGCATTGAAAGCATAGGAAAAGAGGCAGAACGTCCACAATGATGCACTTGGCCAAAAAGGGCGTATGCGTTTTTTCCTGAATATATTCAGGAAAAAACGCATACGCCCTTTTTGGCCAACCAAGCAAGCTTGCAAAGGAAATCTGCACTACAATGAAGTCTCACTTCCCCCCGGTCAAAAGGGCCATCTGAAAAAAGTGTAAAATCCAGAAAGGCAGGACAGGCCATGGAGAACTGGGAGCCTTGTTATGCTGATGGGCGGGATGTAAATTGCCAACAGACACTCGGGAGAAGTGTTTGGTGTTTCCTGAAACATCTAAAAAACACAGCAACAGAGCCTAGGGCACTTCCACTTATGGTCCTATAGCTTAGGGAAATTAAAATCAAAAAGACACAGCCACCCCAATGTTTGGGACGGCTCTGTTTACAAGAACCTCGTTTACAGTACAAGTTCAACATCGCAGAAAGTGAAAAATGGATAAAGAAGTTGTGGTATTTACTTACAAAGCAATATTACTCAGCAATGAAATCTATGTCATCAGGCCCTTAGCAGCACAATGAGTGGATTCAGGTATGATGATTCTAACTGAAATAAGTCACACAGAAAAAGAAACATCATAAGATATCACTAATACACGGAATTTAACTTGGCTACACAGGAACTGAATTACAGAACAGAACAGGGTCTCAAATTTAGAAAACCAACTTATGCTTGCTTAACGGGAAAGGTGAGTTGGGGTGCTGCATAAAACCAGAGATTGAAATGAGCACAGATAAAGTTCCTTAAGCCAAATATGGAATAGACAAGAGCTACTCCTTGCTCAACGAAATGGACTCAACACCGCATATTAAACGCCTAAGAATGTACCTGACTAGTAAGTATCTTAAAACCTATGGATTGCTATGTCTCCGAAAGAGAATCAAGCATGTGTACAGGGGCATAAACGCAGCAGTGATAGGATTGGAGAGGTTCGGTGAGCAAATGAAGACCCTTTGAAGTCATATTGCATGGTACCCATTCCACGGGTTTCAACTACCCAGGTTTAATGTATTCTTCCTTCAGCTAAAACATGCATGTGGAACCTAGGGTATGATCAACCATGTGATCGGGAGACGTGTTCAAATATGTCTCAGTTTTCGTACCCTGGTACTCGGGTGCAACATTCCAGACGCTTTACTAACACTCTCCCGAATTGGAGAGTCAGTCCCTTTAACCTCCTGTTTGGCCCAGTTTGCAATTTCCGCGGAAGATGAACAGGAATAGCGAGAACCAATGAGAGATTAGCTGGAGGTGTCTGGACGGGCAAATTTAACTCTCATTTCCCACCAGGAAGAGGAATTAACCAAAGGCTCAGCGTGCCGTGCCGGAACCAGATTAGGGCCTGAAGCCATGCTGCGGTGTTGCGGCCAGCTCACAAGAAACCGAGTTGAAGAAAGGAGCTCAGGGGCAATGTAATTCACAAACCTGCAGAGTTATAAATGACAGCTATCGTCCAAAAATACACTGAAGTAAGGCTGCCAAGAGGACTTGAAAGCGGGGCAGAATTGCAGGAAACCGATTTCAGGAGGTAGACTGGAATTGCATTGAAAGCATAGGAAAAGAGGCAGAACGTCCACAATGATGCACTTGGCCAAAAAGGGCGTATGCGTTTTTTCCTGAATATATTCAGGAAAAAACGCATACGCCCTTTTTGGCCAACCAAGCAAGCTTGCAAAGGAAATCTGCACTACAATGAAGTCTCACTTCCCCCCGGTCAAAAGGGCCATCTGAAAAAAGTGTAAAATCCAGAAAGGCAGGACAGGCCATGGAGAACTGGGAGCCTTGTTATGCTGATGGGCGGGATGTAAATTGCCAACAGACACTCGGGAGAAGTGTTTGGTGTTTCCTGAAACATCTAAAAAACACAGCAACAGAGCCTAGGGCACTTCCACTTATGGTCCTATAGCTTAGGGAAATTAAAATCAAAAAGACACAGCCACCCCAATGTTTGGGACGGCTCTGTTTACAAGAACCTCGTTTACAGTACAAGTTCAACATCGCAGAAAGTGAAAAATGGATAAAGAAGTTGTGGTATTTACTTACAAAGCAATATTACTCAGCAATGAAATCTATGTCATCAGGCCCTTAGCAGCACAATGAGTGGATTCAGGTATGATGATTCTAACTGAAATAAGTCACACAGAAAAAGAAACATCATAAGATATCACTAATACACGGAATTTAACTTGGCTACACAGGAACTGAATTACAGAACAGAACAGGGTCTCAAATTTAGAAAACCAACTTATGCTTGCTTAACGGGAAAGGTGAGTTGGGGTGCTGCATAAAACCAGAGATTGAAATGAGCACAGATAAAGTTCCTTAAGCCAAATATGGAATAGACAAGAGCTACTCCTTGCTCAACGAAATGGACTCAACACCGCATATTAAACGCCTAAGAATGTACCTGACTAGTAAGTATCTTAAAACCTATGGATTGCTATGTCTCCGAAAGAGAATCAAGCATGTGTACAGGGGCATAAACGCAGCAGTGATAGGATTGGAGAGGTTCGGTGAGCAAATGAAGACCCTTTGAAGTCATATTGCATGGTACCCATTCCACGGGTTTCAACTACCCAGGTTTAATGTATTCTTCCTTCAGCTAAAACATGCATGTGGAACCTAGGGTATGATCAACCATGTGATCGGGAGACGTGTTCAAATATGTCTCAGTTTTCGTACCCTGGTACTCGGGTGCAACATTCCAGACGCTTTACTAACACTCTCCCGAATTGGAGAGTCAGTCCCTTTAACCTCCTGTTTGGCCCAGTTTGCAATTTCCGCGGAAGATGAACAGGAATAGCGAGAACCAATGAGAGATTAGCTGGAGGTGTCTGGACGGGCAAATTTAACTCTCATTTCCCACCAGGAAGAGGAATTAACCAAAGGCTCAGCGTGCCGTGCCGGAACCAGATTAGGGCCTGAAGCCATGCTGCGGTGTTGCGGCCAGCTCACAAGAAACCGAGTTGAAGAAAGGAGCTCAGGGGCAATGTAATTCACAAACCTGCAGAGTTATAAATGACAGCTATCGTCCAAAAATACACTGAAGTAAGGCTGCCAAGAGGACTTGAAAGCGGGGCAGAATTGCAGGAAACCGATTTCAGGAGGTAGACTGGAATTGCATTGAAAGCATAGGAAAAGAGGCAGAACGTCCACAATGATGCACTTGGCCAAAAAGGGCGTATGCGTTTTTTCCTGAATATATTCAGGAAAAAACGCATACGCCCTTTTTGGCCAACCAAGCAAGCTTGCAAAGGAAATCTGCACTACAATGAAGTCTCACTTCCCCCCGGTCAAAAGGGCCATCTGAAAAAAGTGTAAAATCCAGAAAGGCAGGACAGGCCATGGAGAACTGGGAGCCTTGTTATGCTGATGGGCGGGATGTAAATTGCCAACAGACACTCGGGAGAAGTGTTTGGTGTTTCCTGAAACATCTAAAAAACACAGCAACAGAGCCTAGGGCACTTCCACTTATGGTCCTATAGCTTAGGGAAATTAAAATCAAAAAGACACAGCCACCCCAATGTTTGGGACGGCTCTGTTTACAAGAACCTCGTTTACAGTACAAGTTCAACATCGCAGAAAGTGAAAAATGGATAAAGAAGTTGTGGTATTTACTTACAAAGCAATATTACTCAGCAATGAAATCTATGTCATCAGGCCCTTAGCAGCACAATGAGTGGATTCAGGTATGATGATTCTAACTGAAATAAGTCACACAGAAAAAGAAACATCATAAGATATCACTAATACACGGAATTTAACTTGGCTACACAGGAACTGAATTACAGAACAGAACAGGGTCTCAAATTTAGAAAACCAACTTATGCTTGCTTAACGGGAAAGGTGAGTTGGGGTGCTGCATAAAACCAGAGATTGAAATGAGCACAGATAAAGTTCCTTAAGCCAAATATGGAATAGACAAGAGCTACTCCTTGCTCAACGAAATGGACTCAACACCGCATATTAAACGCCTAAGAATGTACCTGACTAGTAAGTATCTTAAAACCTATGGATTGCTATGTCTCCGAAAGAGAATCAAGCATGTGTACAGGGGCATAAACGCAGCAGTGATAGGATTGGAGAGGTTCGGTGAGCAAATGAAGACCCTTTGAAGTCATATTGCATGGTACCCATTCCACGGGTTTCAACTACCCAGGTTTAATGTATTCTTCCTTCAGCTAAAACATGCATGTGGAACCTAGGGTATGATCAACCATGTGATCGGGAGACGTGTTCAAATATGTCTCAGTTTTCGTACCCTGGTACTCGGGTGCAACATTCCAGACGCTTTACTAACACTCTCCCGAATTGGAGAGTCAGTCCCTTTAACCTCCTGTTTGGCCCAGTTTGCAATTTCCGCGGAAGATGAACAGGAATAGCGAGAACCAATGAGAGATTAGCTGGAGGTGTCTGGACGGGCAAATTTAACTCTCATTTCCCACCAGGAAGAGGAATTAACCAAAGGCTCAGCGTGCCGTGCCGGAACCAGATTAGGGCCTGAAGCCATGCTGCGGTGTTGCGGCCAGCTCACAAGAAACCGAGTTGAAGAAAGGAGCTCAGGGGCAATGTAATTCACAAACCTGCAGAGTTATAAATGACAGCTATCGTCCAAAAATACACTGAAGTAAGGCTGCCAAGAGGACTTGAAAGCGGGGCAGAATTGCAGGAAACCGATTTCAGGAGGTAGACTGGAATTGCATTGAAAGCATAGGAAAAGAGGCAGAACGTCCACAATGATGCACTTGGCCAAAAAGGGCGTATGCGTTTTTTCCTGAATATATTCAGGAAAAAACGCATACGCCCTTTTTGGCCAACCAAGCAAGCTTGCAAAGGAAATCTGCACTACAATGAAGTCTCACTTCCCCCCGGTCAAAAGGGCCATCTGAAAAAAGTGTAAAATCCAGAAAGGCAGGACAGGCCATGGAGAACTGGGAGCCTTGTTATGCTGATGGGCGGGATGTAAATTGCCAACAGACACTCGGGAGAAGTGTATGGTGTTTCCTGAAACATCTAAAAAACAAAGCAACAGAGCCTAGGGCACTTCCACTTATGGTCCTATAGCTTAGGGAAATTAAAATCAAAAAGACACAGCCACCCCAAAGTTTGGAACGCCTCTGTTTACAAGAACCTCGTTTACAGTACAAGTTCAACATCGCAGAAAGTGAAAAATGGATAAAGAAGTGGTGGTATTTACTTACAAAGCAATATCACTCAGCAATGAAATCTATGTCATCAGGCCCTTAGCAGCACAATGAGTGGATTCAGGTACGATGATTCTAACTGAAATAAGTCACACAGAAAAAGAAACATCATAAGATATCAGTAATACACGGAATGTAAACTTGGCTACACAGGAACTGAATTACAGAACAGAACAGGGTCTCAAATTTAGAAAACCAACTTATGCTTGCTTAAGGGGAAAGGTGAGTTGGGGTGCTGCATAAAACCAGAGATTGAAATGAGCACAGATAAAGTTCCTTAAGCCAAATATGGAATAGACAAGAGCTACTCCTTGCTCAACGAAATGGACTCAACACCGCATATTAAACGCCTAAGAATGTACCTGACTAGTAAGTATCTTAAAACCTATGGATTGCTATGTCTCCGAAAGAGAATCAAGCATGTGTACAGGGGCATAAACGCAGCAGTGATAGGATTGGAGAGGTTCGGTGAGCAAATGAAGACCCTTTGAAGTCATATTGCATGGTACCCATTCCACGGGTTTCAACTACCCATGTTTAAGGTATTCTTCCTTCAGCTAAAACATGCATGTGGAACCTAGAGTATGATCAACCATGTGATCGGGAGACGTGTTCAAATATGTCTCAGTTTTCGTACCCTGGTACTCGGGTGCAACATTCCAGACGCTTTACTAACACTCTCCCGACTTGGAGAGTCAGTCCCTTTAACCTCCTGTTTGGCCCAGTTTGCAATTTCTGCGGAAGATGAACAGGAATAGCGAGAACCAATGAGAGATTAGCTGGAGGTGTCTGGACGGGCAAATTTAACTCTCATTTCCCACCAGGAAGAGGAATTAACCAAAGGCTCAGCGTGCCGTGCCGGAACCAGATTAGGGCCTGAAGCCATGCTGCGGTGTTGCGGCCAGCTCACAAGAAAGCGAGTTGAAGAAAGGAGCTCAGGGGCAATGTAATTCACAAACCTGCAGAGTTATAAATGACAGCTATCGTCCAAAAATACACTGAAGTAAGGCTGCCAAGAGGACTTGAAAGTGGGGCAGAATTGCAGGAAACCGATTTCAGGAGGTAGACGGGAATTGCATTGAAAGCATAGGAAAAGAGGCAGAAAGTCCACAATGATGCACTTGGCCAAAAAGGGCGTATGCGTTTTTTCCTGAATATATTCAGGAAAAAACGCATACGCCATTTTTGGCCAACCAAGCAAGCTTGCAAAGGAAATCTGCACTACAATGAAGTCTCACTTCCCCCCGGTCAAAAGGGCCATCTGAAAAAAGTGTAAAATCCAGAAAGGCAGGACAGGCAATGGAGAACTGGGAGCCTTGTTATGCTGATGGGCGGGATGTAAATTGCCAACAGACACTCGGGAGAAGTGTTTGGTGTTTCCTGAAACATCTAACAAACACAGCAACAGAGCCTAGGGCACTTCCACTTATGGTCCTATAGCTTAGGGAAATTAAAATCAAAAAGACACAGCCACCCCAAAGTTTGGGACGCCTCTGTTTACAAGAACCTCGTTTACAGTACAAGTTCAACATCGCAGAAAGTGAAAAATGGATAAAGAAGTTGTGGTATTACTTACAAAGGAATATCACTCAGCAATGAAATCTATGTCATCAGGCCCTTAGCAGCACAATGAGTGGATTCAGGTATGATGATTCTAACTGAAATAAGTCACACAGAAAAAGAAACATCATAAGATATCAGTAATACACGGAATGTAAACTTGGCTACACAGGAACTGAATTACAGAATAGAACAGGGTCTCAAATTTAGAAAACCAACTTATGCTTGCTTAAGGGGAAAGGTGAGTTGGGGTGCTGCATAAAACCAGAGATTGAAATGAGCACAGATAAAGTTCCTTAAGCCAAATATGGAATAGACAAGAGCTACTCCTTGCTCAACGAAATGGACTCAACACCGCATATTAAACGCCTAAGAATGTACCTGACTAGTAAGTATCTTAAAACCTATGGATTGCTATGTCTCCAAAAGAGAATCAAGCGTGTGTACAGGGGCATAAACGAAGCAGTGATAGGATTGGAGAGGTTCGGTGAGCAAATGAAGACCCTTTGAAGTCATATTGCATGGTACCCATTCCACGGGTCTCAACTCTCCAGGTTTAAGGTATTCGTCCTTCAGCTAAAGCATGCATGTGGAACCCAGAGTATGATCAACCATGTGAACGGGAGACGTGTTCAAATATGTCTCAGTTTTCGTACCCTGGTACTCGGGTGCAACATTCCAGACGCTTTACTAACACTCTCCCCACCAGGAGAGTCAGCGCCTTTAACCTCCTGTTTGGCCCAGTTTGCAATTTCTGCGGAAGATGAACAGGAATTGGGAGAACCAATTAGAGACTAGCGGGAGGTGTCTGGACGGGCAAATTTAACTCTCATTTCCCACCAGGAAGAGGAAATAACCAAAGGCTCAACGTGCCGTGCCGGAACCAGATTAGGGCCTGAAGCCATCCTGCGGTGTTGCGGCCAGCTCACAAGAAAGCGAGTTGAAGAAAGGAGCTCAGGGGCACTGTAATTCACAAACCTGCAGAGTTATAAATGACAGCTATTGTCCAAAAATATACTGAAGTAAGGCTGCCAAGAGGACTTGAAAGCGGGGCAGAATTGCAGGAAACCGATTTCAGGAGGTAGACTGGAATTGCATTGAAAGCATAGGAAAAGAGGCAGAACGTAGACAATGATGCACTTGGCCAAAATGGGCATATGCATTTTTTCCTGAATATATTCAGGAAAAAACGCATACGCCCTTTTTGGACAACCAAGCTTGCAAAGGAAATCTGCACTACAATGAAGTCTCACTTCCCCCCGGTCAAAAGGGCCATCTGAAAAAAGTGTAAAATCCAGAAAGGAAGGACAGGCCATGGAGAACTGGAAGCCTTGTTATGCTGATGGGCAGGATGTAAATTGCCAACAGACACTCGGGAGAAGTGTATGGTGTTTCCTGAAACATCTGAAAAACAAATCAACACAGCCTAGGGCACTTTCACTTATGGTCCTATAGCTTAGGGAAATTAAAATCAAAAAGACACAGCACCCCAAAGTTTGGGACGCCTCTGTTTACAAGAACCTCGTTTACAGTACAAGTTCAACATCACAGAAAGTGAAAAATGGATAAAGAAGTTGTGGTATTTACTTACAAAGCAATATCACTCAGCAATGAAATCTATGTCATCAGGCCCTTAGCAGCACAATGAGTGGATTCAGGTACGATGATTCTAACTGAAATAAGTCACACAGAAAATGAAACATCATAAGATATCAGTAATACACGGAATGTAAACTTGGCTACACAGGAACTGAATTACAGAACAGAACAGGGTCTCAAATTTAGAAAACCAACTTATGCTTGCTTAAGGGGAAAGGTGAGTTGGGGTGCTGCATAAAACCAGAGATTGAAATGAGCACAGATAAAGTTCCTTAAGCCAAATATGGAATAGACAAGAGCTACTCCTTGCTCAATGAAATGGACTCAACACCCCATATTAAACGCCTAAGAATGTACCTGACTAGTAAGTATCTTAAAACCTATGGATTGCTATGTCTCCAAAAGAGAATCATGCGTGTGTACAGGGGCATAAACGCAGCAGTGATAGGATTGGAGAGGTTCGGTGAGCAAATGAAGACCCTTTGAAGTCATATTGCATGGTACCCATTCCACGGGTCTCAACTCTCCAGGTTTAAGGTATTCTTCCTTCAGCTAAAACATGCATGTGGAACCCAGAGTATGATCAACCGTGTGAACGGGAGACGTGCTCAAATATGTCTCAGTTTTCCTCCCCTGGTACTCGGGTGCAACATTCCAGACGCTTTACTAACACTCTCCCCACTTGGAGAGTCAGCGCCTTTAACCTCCTGTTTGGCCCAGTTTGCAATTTCTGCGGAAGATGAACAGGAATAGGGAGAACCAATGAGAGACTAGCTGGAGGTGTCTGGACGGGCAAATTTAACTCTCATTTCCCACCAGGAAGAGGAAATAACCAAAGGCTCAGCGTGCCGTGCCGGAACCAGATTAGGGCCTGAAGCCATCCTGCAGTGTTGCGGCCAGCTCTAAAGAAAGCGAGTTGAAGAAAGGCGCTCAGGGGCACTGTAATTCACAAACCTGCAGAGTTATAAATGACAGCTATCGTCCAAAAATATACTGAAGTAAGGCTGCCAAGAGGACTTGAAAGCGGGGCAGAATTGCAGGAAACCGATTTCAGGAGGTAGACTGGAATTGCATTGAAAGCATAGGAAAAGAGGCAGAACGTCCACAATGATGCACTTGGCCAAAAAGGGCGTATGCGTTTTTTCCTGAATATATTCAGGAAAAAACGCATACGCCCTTTTTGGCCAACCAAGCAAGCTTGCAAAGGAAATCTGCACTACAATGAAGTCTCACTTCCCCCCGGTCAAAAGGGCCATCTGAAAAAAGTGTAAAATCCAGAAAGTCAGGACAGGCCATGGAGAACTGGGAGCCTTGTTATGCTTATGGGCGGGATGTAAATTGCCAACAGACACTCGGGAGAAGTGTATGGTGTTTCCTGAAATATCTAAAAAACAAAGCAACAGAGCCTAGGGCACTTCCACTTATGGTCCTATAGCTTAGGGAAATTAAAATCAAAAAGACACAGCCACCCCAAAGTATGGGACGCCTCTGTTTACAAGAACCTCGTTTACCGTACAAGTTCAATATCACAGAAAGTGAAAAATGGATAAAGAACTTGTGGTACTTACGTACAATGCAGTATCACTCAGCAATGAAATCTATGTCATCAGGCCCGTAGCAGCATAATGAGTGGATTCAGGTACGATGATTCTACCTGAAATAAGTCACACAGAAAAAGAAACATCATAAGATATCACTAATACACGGAATGTAAACTTGGCTACACAGGAACTGAATTCCAAAACAGAACAGGGTCTCAAATTTAGAAAACCAACTTATGCTTGCTTAAGGGGAAAGGTGAGTTGGGGTGCTGCATAAAACCAGAGATTGAAATGAGCACAGATAAATTTCCTTAAGCCAAATATGGAATAGACAAGAGCTACTCCTTGCTCAACGAAATGGACTCAACACCCCATATTAAACGCCTAAGAATGTACCTGACTAGTAAGTATCTTAAAACCTATGGATTGCTATGTCTCCGAAAGCGAATCAAGCATGTGTACAGGGGCATAAACGCAGCAGTGATAGGATTGGAGAGGTTCGGTGAGCAAATGAAGACCCTTTGAAGTCATATTGCATGGTACCCATTCCACGGGTTTCAACTACCCAGGTTTAAGGTATTCTTCCTTTAGCTAAAACATGCATGTGGAACCTAGAGTATGATCAACCGTGTGATCGGGAGACGTGTTCAAATATGTCTCAGTTTTCGTACCCTGGTACTCGGGTGCAACATTCCAGATGCTTTACTAACACTCTCCCGACTTGGAGAGTCAGTCCCTTTAACCTCCTGTTTGGCCCAGTTTGCAATTTCTGCGGAAGATGAACAGGAATAGCGAGAACCAATGAGAGACTAGCTGGAGGTGTCTGGACGGGCAAATTTAACTCTCATTTCCCACCAGGAAGAGGAATTAACCAAAGGCTCAGCGTGCCGTGCCGGAACCAGATTAGGGCCTGAAGCCATCCTGTGGTGTTGCGGCCTGGTCACAAGAAAGCGAGTTGAAGAAAGGAGCTCAGGAGCACTGTAATTCACAAACCTGCAGAGTTATAAATGACAGCTATCGTCCAAAAATATACTGAAGTAAGGCTGCCAAGAGGACTTGAAAGCAGGGCAGAATTGCAGGAAACCGATTTCAGGAGGTAGACTGGAATTGCATTGAAAGCATAGGAAAAGAGGCAGAACGTCCACAATGATGCACTTGGCCAAAAAGGGCGTATGCGTTTTTTCCTGAATATATTCAGGAAAAAACGCATACGCCCTTTTTGGCCAACCAAGCAAGCTTGCAAAGGAAATCTACACTACAATGAAGTCTCACTTCCCCCCGGTCCAAAGGGCCATCTGAAAAAAGTGTAAAATCCAGAAAGGCAGGACAGGCCATGGAGAACTGGGAGCCTTGTTATGCTGATGGGAGGGATGTAAATTGCCAACAGACACTCGGGAGAAGTGTATGGTGCTTCCTGAAACATCTAAAAAACAAAGCAACAGAGCCTAGGGCACTTCCACTTATGGTCCTATAGCTTAGGGAAATTAAAATCAAAAAGACACAGCCACCCCAAAGTTTGGGACTGCTCTGTTTACAAGAACCTCGTTTACAGTACAAGTTCAACATCACAGAAAGTGAAAAATGGATAAAGAAGTTGTGGTATTTACTTATAAAGCAATATCACTCAGCAATGAAATCTATGTCATCAGGCCCTTAGCAGCACAATGAGTGGATTCAGGTATGATGATTCTAACTGAAATAAGTCACACAGAAAAAGAAACATCATAAGATATCAGTAATACACGGAATGTAAACTTGGCTACACAGGAACTGAATTACAGAACAGAACAGGGTCTCAAATTTAGAAAACCAACTTATGCTTGCTTAAGGGGAAAGGTGAGTTGGGGTGCTGCATAAAACCAGAGATTGAAATGAGCACAGATAAAGTTCCTTAAGCCAAATATGGAATAGACAAGAGCTACTCCTTGCTCAACGAAATGGACTCAACACCCCATATTAAACGCCTAAGAATGTACCTGACTAGTAAGTATCTTAAAACCTATGGATTGCTATGTCTCCAAAAGAGAATCAAGCATGTGTACAGGGGCATAAACGCAGCAGTGATAGGATTGGAGAGGTTCGGTGAGCAAATGAAGACCCTTTGAAGTCATATTGCATGGTACCCATTCCACGGGTCTCAACTCTCCAGGTTTAAGGTATTCTTCCTTCAGCTAAAACATGCATGTGGAACCCAGAGTATGATCAACCGTGTGAACGGGAGACGTGTTCAAATATGTCTCAGTTTTCCTCCCCTGGTACTCGGGTGCAACATTCCAGACGCTTTACTAACACTCTCCCCACTTGGAGAGTCAGCGCCTTTAACCTCCTGTTTGGCCCAGTTTGCAATTTCTGCGGAAGATGAACAGGAATAGGGAGAACCAATGAGAGACTAGCTGGAGGTGTCTGAACGGGCAAATTTAACTCTCATTTCCCACCAGGAAGAGGAAATAACCAAAGGCTCAGCGTGCCGTGCCGGAACCAGATTAGGGCCTGAAGCCATCCTGCAGTGTTGCGGCCAGCTCAAAAGAAAGCGAGTTGAAGAAAGGCGCTCAGGGGCACTGTAATTCACAAACCTGCAGAGTTATAAATGACAGCTATCGTCCAAAAATATACTGAAGTAAGGCTGCCAAGAGGACTTGAAAGCGGGGCAGAATTGCAGGAAACCGATTTCAGGAGGTAGACTGGAATTGCATTGAAAGCATAGGAAAAGAGGCAGAACGTCCACAATGATGCACTTGGCCAAAAAGGGCGTATGCGTTTTTTCCTGAATATATTCAGGAAAAAACGCATACGCCCTTTTTGGCCAACCAAGCAAGCTTGCAAAGGAAATCTGCACTACAATGAAGTCTCACTTCCCCCCGGTCAAAAGGGCCATCTGAAAAAAGTGTAAAATCCAGAAAGTCAGGACAGGCCATGGAGAACTGGGAGCCTTGTTATGCTTATGGGCGGGATGTAAATTGCCAACAGACACTCGGGAGAAGTGTATGGTGTTTCCTGAAATATCTAAAAAACAAAGCAACAGAGCCTAGGGCACTTCCACTTATGGTCCTATAGCTTAGGGAAATTAAAATCAAAAAGACACAGCCACCCCAAAGTTTGGGACGCCTCTGTTTACAAGAACCTCGTTTACCGTACAAGTTCAATATCACAGAAAGTGAAAAATGGATAAAGAACTTGTGGTACTTACGTACAATGCAGTATCACTCAGCAATGAAATCTATGTCATCAGGCCCGTAGCAGCATAATGAGTGGATTCAGGTACGATGATTCTACCTGAAATAAGTCACACAGAAAAAGAAACATCATAAGATATCACTAATACACGGAATGTAAACTTGGCTACACAGGAACTGAATTCCAAAACAGAACAGGGTCTCAAATTTAGAAAACCAACTTATGCTTGCTTAAGGGGAAAGGTGAGTTGGGGTGCTGCATAAAACCAGAGATTGAAATGAGCACAGATAAAGTTCCTTAAGCCAAATATGGAATAGACAAGAGCTACTCCTTGCTCAACGAAATGGACTCAACACCCCATATTAAACGCCTAAGAATGTACCTGACTAGTAAGTATCTTAAAACCTATGGATTGCTATGTCTCCGAAAGAGAATCAAGCATGTGTACAGGGGCATAAACGCAGCAGTGATAGGATTGGAGAGGTTCGGTGAGCAAATGAAGACCCTTTGAAGTCATATTGCATGGTACCCATTCCACGGGTTTCAACTACCCAGGTTTAAGGTATTCTTCCTTCAGCTAAAACATGCATGTGGAACCTAGAGTATGATCAACCATGTGATCGGGAGACGTGTTCAAATATGTCTCAGTTTTCGTACCCTGGTACTCGGGTGCAACATTCCAGATGCTTTACTAACACTCTCCCGACTTGGAGAGTCAGTCCCTTTAACCTCCTGTTTGGCCCAGTTTGCAATTTCTGCGGAAGATGAACAGGAATAGCGAGAACCAATGAGAGACTAGCTGGAGGTGTCTGGACGGGCAAATTTAACTCTCATTTCCCACCAGGAAGAGGAATTAACCAAAGGCTCAGCGTGCCGTGCCGGAACCAGATTAGGGCCTGAAGCCATCCTGTGGTGTTGCGGCCTGGTCACAAGAAAGCGAGTTGAAGAAAGGAGCTCAGGAGCACTGTAATTCACAAACCTGCAGAGTTATAAATGACAGCTATCGTCCAAAAATATACTGAAGTAAGGCTGCCAAGAGGACTTGAAAGCAGGGCAGAATTGCAGGAAACCGATTTCAGGAGGTAGACTGGAATTGCATTGAAAGCATAGGAAAAGAGGCAGAACGTCCACAATGATGCACTTGGCCAAAAAGGGCGTATGCGTTTTTTCCTGAATATATTCAGGAAAAAACGCATACGCCCTTTTTGGCCAACCAAGCAAGCTTGCAAAGGAAATCTGCACTACAATGAAGTCTCACTTCCCCCCGGTCCAAAGGGCCATCTGAAAAAAGTGTAAAATCCAGAAAGGCAGGACAGGCCATGGAGAACTGGGAGCCTTGTTATGCTGATGGGAGGGATGTAAATTGCCAACAGACACTCGGGAGAAGTGTATGGTGCTTCCTGAAACATCTAAAAAACAAAGCAACAGAGCCTAGGGCACTTCCACTTATGGTCCTATAGCTTAGGGAAATTAAAATCAAAAAGACACAGCCACCCCAAAGTTTGGGACTGCTCTGTTTACAAGAACCTCGTTTACAGTACAAGTTCAACATCACAGAAAGTGAAAAATGGATAAAGAAGTTGTGGTATTTACTTATAAAGCAATATCACTCAGCAATGAAATCTATGTCATCAGGCCCTTAGCAGCACAATGAGTGGATTCAGGTATGATGATTCTAACTGAAATAAGTCACACAGAAAAAGAAACATCATAAGATATCAGTAATACACGGAATTTAAACTTGGCTACACAGGAACTGAATTACAGAACAGAACAGGGTCTCAAATTTAGAAAACCAACTTATGCTTGCTTAAGGGGAAAGGTGAGTTGGGGTGCTGCATAAAACCAGAGATTGAAATGAGCACAGATAAAGTTCCTTAAGCCAAATATGGAATAGACAAGAGCTACTCCTTGCTCAACGAAATGGACTCAACACCCCATATTAAACGCCTAAGAATGTACCTGACTAGTAAGTATCTTAAAACCTATGGATTGCTATGTCTCCAAAAGAGAATCAAGCATGTGTACAGGGGCATAAACGCAGCAGTGATAGGATTGGAGAGGTTCGGTGAGCAAATGAAGACCCTTTGAAGTCATATTGCATGGTACCCATTCCACGGGTCTCAACTCTCCAGGTTTAAGGTATTCTTCCTTCAGCTAAAACATGCATGTGGAACCCAGAGTATGATCAACCGTGTGAACGGGAGACGTGTTCAAATATGTCTCAGTTTTCCTCCCCTGGTACTCGGGTGCAACATTCCAGACGCTTTACTAACACTCTCCCCACTTGGAGAGTCAGCGCCTTTAACCTCCTGTTTGGCCCAGTTTGCAATTTCTGCGGAAGATGAACAGGAATAGGGAGAACCAATGAGAGACTAGCTGGAGGTGTCTGGACGGGCAAATTTAACTCTCATTTCCCACCAGGAAGAGGAAATAACCAAAGGCTCAGCGTGCCGTGCCGGAACCAGATTAGGGCCTGAAGCCATCCTGCAGTGTTGCGGCCAGCTCTAAAGAAAGCGAGTTGAAGAAAGGCGCTCAGGGGCACTGTAATTCACAAACCTGCAGAGTTATAAATGACAGCTATCGTCCAAAAATATACTGAAGTAAGGCTGCCAAGAGGACTTGAAAGCGGGGCAGAATTGCAGGAAACCGATTTCAGGAGGTAGACTGGAATTGCATTGAAAGCATAGGAAAAGAGGCAGAACGTCCACAATGATGCACTTGGCCAAAAAGGGCGTATGCGTTTTTTCCTGAATATATTCAGGAAAAAACGCATACGCCCTTTTTGGCCAACCAAGCAAGCTTGCAAAGGAAATCTGCACTACAATGAAGTCTCACTTCCCCCCGGTCAAAAGGGCCATCTGAAAAAAGTGTAAAATCCAGAAAGGCAGGACAGGCCATGGAGAACTGGGAGCCTTGTTATGCTTATGGGCGGGATGTAAATTGCCAACAGACACTCGGGAGAAGTGTATGGTGTTTCCTGAAATATCTAAAAAACAAAGCAACAGAGCCTAGGGCACTTCCACTTATGGTCCTATAGCTTAGGGAAATTAAAATCAAAAAGACACAGCCACCCCAAAGTTTGGGACGCCTCTGTTTACAAGAACCTCGTTTACCGTACAAGTTCAATATCACAGAAAGTGAAAAATGGATAAAGAACTTGTGGTACTTACGTACAATGCAGTATCACTCAGCAATGAAATCTATGTCATCAGGCCCGTAGCAGCATAATGAGTGGATTCAGGTACGATGATTCTACCTGAAATAAGTCACACAGAAAAAGAAACATCATAAGATATCACTAATACACGGAATGTAAACTTGGCTACACAGGAACTGAATTCCAAAACAGAACAGGGTCTCAAATTTAGAAAACCAACTTATGCTTGCTTAAGGGGAAAGGTGAGTTGGGGTGCTGCATAAAACCAGAGATTGAAATGAGCACAGATAAAGTTCCTTAAGCCAAATATGGAATAGACAAGAGCTACTCCTTGCTCAACGAAATGGACTCAACACCCCATATTAAACGCCTAAGAATGTACCTGACTAGTAAGTATCTTAAAACCTATGGATTGCTATGTCTCCGAAAGCGAATCAAGCATGTGTACAGGGGCATAAACGCAGCAGTGATAGGATTGGAGAGGTTCGGTGAGCAAATGAAGACCCTTTGAAGTCATATTGCATGGTACCCATTCCACGGGTTTCAACTACCCAGGTTTAAGGTATTCTTCCTTTAGCTAAAACATGCATGTGGAACCTAGAGTATGATCAACCGTGTGATCGGGAGACGTGTTCAAATATGTCTCAGTTTTCGTACCCTGGTACTCGGGTGCAACATTCCAGATGCTTTACTAACACTCTCCCGACTTGGAGAGTCAGTCCCTTTAACCTCCTGTTTGGCCCAGTTTGCAATTTCTGCGGAAGATGAACAGGAATAGCGAGAACCAATGAGAGACTAGCTGGAGGTGTCTGGACGGGCAAATTTAACTCTCATTTCCCACCAGGAAGAGGAATTAACCAAAGGCTCAGCGTGCCGTGCCGGAACCAGATTAGGGCCTGAAGCCATCCTATGGTGTTGCGGCCTGGTCACAAGAAAGCGAGTTGAAGAAAGGAGCTCAGGAGCACTGTAATTCACAAACCTGCAGAGTTATAAATGACAGCTATCGTCCAAAAATATACTGAAGTAAGGCTGCCAAGAGGACTTGAAAGCAGGGCAGAATTGCAGGAAACCGATTTCAGGAGGTAGACTGGAATTGCATTGAAAGCATAGGAAAAGAGGCAGAACGTCCACAATGATGCACTTGGCCAAAAAGGGCGTATGCGTTTTTTCCTGAATATATTCAGGAAAAAACGCATACGCCCTTTTTGGCCAACCAAGCAAGCTTGCAAAGGAAATCTACACTACAATGAAGTCTCACTTCCCCCCGGTCCAAAGGGCCATCTGAAAAAAGTGTAAAATCCAGAAAGGCAGGACAGGCCATGGAGAACTGGGAGCCTTGTTATGCTGATGGGAGGGATGTAAATTGCCAACAGACACTCGGGAGAAGTGTATGGTGCTTCCTGAAACATCTAAAAAACAAAGCAACAGAGCCTAGGGCACTTCCACTTATGGTCCTATAGCTTAGGGAAATTAAAATCAAAAAGACACAGCCACCCCAAAGTTTGGGACGCCTCTGTTTACAAGAACCTCGTTTACCGTTCAAGTTCAATATCACAGAAACTGAAAAATGGATAAAGAACTTGTGGTACTTACGTACAATGCAGTATCACTCAGCAATGAAATCTGTGTCATCAGGCCCGTAGCAGCACAATGAGTGGATTCAGGTATGATGATTCTAACTGAAATAAGTCACACAGAAAAAGAAACATCATAAGATATCAGTAATACACGGAATGTAAACTTGGCTACACAGGAACTGAATTACAGAACAGAACAGGGTCTCAAATTTAGAAAACCAACTTATGCTTGCTTAAGGGGAAAGGTGAGTTGGGGTGCTGCATAAAACCAGAGATTGAAATGAGCACAGATAAAGTTCCTTAAGCCAAATATGGAATAGACAAGAGCTACTCCTTGCTCAACGAAATGGACTCAACACCCCATATTAAACGCCTAAGAATGTACCTGACTAGTAAGTATCTTAAAACCTATGGATTGCTATGTCTCCAAAAGAGAATCAAGCATGTGTACAGGGGCATAAACGCAGCAGTGATAGGATTGGAGAGGTTCGGTGAGCAAATGAAGACCCTTTGAAGTCATATTGCATGGTACCCATTCCACGGGTCTCAACTCTCCAGGTTTAAGGTATTCTTCCTTCAGCTAAAACATGCATGTGGAACCCAGAGTATGATCAACCGTGTGAACGGGAGACGTGTTCAAATATGTCTCAGTTTTCCTCCCCTGGTACTCGGGTGCAACATTCCAGACGCTTTACTAACACTCTCCCCACTTGGAGAGTCAGCGCCTTTAACCTCCTGTTTGGCCCAGTTTGCAATTTCTGCGGAAGATGAACAGGAATAGGGAGAACCAATGAGAGACTAGCTGGAGGTGTCTGAACGGGCAAATTTAACTCTCATTTCCCACCAGGAAGAGGAAATAACCAAAGGCTCAGCGTGCCGTGCCGGAACCAGATTAGGGCCTGAAGCCATCCTGCAGTGTTGCGGCCAGCTCAAAAGAAAGCGAGTTGAAGAAAGGCGCTCAGGGGCACTGTAATTCACAAACCTGCAGAGTTATAAATGACAGCTATCGTCCAAAAATATACTGAAGTAAGGCTGCCAAGAGGACTTGAAAGCGGGGCAGAATTGCAGGAAACCGATTTCAGGAGGTAGACTGGAATTGCATTGAAAGCATAGGAAAAGAGGCAGAACGTCCACAATGATGCACTTGGCCAAAAAGGGCGTATGCGTTTTTTCCTGAATATATTCAGGAAAAAACGCATACGCCCTTTTTGGCCAACCAAGCAAGCTTGCAAAGGAAATCTGCACTACAATGAAGTCTCACTTCCCCCCGGTCAAAAGGGCCATCTGAAAAAAGTGTAAAATCCAGAAAGTCAGGACAGGCCATGGAGAACTGGGAGCCTTGTTATGCTTATGGGCGGGATGTAAATTGCCAACAGACACTCGGGAGAAGTGTATGGTGTTTCCTGAAATATCTAAAAAACAAAGCAACAGAGCCTAGGGCACTTCCACTTATGGTCCTATAGCTTAGGGAAATTAAAATCAAAAAGACACAGCCACCCCAAAGTTTGGGACGCCTCTGTTTACAAGAACCTCGTTTACCGTACAAGTTCAATATCACAGAAAGTGAAAAATGGATAAAGAACTTGTGGTACTTACGTACAATGCAGTATCACTCAGCAATGAAATCTATGTCATCAGGCCCGTAGCAGCATAATGAGTGGATTCAGGTACGATGATTCTACCTGAAATAAGTCACACAGAAAAAGAAACATCATAAGATATCACTAATACACGGAATGTAAACTTGGCTACACAGGAACTGAATTCCAAAACAGAACAGGGTCTCAAATTTAGAAAACCAACTTATGCTTGCTTAAGGGGAAAGGTGAGTTGGGGTGCTGCATAAAACCAGAGATTGAAATGAGCACAGATAAAGTTCCTTAAGCCAAATATGGAATAGACAAGAGCTACTCCTTGCTCAACGAAATGGACTCAACACCCCATATTAAACGCCTAAGAATGTACCTGACTAGTAAGTATCTTAAAACCTATGGATTGCTATGTCTCCGAAAGAGAATCAAGCATGTGTACAGGGGCATAAACGCAGCAGTGATAGGATTGGAGAGGTTCGGTGAGCAAATGAAGACCCTTTGAAGTCATATTGCATGGTACCCATTCCACGGGTTTCAACTACCCAGGTTTAAGGTATTCTTCCTTCAGCTAAAACATGCATGTGGAACCTAGAGTATGATCAACCATGTGATCGGGAGACGTGTTCAAATATGTCTCAGTTTTCGTACCCTGGTACTCGGGTGCAACATTCCAGATGCTTTACTAACACTCTCCCGACTTGGAGAGTCAGTCCCTTTAACCTCCTGTTTGGCCCAGTTTGCAATTTCTGCGGAAGATGAACAGGAATAGCGAGAACCAATGAGAGACTAGCTGGAGGTGTCTGGACGGGCAAATTTAACTCTCATTTCCCACCAGGAAGAGGAATTAACCAAAGGCTCAGCGTGCCGTGCCGGAACCAGATTAGGGCCTGAAGCCATCCTGTGGTGTTGCGGCCTGGTCACAAGAAAGCGAGTTGAAGAAAGGAGCTCAGGAGCACTGTAATTCACAAACCTGCAGAGTTATAAATGACAGCTATCGTCCAAAAATATACTGAAGTAAGGCTGCCAAGAGGACTTGAAAGCAGGGCAGAATTGCAGGAAACCGATTTCAGGAGGTAGACTGGAATTGCATTGAAAGCATAGGAAAAGAGGCAGAACGTCCACAATGATGCACTTGGCCAAAAAGGGCGTATGCGTTTTTTCCTGAATATATTCAGGAAAAAACGCATACGCCCTTTTTGGCCAACCAAGCAAGCTTGCAAAGGAAATCTACACTACAATGAAGTCTCACTTCCCCCCGGTCCAAAGGGCCATCTGAAAAAAGTGTAAAATCCAGAAAGGCAGGACAGGCCATGGAGAACTGGGAGCCTTGTTATGCTGATGGGAGGGATGTAAATTGCCAACAGACACTCGGGAGAAGTGTATGGTGCTTCCTGAAACATCTAAAAAACAAAGCAACAGAGCCTAGGGCACTTCCACTTATGGTCCTATAGCTTAGGGAAATTAAAATCAAAAAGACACAGCCACCCCAAAGTTTGGGACTGCTCTGTTTACAAGAACCTCGTTTACAGTACAAGTTCAACATCACAGAAAGTGAAAAATGGATAAAGAACTTGTGGTATTTACTTATAAAGCAATATCACTCAGCAATGAAATCTATGTCATCAGGCCCTTAGCAGCACAATGAGTGGATTCAGGTATGATGATTCTAACTGAAATAAGTCACACAGAAAAAGAAACATCATAAGATATCAGTAATACACGGAATTTAAACTTGGCTACACAGGAACTGAATTACAGAACAGAACAGGGTCTCAAATTTAGAAAACCAACTTATGCTTGCTTAAGGGGAAAGGTGAGTTGGGGTGCTGCATAAAACCAGAGATTGAAATGAGCACAGATAAAGTTCCTTAAGCCAAATATGGAATAGACAAGAGCTACTCCTTGCTCAACGAAATGGACTCAACACCCCATATTAAACGCCTAAGAATGTACCTGACTAGTAAGTATCTTAAAACCTATGGATTGCTATGTCTCCAAAAGAGAATCAAGCATGTGTACAGGGGCATAAACGCAGCAGTGATAGGATTGGAGAGGTTCGGTGAGCAAATGAAGACCCTTTGAAGTCATATTGCATGGTACCCATTCCACGGGTCTCAACTCTCCAGGTTTAAGGTATTCTTCCTTCAGCTAAAACATGCATGTGGAACCCAGAGTATGATCAACCGTGTGAACGGGAGACGTGTTCAAATATGTCTCAGTTTTCCTCCCCTGGTACTCGGGTGCAACATTCCAGATGCTTTACTAACACTCTCCCCACTTGGAGAGTCAGCGCCTTTAACCTCCTGTTTGGCCCAGTTTGCAATTTCTGCGGAAGATGAACAGGAATAGGGATAACCAATGAGAGACTAGCTGGAGGTGTCTGGACGGGCAAATTTAACTCTCATTTCCCACCAGGAAGAGGAAATAACCAAAGGCTCAGCGTGCCGTGCCGGAACCAGATTAGGGCCTGAAGCCATCCTGCAGTGTTGCGGCCAGCTCAAAAGAAAGCGAGTTGAAGAAAGGCGCTCAGGGGCACTGTAATTCACAAACCTGCAGAGTTATAAATGACAGCTATCGTCCAAAAATATACTGAAGTAAGGCTGCCAAGAGGACTTGAAAGCGGGGCAGAATTGCAGGAAACCGATTTCAGGAGGTAGACTGGAATTGCATTGAAAGCATAGGAAAAGAGGCAGAACGTCCACAATGATGCACTTGGCCAAAAAGGGCGTATGCGTTTTTTCCTGAATATATTCAGGAAAAAACGCATACGCCCTTTTTGGCCAACCAAGCAAGCTTGCAAAGGAAATCTGCACTACAATGAAGTCTCACTTCCCCCCGGTCAAAAGGGCCATCTGAAAAAAGTGTAAAATCCAGAAAGTCAGGACAGGCCATGGAGAACTGGGAGCCTTGTTATGCTTATGGGCGGGATGTAAATTGCCAACAGACACTCGGGAGAAGTGTATGGTGTTTCCTGAAATATCTAAAAAACAAAGCAACAGAGCCTAGGGCACTTCCACTTATGGTCCTATAGCTTAGGGAAATTAAAATCAAAAAGACACAGCCACCCCAAAGTTTGGGACGCCTCTGTTTACAAGAACCTCGTTTACCGTACAAGTTCAATATCACAGAAAGTGAAAAATGGATAAAGAACTTGTGGTACTTACGTACAATGCAGTATCACTCAGCAATGAAATCTATGTCATCAGGCCCTTAGCAGCACAATGAGTGGATTCAGGTATGATGATTCTAACTGAAATAAGTCACACAGAAAAAGAAACATCATAAGATATCAGTAATACACGGAATTTAAACTTGGCTACACAGGAACTGAATTACAGAACAGAACAGGGTCTCAAATTTAGAAAACCAACTTATGCTTGCTTAAGGGTAAAGGTGAGTTGGGGTGCTGCATAAAACCAGAGATTGAAATGAGCACAGATAAATTTCCTTAAGCCACATATGGAATAGACAAGAGCTACTCCTTGCTCAACGAAATGGACTCAACACCCCATATTAAACGCCTAAGAATGTACCTGACTAGTAAGTATCTTAAAACCTATGGATTGCTATGTCTCCAAAAGAGAATCAAGCGTGTGTACAGGGGCATAAACGCAGCAGTGATAGGATTGGAGAGGTTCGGTGAGCAAATGAAGACCCTTTGAAGTCATATTGCATGGTACCCATTCCACGGGTCTCAACTCTCCAGGTTTAAGGTATTCTTCCTTCAGCTAAAACATGCATGTGGAACCCAGAGTATGATCAACCGTGTGAACGGGAGACGTGCTCAAATATGTCTCAGTTTTCCTCCCCTGGTACTCGGGTGCAACATTCCAGACGCTTTACTAACACTCTCCCCACTTGGAGAGTCAGCGCCTTTGACCTCCTGTTTGGCCCAGTTTGCAATTTCTGCGGAAGATGAACAGGAATAGGGAGAACCAATGAGAGACTAGCTGGAGGTGTCTGGACGGGCAAATTTAACTCTCATTTCCCACCAGGAAGAGGAAATAACCAAAGGCTCAGCGTGCCGTGCCGGAACCAGATTAGGGCCTGAAGCCATCCTGCAGTGTTGCGGCCAGCTCTAAAGAAAGCGAGTTGAAGAAAGGCGCTCAGGGGCACTGTAATTCACAAACCTGCAGAGTTATAAATGACAGCTATCGTCCAAAAATATACTGAAGTAAGGCTGCCAAGAGGACTTGAAAGCGGGGCAGAATTGCAGGAAACCGATTTCAGGAGGTAGACTGGAATTGCATTGAAAGCATAGGAAAAGAGGCAGAACGTCCACAATGATGCACTTGGCCAAAAAGGGCGTATGCGTTTTTTCCTGAATATATTCAGGAAAAAACGCATACGCACTTTTTGGCCAACCAAGCAAGCTTGCAAAGGAAATCTGCACTACAATGAAGTCTCACTTCCCCCCGGTCAAAAGGGCCATCTGAAAAAAGTGTAAAATCCAGAAAGTCAGGACAGGCCATGGAGAACTGGGAGCCTTGTTATGCTTATGGGCGGGATGTAAATTGCCAACAGACACTCGGGAGAAGTGTATGGTGTTTCCTGAAATATCTAAAAAACAAAGCAACAGAGCCTAGGGCACTTCCACTTATGGTCCTATAGCTTAGGGAAATTAAAATCAAAAAGACACAGCCACCCCAAAGTTTGGGACGCCTCTGTTTACAAGAACCTCGTTTACCGTACAAGTTCAATATCACAGAAAGTGAAAAATGGATAAAGAACTTGTGGTACTTACGTACAATGCAGTATCACTCAGCAATGAAATCTATGTCATCAGGCCCGTAGCAGCATAATGAGTGGATTCAGGTACGATGATTCTACCTGAAATAAGTCACACAGAAAAAGAAACATCATAAGATATCACTAATACACGGAATGTAAACTTGGCTACACAGGAACTGAATTCCAAAACAGAACAGAGTCTCAAATTTAGAAAACCAACTTATGCTTGCTTAAGGGGAAAGGTGAGTTGGGGTGGTGCATAAAACCAGAGATTGAAATGAGCACAGATAAAGTTCCTTAAGCCAAATATGGAATAGACAAGAGCTACTCCTTGCTCAACGAAATGGACTCAACACCCCATATTAAACGCCTAAGAATGTACCTGACTAGTAAGTATCTTAAAACCTATGGATTGCTATGTCTCCGAAAGAGAATCAAGCATGTGTACAGGGGCATAAACGCAGCAGTGATAGGATTGGAGAGGTTCGGTGAGCAAATGAAGACCCTTTGAAGTCATATTGCATGGTACCCATTCCACGGGTTTCAACTACCCAGGTTTAAGGTATTCTTCCTTCAGCTAAAACATGCATGTGGAACCTAGAGTATGATCAACCATGTGATCGGGAGACGTGTTCAAATATGTCTCAGTTTTCGTACCCTGGTACTCGGGTGCAACATTCCAGACGGTTTACTAACACTCTCCCCACTTGGAGAGTCAGCGCCTTAAACCTCCTGTTTGGCCCAGTTTGCAATTTCTGCGGAAGATGAACAGGAATAGCGAGAACCAATGAGAGACTAGCTGGAGGTGTCTGGACGGGCAAATTTAACTCTCATTTCCCACCAGGAAGAGGAATTAACCAAAGGCTCAGCGTGCAGTGCCGGAACCAGATTAGGGCCTGAAGCCATCCTGTGGTGTTGCGGCCTGGTCACAAGAAAGCGAGTTGAAGAAAGGAGCTCAGGAGCACTGTAATTCACAAACCTGCAGAGTTATAAATGACAGCTATCGTCCAAAAATATACTGAAGTAAGGCTGCCAAGAGGACTTGAAAGCAGGGCAGAATTGCAAGAAACCGATTTCAGGAGGTAGACTGGAATTGCATTGAAAGCATAGGAAAAGAGGCAGAACGTCCACAATGATGCACTTGGCCAAAAAGGGCGTATGCGTTTTTTCCTGAATATATTCAGGAAAAAACGCATACGCCCTTTTTGGCCAACCAAGCAAGCTTGCAAAGGAAATCTGCACTACGATGAAGTCTCACTTCCCCCCGGTCAAAAGGGCCATCTGAAAAAAGTGTAAAATCCAGAAAGGCAGGACAGGCCATGGAGAACTGGGAGCCTTGTTATGCTGATGGGCGGGATGTAAATTGCCAACAGACACTTGGGAGAAGTTTATGGTGTTTCCTGAAACATCTAAAAAACAAAGCAACAGAGCCTAGGGCACTTCCACTTATGGTCCTATAGCTTAGGGAAATTAAAATCAAAAAGACACAGCCACCCCATAGTTTGGGACGGCTCGCTTTACAAGAACCTCGTTTACAGTACAAGTTCAACATCACAGAAAGTGAAAAATGGATAAAGAAGTTCTGGTATTTACTTACAAAGCAATATCACTCAGCAATGAAATCTATGTCATCAGGCCCTTAGCAGCACAATGAGTGGATTCAGGTACGATGATTCTAACTGAAATAAGTCACACAGAAAAAGAAACATCATAAGATATCAGTAATACACGTTATGTAAACTTGGCTACACAGGAACTGAATTACAGAACAGAACAGTGTCTCAAATTTAGAAAACCAACTTATGCTTGCTTAAGGGTAAAGGTGAGTTGGGGTGCTGCATAAAACCAGAGATTGAAATGAGCACAGATAAAGTTCCTTAAGCCAAATATGGAATAGACAAGAGCTACTCCTTGCTCAACGAAATGGACTCAACACCCCATATTAAACGCCTAAGAATGTACCTGACTAGTAAGTATCTTAAAACCTATGGATTGCTATGTCTCCAAAAGAGAATCAAGCGTGTGTACAGGGGCATAAACGCAGCAGTGATAGGATTGGAGAGGTTCGGTGAGCAAATGAAGACCCTTTGAAGTCATATTGCATGGTACCCATTCCACGGGTCTCAACTCTCCAGGTTTAAGGTATTCTTCCTTCAGCTAAAACATGCATGTGGAACCCAGAGTATGATCAACCGTGTGAACGGGAGACGTGTTCAAATATGTCTCAGTTTTCCTCCCCTGGTACTCGGGTGCAACATTCCAGACGCTTTACTAACACTCTCCCCACTTGGAGAGTCAGCGCCTTTAACCTCCTGTTTGGCCCAGTTTGCAATTTCTGCGGAAGATGAACAGGAATAGGGAGAACCAATGAGAGACTAGCTGGAGGTGTCTGGACGGGCAAATTTAACTCTCATTTCCCACCAGGAAGAGGAAATAACCAAAGGCTCAGCGTGCCGTGCCGGAACCAGATTAGGGCCTGAAGCCATCCTGCAGTGTTGCGGCCAGCTCTAAAGAAAGCGAGTTGAAGAAAGGCGCTCAGGGGCACTGTAATTCACAAACCTGCAGAGTTATAAATGACAGCTATCGTCCAAAAATATACTGAAGTAAGGCTGCCAAGAGGACTTGAAAGCGGGGCAGAATTGCAGGAAACCGATTTCAGGAGGTAGACTGGAATTGCATTGAAAGCATAGGAAAAGAGGCAGAACGTCCACAATGATGCACTTGGCCAAAAAGGGCGTATGCGTTTTTTCCTGAATATATTCAGGAAAAAACGCATACGCCCTTTTTGGCCAACCAAGCAAGCTTGCAAAGGAAATCTGCACTACAATGAAGTCTCACTTCCCCCCGGTCAAAAGGGCCATCTGAAAAAAGTGTAAAATCCAGAAAGTCAGGACAGGCCATGGAGAACTGGGAGCCTTGTTATGCTTATGGGCGGGATGTAAATTGCCAACAGACACTCAGGAGAAGTGTATGGTGTTTCCTGAAATATCTAAAAAACAAAGCAACAGAGCCTAGGGCACTTCCACTTATGGTCCTATAGCTTAGGGAAATTAAAATCAAAAAGACACAGCCACCCCAAAGTTTGGGACGCCTCTGTTTACAAGAACCTCGTTTACCGTACAAGTTCAATATCACAGAAAGTGAAAAATGGATAAAGAACTTGTGGTACTTACGTACAATGCAGTATCACTCAGCAATGAAATCTATGTCATCAGGCCCGTAGCAGCATAATGAGTGGATTCAGGTACGATGATTCTACCTGAAATAAGTCACACAGAAAAAGAAACATCATAAGATATCACTAATACACGGAATGTAAACTTGGCTACACAGGAACTGAATTCCAAAACAGAACAGAGTCTCAAATTTAGAAAACCAACTTATGCTTGCTTAAGGGGAAAGGTGAGTTGGGGTGGTGCATAAAACCAGAGATTGAAATGAGCACAGATAAAGTTCCTTAAGCCAAATATGGAATAGACAAGAGCTACTCCTTGCTCAACGAAATGGACTCAACACCCCATATTAAACGCCTAAGAATGTACCTGACTAGTAAGTATCTTAAAACCTATGGATTGCTATGTCTCCGAAAGAGAATCAAGCATGTGTACAGGGGCATAAACGCAGCAGTGATAGGATTGGAGAGGTTCGGTGAGCAAATGAAGACCCTTTGAAGTCATATTGCATGGTACCCATTCCACGGGTTTCAACTACCCAGGTTTAAGGTATTCTTCCTTCAGCTAAAACATGCATGTGGAACCTAGAGTATGATCAACCATGTGATCGGGAGACGTGTTCAAATATGTCTCAGTTTTCGTACCCTGGTACTCGGGTGCAACATTCCAGATGCTTTACTAACACTCTCCCGACTTGGAGAGTCAGTCCCTTTAACCTCCTGTTTGGCCCAGTTTGCAATTTCTGCGGAAGATGAACAGGAATAGCGAGAACCAATGAGAGACTAGCTGGAGGTGTCTGGACGGGCAAATTTAACTCTCATTTCCCACCAGGAAGAGGAATTAACCAAAGGCTCAGCGTGCCGTGCCGGAACCAGATTAGGGCCTGAAGCCATCCTGTGGTGTTGCGGCCTGGTCACAAGAAAGCGAGTTGAAGAAAGGAGCTCAGGAGCACTGTAATTCACAAACCTGCAGAGTTATAAATGACAGCTATCGTCCAAAAATATACTGAAGTAAGGCTGCCAAGAGGACTTGAAAGCAGGGCAGAATTGCAGGAAACCGATTTCAGGAGGTAGACTGGAATTGCATTGAAAGCATAGGAAAAGAGGCAGAACGTCCACAATGATGCACTTGGCCAAAAAGGGCGTATGCGTTTTTTCCTGAATATATTCAGGAAAAAACGCATACGCCCTTTTTGGCCAACCAAGCAAGCTTGCAAAGGAAATCTACACTACAATGAAGTCTCACTTCCCCCCGGTCCAAAGGGCCATCTGAAAAAAGTGTAAAATCCAGAAAGGCAGGACAGGCCATGGAGAACTGGGAGCCTTGTTATGCTGATGGGAGGGATGTAAATTGCCAACAGACACTCGGGAGAAGTGTATGGTGCTTCCTGAAACATCTAAAAAACAAAGCAACAGAGCCTAGGGCACTTCCACTTATGGTCCTATAGCTTAGGGAAATTAAAATCAAAAAGACACAGCCACCCCAAAGTTTGGGACTGCTCTGTTTACAAGAACCTCGTTTACAGTACAAGTTCAACATCACAGAAAGTGAAAAATGGATAAAGAAGTTGTGGTATTTACTTATAAAGCAATATCACTCAGCAATGAAATCTATGTCATCAGGCCCTTAGCAGCACAATGAGTGGATTCAGGTATGATGATTCTAACTGAAATAAGTCACACAGAAAAAGAAACATCATAAGATATCAGTAATACACGGAATTTAAACTTGGCTACACAGGAACTGAATTACAGAACAGAACAGGGTCTCAAATTTAGAAAACCAACTTATGCTTGCTTAAGGGGAAAGGTGAGTTGGGGTGCTGCATAAAACCAGAGATTGAAATGAGCACAGATAAAGTTCCTTAAGCCAAATATGGAATAGACAAGAGCTACTCCTTGCTCAACGAAATGGACTCAACACCCCATATTAAACGCCTAAGAATGTACCTGACTAGTAAGTATCTTAAAACCTATGGATTGCTATGTCTCCGAAAGAGAATCAAGCATGTGTACAGGGGCATAAACGCAGCAGTGATAGGATTGGAGAGGTTCGGTGAGCAAATGAAGACCCTTTGAAGTCATATTGCATGGTACCCATTCCACGGGTTTCAACTACCCAGGTTTAAGGTATTCTTCCTTCAGCTAAAACATGCATGTGGAACCTAGAGTATGATCAACCATGTGATCGGGAGACGTGTTCAAATATGTCTCAGTTTTCGTACCCTGGTACTCGGGTGCAACATTCCAGACGCTTTACTAACAGTCTCCCCACTTGGAGAGTCAGCGCCTTTAACCTCCTGTTTGGCCCAGTTTGCAATTTCTGCGGAAGATGAACAGGAATAGGGATAACCAATGAGAGACTAGCTGGAGGTGTCTGGACGGGCAAATTTAACTCTCATTTCCCACCAGGAAGAGGAAATAACCAAAGGCTCAGCGTGCCGTGCCGGAACCAGATTAGGGCCTGAAGCCATCCTGCAGTGTTGCGGCCAGCTCAAAAGAAAGCGAGTTGAAGAAAGGCGCTCAGGGGCACTGTAATTCACAAACCTGCAGAGTTATAAATGACAGCTATCGTCCAAAAATATACTGAAGTAAGGCTGCCAAGAGGACTTGAAAGCGGGGCAGAATTGCAGGAAACCGATTTCAGGAGGTAGACTGGAATTGCATTGAAAGCATAGGAAAAGAGGCAGAACGTCCACAATGATGCACTTGGCCAAAAAGGGCGTATGCGTTTTTTCCTGAATATATTCAGGAAAAAACGCATACGCCCTTTTTGGCCAACCAAGCAAGCTTGCAAAGGAAATCTGCACTACAATGAAGTCTCACTTCCCCCCGGTCAAAAGGGCCATCTGAAAAAAGTGTAAAATCCAGAAAGTCAGGACAGGCCATGGAGAACTGGGAGCCTTGTTATGCTTATGGGCGGGATGTAAATTGCCAACAGACACTCGGGAGAAGTGTATGGTGTTTCCTGAAATATCTAAAAAACAAAGCAACAGAGCCTAGGGCACTTCCACTTATGGTCCTATAGCTTAGGGAAATTAAAATCAAAAAGACACAGCCACCCCAAAGTTTGGGACGCCTCTGTTTACAAGAACCTCGTTTACCGTACAAGTTCAATATCACAGAAAGTGAAAAATGGATAAAGAACTTGTGGTACTTACGTACAATGCAGTATCACTCAGCAATGAAATCTATGTCATCAGGCCCGTAGCAGCATAATGAGTGGATTCAGGTACGATGATTCTACCTGAAATAAGTCACACAGAAAAAGAAACATCATAAGATATCACTAATACACGGAATGTAAACTTGGCTACACAGGAACTGAATTCCAAAACAGAACAGGGTCTCAAATTTAGAAAACCAACTTATGCTTGCTTAAGGGGAAAGGTGAGTTGGGGTGCTGCATAAAACCAGAGATTGAAATGAGCACAGATAAAGTTCCTTAAGCCAAATATGGAATAGACAAGAGCTACTCCTTGCTCAACGAAATGGACTCAACACCCCATATTAAACGCCTAAGAATGTACCTGACTAGTAAGTATCTTAAAACCTATGGATTGCTATGTCTCCGAAAGAGAATCAAGCATGTGTACAGGGGCATAAACGCAGCAGTGATAGGATTGGAGAGGTTCGGTGAGCAAATGAAGACCCTTTGAAGTCATATTGCATGGTACCCATTCCACGGGTTTCAACTACCCAGGTTTAAGGTATTCTTCCTTCAGCTAAAACATGCATGTGGAACCTAGAGTATGATCAACCATGTGATCGGGAGACGTGTTCAAATATGTCTCAGTTTTCGTACCCTGGTACTCGGGTGCAACATTCCAGATGCTTTACTAACACTCTCCCGACTTGGAGAGTCAGTCCCTTTAACCTCCTGTTTGGCCCAGTTTGCAATTTCTGCGGAAGATGAACAGGAATAGCGAGAACCAATGAGAGACTAGCTGGAGGTGTCTGGACGGGCAAATTTAACTCTCATTTCCCACCAGGAAGAGGAATTAACCAAAGGCTCAGCGTGCCGTGCCGGAACCAGATTAGGGCCTGAAGCCATCCTGTGGTGTTGCGGCCTGGTCACAAGAAAGCGAGTTGAAGAAAGGAGCTCAGGAGCACTGTAATTCACAAACCTGCAGAGTTATAAATGACAGCTATCGTCCAAAAATATACTGAAGTAAGGCTGCCAAGAGGACTTGAAAGCAGGGCAGAATTGCAGGAAACCGATTTCAGGAGGTAGACTGGAATTGCATTGAAAGCATAGGAAAAGAGGCAGAACGTCCACAATGATGCACTTGGCCAAAAAGGGCGTATGCGTTTTTTCCTGAATATATTCAGGAAAAAACGCATACGCCCTTTTTGGCCAACCAAGCAAGCTTGCAAAGGAAATCTGCACTACAATGAAGTCTCACTTCCCCCCGGTCAAAAGGGCCATCTGAAAAAAGTGTAAAATCCAGAAAGTCAGGACAGGCCATGGAGAACTGGGAGCCTTGTTATGCTTATGGGCGGGATGTAAATTGCCAACAGACACTCGGGAGAAGTGTATGGTGTTTCCTGAAATATCTAAAAAACAAAGCAACAGAGCCTAGGGCACTTCCACTTATGGTCCTATAGCTTAGGGAAATTAAAATCAAAAAGACACAGCCACCCCAAAGTTTGGGACGCCTCTGTTTACAAGAACCTCGTTTACCGTACAAGTTCAATATCACAGAAAGTGAAAAATGGATAAAGAACTTGTGGTACTTACGTACAATGCAGTATCACTCAGCAATGAAATCTATGTCATCAGGCCCTTAGCAGCACAATGAGTGGATTCAGGTATGATGATTCTAACTGAAATAAGTCACACAGAAAAAGAAACATCATAAGATATCAGTAATACACGGAATTTAAACTTGGCTACACAGGAACTGAATTACAGAACAGAACAGGGTCTCAAATTTAGAAAACCAACTTATGCTTGCTTAAGGGTAAAGGTGAGTTGGGGTGCTGCATAAAACCAGAGATTGAAATGAGCACAGATAAATTTCCTTAAGCCAAATATGGAATAGACAAGAGCTACTCCTTGCTCAACGAAATGGACTCAACACCCCATATTAAACGCCTAAGAATGTACCTGACTAGTAAGTATCTTAAAACCTATGGATTGCTATGTCTCCAAAAGAGAATCAAGCGTGTGTACAGGGGCATAAACGCAGCAGTGATAGGATTGGAGAGGTTCGGTGAGCAAATGAAGACCCTTTGAAGTCATATTGCATGGTACCCATTCCACGGGTCTCAACTCTCCAGGTTTAAGGTATTCTTCCTTCAGCTAAAACATGCATGTGGAACCCAGAGTATGATCAACCGTGTGAACGGGAGACGTGCTCAAATATGTCTCAGTTTTCCTCCCCTGGTACTCGGGTGCAACATTCCAGACGCTTTACTAACACTCTCCCCACTTGGAGAGTCAGCGCCTTTAACCTCCTGTTTGGCCCAGTTTGCAATTTCTGCGGAAGATGAACAGGAATAGGGAGAACCAATGAGAGACTAGCTGGAGGTGTCTGGACGGGCAAATTTAACTCTCATTTCCCACCAGGAAGAGGAAATAACCAAAGGCTCAGCGTGCCGTGCCGGAACCAGATTAGGGCCTGAAGCCATCCTGCAGTGTTGCGGCCAGCTCTAAAGAAAGCGAGTTGAAGAAAGGCGCTCAGGGGCACTGAAATTCACAAACCTGCAGAGTTATAAATGACAGCTATCGTCCAAAAATATACTGAAGTAAGGCTGCCAAGAGGACTTGAAAGCGGGGCAGAATTGCAGGAAACCGATTTCAGGAGGTAGACTGGAATTGCATTGAAAGCATAGGAAAAGAGGCAGAACGTCCACAATGATGCACTTGGCCAAAAAGGGCGTATGCGTTTTTTCCTGAATATATTCAGGAAAAAACGCATACGCCCTTTTTGGCCAACCAAGCAAGCTTGCAAAGGAAATCTGCACTACAATGAAGTCTCACTTCCCCCCGGTCAAAAGGGCCATCTGAAAAAAGTGTAAAATCCAGAAAGTCAGGACAGGCCATGGAGAACTGGGAGCCTTGTTATGCTTATGGGCGGGATGTAAATTGCCAACAGACACTCGGGAGAAGTGTATGGTGTTTCCTGAAATATCTAAAAAACAAAGCAACAGAGCCTAGGGCACTTCCACTTATGGTCCTATAGCTTAGGGAAATTAAAATCAAAAAGACACAGCCACCCCAAAGTTTGGGACGCCTCTGTTTACAAGAACCTCGTTTACCGTACAAGTTCAATATCACAGAAAGTGAAAAATGGATAAAGAACTTGTGGTACTTACGTACAATGCAGTATCACTCAGCAATGAAATCTATGTCATCAGGCCCGTAGCAGCATAATGAGTGGATTCAGGTACGATGATTCTACCTGAAATAAGTCACACAGAAAAAGAAACATCATAAGATATCACTAATACACGGAATGTAAACTTGGCTACACAGGAACTGAATTCCAAAACAGAACAGAGTCTCAAATTTAGAAAACCAACTTATGCTTGCTTAAGGGGAAAGGTGAGTTGGGGTGGTGCATAAAACCAGAGATTGAAATGAGCACAGATAAAGTTCCTTAAGCCAAATATGGAATAGACAAGAGCTACTCCTTGCTCAACGAAATGGACTCAACACCCCATATTAAACGCCTAAGAATGTACCTGACTAGTAAGTATCTTAAAACCTATGGATTGCTATGTCTCCGAAAGAGAATCAAGCATGTGTACAGGGGCATAAACGCAGCAGTGATAGGATTGGAGAGGTTCGGTGAGCAAATGAAGACCCTTTGAAGTCATATTGCATGGTACCCATTCCACGGGTTTCAACTACCCAGGTTTAAGGTATTCTTCCTTCAGCTAAAACATGCATGTGGAACCTAGAGTATGATCAACCATGTGATCGGGAGACGTGTTCAAATATGTCTCAGTTTTCGTACCCTGGTACTCGGGTGCAACATTCCAGACGGTTTACTAACACTCTCCCCACTTGGAGAGTCAGCGCCTTAAACCTCCTGTTTGGCCCAGTTTGCAATTTCTGCGGAAGATGAACAGGAATAGCGAGAACCAATGAGAGACTAGCTGGAGGTGTCTGGATGGGCAAATTTAACTCTCATTTCCCACCAGGAAGAGGAATTAACCAAAGGCTCAGCGTGCAGTGCCGGAACCAGATTAGGGCCTGAAGCCATCCTGTGGTGTTGCGGCCTGGTCACAAGAAAGCGAGTTGAAGAAAGGAGCTCAGGAGCACTGTAATTCACAAACCTGCAGAGTTATAAATGACAGCTATCGTCCAAAAATATACTGAAGTAAGGCTGCCAAGAGGACTTGAAAGCAGGGCAGAATTGCAAGAAACCGATTTCAGGAGGTAGACTGGAATTGCATTGAAAGCATAGGAAAAGAGGCAGAACGTCCACAATGATGCACTTGGCCAAAAAGGGCGTATGCGTTTTTTCCTGAATATATTCAGGAAAAAACGCATACGCCCTTTTTGGCCAACCAAGCAAGCTTGCAAAGGAAATCTGCACTACGATGAAGTCTCACTTCCCCCCGGTCAAAAGGGCCATCTGAAAAAAGTGTAAAATCCAGAAAGGCAGGACAGGCCATGGAGAACTGGGAGCCTTGTTATGCTGATGGGCGGGATGTAAATTGCCAACAGACACTTGGGAGAAGTTTATGGTGTTTCCTGAAACATCTAAAAAACAAAGCAACAGAGCCTAGGGCACTTCCACTTATGGTCCTATAGCTTAGGGAAATTAAAATCAAAAAGACACAGCCACCCCATAGTTTGGGATGGCTCGCTTCACAAGAACCTCGTTTACAGTACAAGTTCAACATCGCAGAAAGTGAAAAATGGATAAAGAAGTTGTGGTATTTACTTACAAAGCAATATCACTCAGCAATGAAATCTATGTCATCAGGCCCTTAGCAGCACAATGAGTGGATTCAGGTATGATGATTCTAACTGAAATAAGTCACACAGAAAAAGAAACATCATAAGATATCAGTAATACACGGAATGTAAACTTGGCTACACAGGAACTGAATTACAGAACAGAACAGGGTCTCAAATTTAGAAAACCAACTTATGCTTGCTTAAGGGGAAAGGTGAGTTGGGGTGCTGCATAAAACCAGAGATTGAAATGAGCACAGATAAAGTTCCTTAAGCCAAATATGGAATAGACAAGAGCTACTCCTTGCTCAACGAAATGGACTCAACACCCCATATTAAACGCCTAAGAATGTACCTGACTAGTAAGTATCTTAAAACCTATGGATTGCTATGTCTCCAAAAGAGAATCAAGCGTGTGTACAGGGGCATAAACGCAGCAGTGATAGGATTGGAGAGGTTCGGTGAGCAAATGAAGACCCTTTGAAGTCATATTGCATGGTACCCATTCCACGGGTCTCAACTCTCCAGGTTTAAGGTATTCTTCCTTCAGCTAAAACATGCATGTGGAACCCAGAGTATGATCAACCGTGTGAACGGGAGACGTGTTCAAATATGTCTCAGTTTTCCTCCCCTGGTACTCGGGTGCAACATTCCAGACGCTTTACTAACACTCTCCCCACTTGGAGAGTCAGCGCCTTTAACCTCCTGTTTGGTCCAGTTTGCAATTTCTGCGGAAGATGAACAGGAATAGGGAGAACCAATGAGAGACTAGCTGGAGGTGTCTGGACGGGCAAATTTAACTCTCATTTCCCACCAGGAAGAGGAAATAACCAAAGGCTCAGCGTGCCGTGCCGGAACCAGATTAGGGCCTGAAGCCATCCTGCAGTGTTGCGGCCAGCTCTAAAGAAAGCGAGTTGAAGAAAGGCGCTCAGGGGCACTGTAATTCACAAACCTGCAGAGTTATAAATGACAGCTATCGTCCAAAAATATACTGAAGTAAGGCTGCCAAGAGGACTTGAAAGCGGGGCAGAATTGCAGGAAACCGATTTCAGGAGGTAGACTGGAATTGCATTGAAAGCATAGGAAAAGAGGCAGAACGTCCACAATGATGCACTTGGCCAAAAAGGGCGTATGCGTTTTTTCCTGAATATATTCAGGAAAAAACGCATACGCCCTTTTTGGCCAACCAAGCAAGCTTGCAAAGGAAATCTGCACTACAATGAAGTCTCACTTCCCCCCGGTCAAAAGGGCCATCTGAAAAAAGTGTAAAATCCAGAAAGGCAGGACAGGCCATGGAGAACTGGGAGCCTTGTTATGCTGATGGGCGGGATGTAAATTGCCAACAGACACTCGGGAGAAGTGTATGGTGTTTCCTGAAACATCTAAAAAACAAAGCAACAGAGCCTAGGGCACTTCCACTTATGGTCCTATAGCTTAGGGAAATTAAAATCAAAAAGACACAGCCACCCCAAAGTTTGGGACGCCTCTGTTTACAAGAACCTCGTTTACCGTACAAGTTCAATATCACAGAAAGTGAAAAATGGATAAAGAACTTGTGGTACTTACGTACAATGCAGTATCACTCAGCAATGAAATCTATGTCATCAGGCCCGTAGCAGCATAATGAGTGGATTCAGGTACGATGATTCTACCTGAAATAAGTCACACAGAAAAAGAAACATCATAAGATATCACTAATACACGGAATGTAAACTTGGCTACACAGGAACTGAATTCCAAAACAGAACAGGGTCTCAAATTTAGAAAACCAACTTATGCTTGCTTAAGGGGAAAGGTGAGTTGGGGTGCTGCATAAAACCAGAGATTGAAATGAGCACAGATAAAGTTCCTTAAGCCAAATATGGAATAGACAAGAGCTACTCCTTGCTCAACGAAATGGACTCAACACCCCATATTAAACGCCTAAGAATGTACCTGACTAGTAAGTATCTTAAAACCTATGGATTGCTATGTCTCCAAAAGAGAATCAAGCATGTGTACAGGGGCATAAACGCAGCAGTGATAGGATTGGAGAGGTTCGGTGAGCAAATGAAGACCCTTTGAAGTCATATTGCATGGTACCCATTCCACGGGTTTCAACTACCCAGGTTTAAGGTATTCTTCCTTCAGCTAAAACATGCATGTGGAACCTAGAGTATGATCAACCATGTGATCGGGAGACGTGTTCAAATATGTCTCAGTTTTCGTACCCTGGTTCTCGGGTGCAACATTCCAGACACTTTACTAACACTCTCCCGACTTGGAGAGTCAGTCCCTTTAACCTCCTGTTTGGCCCAGTTTGCAATTTCTGCGGAAGGTGAACAGGAATAGCGAGAACCAATGAGAGACTAGCTGGAGGTGTCTGGACGGGCAAATTTAACTCTCATTTCCCACCAGGAAGAGGAATTAACCAAAGCCTCAGCGTGCCGTGCCGGAACCACATTAGGGCCTGAAGCCATCCTGCGGTGTTGCGGCCAGGTCACAAGAAAGCGAGTTGAAGAAAGGAGCTCAGGGGCACTGTAATGCACAAACCTGCAGAGTTATAAATGACAGCTATCGTCCAAAAATATACTGAAGTAAGGCTGCCAAGAGGACTTGAAAGCGGGGCAGAATTGCAGGAAACCGATTTCAGGAGGTAAACTGGAATTGCATTGAAAGCATAGGAAAAGAGGCAGAGCGTCCACAATGATGCACTTGGCCAAAAAGTGCGTATGCATTTTTTCCTGAATATATTCAGGAAAAAACGCATACGCACTTTTTGGCCAACCAAGCAAGCTTGCAAAGCAAATCTGCACTACAATGAAGTCTCACTTCCCCCCGGTCAAAAGGGCCATCTGAAAAAAGTGTAAAATCCAGAAAGGCAGGACAGGCCATAGAGAACTGGGAGCCTTGTTATGCTGAAGGGCGGGATGTAATTTGCCAACAGTCACTAGGGAGAAGTGTATGGTGTTTCCTGAAACATCTAAAAAACAAAGCAACAGAGCCTAGGGCACTTCCACTTATGGTCCTATAGCTTAGGGAAATTAAAATCAAAAAGACACAGCCACCCCAAAGTTTGGGACGCCTCTGTTTACAAGAACCTCATTTACTGTACAAGTTCAATATCACAGAAAGTGAAAAATGGATAAAGAACTTGTGGTACTTACGTACAATGCAGTATCACTCAGCAATGAAATCTATGTCATCAGGCCCGTAGCAGCATAATGAGTGGATTCAGGTACGATGATTCTAACTGAAATAAGTCACACAGAAAAAGAAACATCATAAGATATCACTAATACACGGAATGTAAACTTGGCTACACAGGAACTGAATTACAGAACAGAACAGGGTCTCAAATTTAGAAAACCAACTTATGCTTGCTTAAGGGGAAAGGTGAGTTGGGGTGCTGCATAAAACCAGAGATTGAAATGAGCACAGATACAGTTCCTTAAGCTAAATATGGAATAGACAAGAGCTACTCCTTACTCAACGAAATTGGACTCAACACCGCATATTAAACGCCTAAGAATGTACCTGACTAGTAAGTATCTTAAAACCTATGGATTGCTATGTCTCCGAAAGAGAATCAAGCATGTGTACAGGGGCATAAACGCAGCAGTGATAGGATTGGAGAGGTTCGGTGAGCAAATGAAGACCCTTTGAAGTCATATTGCATGGTACCCATTCCACGGGTTTCAACTACCCAGGTTTAAGGTATTCTTCCTTCAGCTAAAACATGCATGTGGAACCTAGAGTATGATCAACCATGTGATCGGGAGACGTGTTCAAATATGTCTCAGTTTTCGTACCCTGGTACTCGGGTGCAACATTCCAGACGCTTTACTAACACTCTCCCGACTTGGAGAGTCAGTCCCTTTAACCTCCTGTTTGGCCCAGTTTGCAATTTCTGCGGAAGATGAACAGGAATAAGGAGAACCAATGAGAGACTAGCTGGAGGTGTCTGGACGGGCAAATTTAACTCTCATTTCCCACCAGGAAGAGGAAATAACCAAAGGTTCAGCGTGCCGTGCCGGAACCAGATTAGGGCCTGAAGCCATCGAGCGGTGTTGCGGCCAGCTCACAAGAAAGCGAGTTGAAGAAAGGAGCTCAGGGGCACTGTAATTCACAAACCTGCAGAGTTATAAATGACAGCTATCGTCCAAAAATATACTGAAGTAAGGCTGCCAAGAGGACTTGAAAGCGGGGCAGAATTGCAGGAAACCGATTTCAGGAGGTAGACTGGAATTGCATTGAAAGCATAGGAAAAGAGGCAGAACGTCCACAATGATGCACTTGGCCAAAAAGGGCGTATGCGTTTTTTCCTGAATATATTCAGGAAAAAACGCATACGCCCTTTTTGGCCAACCAAGCAAGCTTGCAAAGGAAATCTACACTACAATGAAGTCTCACTTCCCCCCGGTCCAAAGGGCCATCTGAAAAAAGTGTAAAATCCAGAAAGGCAGGACAGGCCATGGAGAACTGGGAGCCTTGTTATGCTGATGGGAGGGATGTAAATTGCCAACAGACACTTGGGAGAAGTGTGTGGTGTTTCCTGAAACATCTAAAAAACAAAGCAACAGAGCCTAGGGCACTTCCACTTATGGTCCTATAGCTTAGGGAAATTAAAATCAAAAAGACACAGCCACCCCAAAGTTTGGGACTGCTCTGTTTACAAGAACCTCGTTTACAGTACAAGTTCAACATCACAGAAAGTGAAAAATGGATAAAGAAGTTGTGGTATTTACTTATAAAGCAATATCACTCAGCAATGAAATCTATGTCATCAGGCCCTTAGCAGCACAATGAGTGGATTCAGGTATGATGATTCTAACTGAAATAAGTCACACAGAAAAAGAAACATCATAAGATATCAGTAATACACGGAATGTAAACTTGGCTACACAGGAACTGAATTCCAAAACAGAACAGGGTCCCAAATTTAGAAAACCAACTTATGCTTGCTTAAGGGGAAAGGTGAGTTGGGGTGCTGCATAAAACCAGAGATTGAAATGAGCACAGATAAAGTTCCTTAAGCCAAATATGGAATAGACAAGAGCTACTCCTTGCTCAACGAAATGGACTCAACACCCCATATTAAACGCCTAAGAATGTACCTGACTAGTAAGTATCTTAAAACCTATGGATTGCTATGTCTCCAAAAGAGAATCAAGCATGTGTACAGGGGCATAAACGCAGCAGTGATAGGATTGGAGAGGTTCGGTGAGCAAATGAAGACCCTTTGAAGTCATATTGCATGGTACCCATTCCACGGGTCTCAACTCTCCAGGTTTAAGGTATTCTTCCTTCAGCTAAAACATGCATGTGGAACCTAGAGTATGATCAACCGTGTGAACGGGAGACGTGTTCAAATATGTCTCAGTTTTCGTACCCTGGTACTCGGGTGCAACATTCCAGACGCTTTACTAACACTCTCCCCACTTGGAGAGTCAGCGCCTTTAACCTCCTGTTTGGCCCAGTTTGCAATTTCTGCGGAAGATGAACAGGAATAGGGAGAACCAATGAGAGACTAGCTGGAGGTGTCTGGACGGGCAAATTTAACTCTCATTTCCCACCAGGAAGAGGAAATAACCAAAGGCTCAGCGTGCCGTGCCGGAACCAGATTAGGGCCTGAAGCCATCCTGCAGTGTTGCGGCCAGCTCAAAAGAAAGCGAGTTGAAGAAAGGCGCTCAGGGGCACTGTAATTCACAAACCTGCAGAGTTATAAATGACAGCTATCGTCCAAAAATATACTGAAGTAAGGCTGCCAAGAGGACTTGAAAGCGGGGCAGAATTGCAGGAAACCGATTTCAGGAGGTAGACTGGAATTGCATTGAAAGCATAGGAAAAGAGGCAGAACGTCCACAATGATGCACTTGGCCAAAAAGGGCGTATGCGTTTTTTCCTGAATATATTCAGGAAAAAACGCATACGCCCTTTTTGGCCAACCAAGCAAGCTTGCAAAGGAAATCTGCACTACAATGAAGTCTCACTTCCCCCCGGTCAAAAGTGCCATCTGAAAAAAGTGTAAAATCCAGAAAGTCAGGACAGGCCATGGAGAACTGGGAGCCTTGTTATGCTTATGGGCGGGATGTAAATTGCCAACAGACACTCGGGAGAAGTGTATGGTGTTTCCTGAAACATCTAAAAAACAAAGCAACAGAGCCTAGGGCACTTCCACTTATGGTCCTATAGCTTAGGGAAATTAAAATCAAAAAGACACAGCCACCCCAAAGTTTGGGATGGCTCTGTTTACAAGAACTTCGTTTATCGTACAAGTTCAACATCACAGAAAGTGAAAAATGGATAAAGAAGTTGTGGTATTTACTTACAAAGCAATATCACTCAGCAATGAAATCTATGTCATCAGGCCCTTAGCAGCACAATGAGTGGATTCAGGTATGATGATTCTAACTGAAATAAGTCACACAGAAAAAGAAACATCATAAGATATCAGTAATACACGGAATGTAAACTTGGCTACACAGGAACTGAATTACAGAACAGAACAGGGTCTCAAATTTAGAAAACCAACTTATGCTTGCTTAAGGGGAAAGGTGAGTTGGGGTGCTGCATAAAACCAGAGATTGAAATGAGCACAGATAAAGTTCCTTAAGCCAAATATGGAATAGACAAGAGCTACTCCTTGCTCAACGAAATGGACTCAACACCGCATATTAAACACCTAAGAATGTACCTGACTAGTAAGTATCTTAAAACCTATGGATTGCTATGTCGCCAAAAGAGAATCAAGCATGTGTACAGGGGCATAAACGCAGCAGTGATAGGATTGGAGAGGTTCGGTGAGCAAATGAAGACCCTTTGAAGTCATATTGCATGGTACCCATTCCACGGGTTTCAACTACCCAGGTTTAAGGTATTCTTCCTTCAGCTAAAACATGCATGTGGAACCTAGAGTATGATCAACCATGTGATCGGGAGACGTGTTCAAATATGTCTCAGTTTTCGTACCCTGGTTCTCGGGTGCAACATTCCAGACACTTTACTAACACTCTCCCGACTTGGAGAGTCAGTCCCTTTAACCTCCTGTTTGGCCCAGTTTGCAATTTCTGCGGAAGGTGAACAAGAATAGCGAGAACCAATGAGAGACTAGCTGGAGGTGTCTGGACGGGCAAATTTAACTCTCATTTCCCACCAGGAAGAGGAATTAACCAAAGCCTCAGCGTGCCGTGCCGGAACCAGATTAGGGCCTGAAGCCATCCTGTGGTGTTGCGGCCAAGTCACAAGAAAGCGAGTTGAAGAAAGGAGCTCAGGGGCACTGTAATTCACAAACCTGCAGAGTTATAAATGACAGCTATCGTCCAAAAATACACTGAAGTAGGGCTTCCAGGAGGACTTGAAAGTGGGGCAGAATTGCAGGAAACCGATTTCAGGAGGTAGACTGGAATTGCATTGAAAGCATAGGAAAAGAGGCAGAACGTCCACAATGATGCACTTGGCCAAAAAGGGCGTATGCGTTTTTTCCTGAATATATTCAGGAAAAAACGCATACGCCCTTTTTGGCCAACCAAGCAAGCTTGCAAAGGAAATCTTCACTACAATGAAGTCTCACTTCCCCCTGGTCAAAAGGGCCATCTGAAAAAAGTGTAAATTCCAGAAAGGCAGGACAGGCCATGGAGAACTGGGAGCCTTGTTATGCTGATGGGCGGGATGTAAATTGCCAACAGACACTCGGGAGAAGTGTATGGTGTTTCCTGAAACATCTAAAAAACAAAGCAACAGAGCCTAGGGCACTTCCACTTATGGTCCTATAGCTTAGGGAAATTAAAATCAAAAAGACACAGCCACCCCAAAGTTTGGGATGGCTCTGTTTACAAGAACTTCGTTTATCGTACAAGTTCAACATCACAGAAAGTGAAAAATGGATAAAGAAGTTGTGGTATTTACTTACAAAGCAATATCACTCAGCAATGAAATCTATGTCATCAGGCCCTTAGCAGCACAATGAGTGGATTCAGGTATGATGATTCTAACTGAAATAAGTCACACAGAAAAAGAAACATCATAAGATATCAGTAATACACGGAATATAAACTTGGCTACACAGGAACTGAATTACAGAACAGAACAGGGTCTCAAATTTAGAAAACCAACTTATGCTTGCTTAAGGGGAAAGGTGAGTTGGGGTGCTGCATAAAACCAGAGATTGAAATGAGCACAGATAAAGTTCCTTAAGCCAAATATGGAATAGACAAGAGCTACTCCTTGCTCAACGAAATGGACTCAACACCGCATATTAAACACCTAAGAATGTACCTGACTAGTAAGTATCTTAAAACCTATGGATTGCTATGTCGCCAAAAGAGAATCAAGCATGTGTACAGGGGCATAAACGCAGCAGTGATAGGATTGGAGAGGTTCGGTGAGCAAATGAAGACCCTTTGAAGTCATATTGCATGGTACCCATTCCACGGGTTTCAACTACCCAGGTTTAAGGTATTCTTCCTTCAGCTAAAACATGCATGTGGAACCTAGAGTATGATCAACCATGTGATCGGGAGACGTGTTCAAATATGTCTCAGTTTTCGTACCCTGGTTCTCGGGTGCAACATTCCAGACACTTTACTAACACTCTCCCGACTTGGAGAGTCAGTCCCTTTAACCTCCTGTTTGGCCCAGTTTGCAATTTCTGCGGAAGGTGAACAAGAATAGCGAGAACCAATGAGAGACTAGCTGGAGGTGTCTGGACGGGCAAATTTAACTCTCATTTCCCACCAGGAAGAGGAATTAACCAAAGCCTCAGCGTGCCGTGCCGGAACCACATTAGGGCCTGAAGCCATCCTGTGGTGTTGCGGCCAAGTCACAAGAAAGCGAGTTGAAGAAAGAAGCTCAGGGGCACTGTAATGCACAAACCTGCAGAGTTATAAATGACAGCTATCGTCCAAAAATATACTGAAGTAAGGCTGTCAAGAGGACTTGAAAGCGGGGCAGAATTGCAGGAAACCGATTTCAGGAGGTAAACTGGAATTGCATTGAAAGCATAGGAAAAGAGGCAGAGCGTCCACAATGATGCACTTGGCCAAAAAGTGCGTATGCATTTTTTCCTGAATATATTCAGGAAAAAACGCATACGCACTTTTTGGCCAACCAAGCAAGCTTGCAAAGCAAATCTGCACTACAATGAAGTCTCACTTCCCCCCGGTCAAAAGGGCCATCTGAAAAAAGTGTAAAATCCAGAAAGGCAGGACAGGCCATAGAGAACTGGGAGCCTTGTTATGCTGAAGGGCGGGATGTAAATTGCCAACAGTCACTAGGGAGAAGTGTATGGTGTTTCCTGAAACATCTAAAAAACAAAGCAACAGAGCCTAGGGCACTTCCACTTATGGTCCTATAGCTTAGGGAAATTAAAATCAAAAAGACACAGCCACCCCAAAGGTTGGAATGGCTCTGTTTACAAGAACCTCATTTACTGTACAAGTTCAGTATCACAGAAAGTGAAAAATGGATAAAGAACTTGTGGTACATACGTACAATGCAGTATCACTCAGCAATGAAATCTATGTCATCAGGCCCGTAGCAGCATAATGAGTGGATTCAGGTACGATGATTCTAACTGAAATAAGTCACACAGAAAAAGAAACATCATAAGATATCACTAATACACGGAATGTAAACTTGGCTACACAGGAACTGAATTACAGAACAGAACAGGGTCTCAAATTTAGAAAACCAACTTATGCTTGCTTAAGGGGAAAGGTGAGTTGGGGTGCTGCATAAAACCAGAGATTGAAATGAGCACAGATAAAGTTCCTTAAGCTAAATATGGAATAGACAAGAGCTACTCCTTACTCAACGAAATTGGACTCAACACCGCATATTAAAAGCCTAAGAATGTACCTGACTAGTAAGTATCTTAAAACCTATGGATTGCTATGTCTCCGAAAGAGAATCAAGCATGTGTACAGGGGCATAAACGCAGCAGTGATAGGATTGGAGAGGTTCGGTGAGCAAATGAAGACCCTTTGAAGTCATATTGCATGGTACCCTTTCCAAGGGTTTCAACTACCCAGGTTTAAGGTATTCTTCCTTCAGCTAAAACATGCATGTGGAACCTAGAGTATGATCAACCATGTGATCGGGAGACGTGTTCAAATATGTCTCAGTTTTCGTACCCTGGTACTCGGGTGCAACATTCCAGACGCTTTACTAACACTCTCCCGACTTGGAGAGTCAGTCCCTTTAACCTCCTGTTTGGCCCAGTTTGCAATTTCTGCGGAAGATGAACAGGAATAAGGAGAACCAATGAGAGACTAGCTGGAGGTGTCTGGACGGGCAAATTTAACTCTCATTTCCCCCCAGGAAGAGGAAATAACCAAAGGCTCAGCGTGCCGTGCCGGAACCAGATTAGGGCCTGAAGCCATGCTGCGGTGTTGCGGCCAGGTCACAAGAAAGCGAGTTGAAGAAAGGAGCTCAGGGGCACTGTAATTCACAAACCTGCAGAGTTATAAATGACAGCTATCGTCCAAAAATATACTGAAGTAAGGCTGCCAAGAGGACTTGAAAGCGGGGCAGAATTGCAGGAAACCGATTTCAGGAGGTAGACTGGAATTGCATTGAAAGCATAGGAAAAGAGACAGAACGTCCACAATGATGCACTTGGCCAAAAAGGGCGTATGCGGTTTTTCCTGAATATATTCAGGAAAAAACGCATACGCCCTTTTTGGCCAACCAAGCAAGCTTGCAAAGGAAATCTGCACTACAATGAAGTCTCACTTCCCCCCAGTCAAAAGGGCCATCTGAAAAAAGTGTAAAATCCAGAAAGGCAGGACAGGCCATGGAGAACTGGGAGCCTTGTTATGCTGATGGGCGGGATGTAAATTGCCAACAGACACTCGGGAGAAGTGTATGGTGTTTCCTGAAACATCTAAAAAACAAAGCAACAGAGCCTAGGGCACTTCCACTTATGGTCCTATAGCTTAGGGAAATTAAAATCAAAAAGGCACAGCCACCTCAAAGTTTGGGTTGCCTCTGTTGACAAGAACCTCGTTTATAGTACAAGTTCAACATCGCAGAAAGTGAAAAATAGATAAAGAAGTTGTGGTATTTACTTACAAAGCAATATCACTCAGCAATGAAATCTATGTCATCAGGCCCTAAGCAGCAAAATGAGTGGTTTCAGGTATGATGATTCTAACTGAAATAAGTCACACAGAAAAAGAAACATCATAAGATATCAGTAATACACGGAATGTAAACTTGGCTACACAGGAACTGAATTACAGAACAGAACAGGGTCTCAAATTTAGAAAACCAACTTATGCTTGCTTAAGGGGAAAGGTGAGTTGGGGTGCTGCATAAAACCAGAGATTGAAATGAGCACAGATAAAGTTCCTTAAGCCAAATATGGAATAGACAAGAGCTACACCTTGCTCAACGAAATGGACTCAACACCGCATATTAAACGTCATATGAATGTACCTGACTAGTAAGTATCTTAAAACCTATGGATTGCTATGTCTCCGAAAGAGAATCAAGCATGTGTACAGGGGCATAAACGCAGCAGTGATAGGATTGGAGAGGTTCGGTGAGCAAATGAAGCCCCTTTGAAGTCATATTGCATGGTACCCATTCCACGGGTTTCAACTACCCAGGTTTAAGGTATTCTTCCTTCAGCTACAACATGCATGTGGAACCTAGAGTATGATCAACCGTGCGAACGGGAGACGTGTTCAAATATGTCTCAGTTTTCGTACCCTGGTACTCGGGTGCAACATTCCAGACGCTTTACTAACACTCTCCCGACTTGGAGAGTCAGCGCCTTTAACCTCCTGTTTGGCCCAGTTTGCAATTTCTGCGGAAGATGAACAGGAATAACGAGAACCAATGAGAGACTAGCTGGAGGTGTCTGGACGGGCAAATTTAACTCTCATTTCCCACCAGGAAGAGGAAATAACCAAAGGCTCAGCGTGCCGTGCCGGAACCAGATTAGGGCCTGAAGCCATGCTGCGGTGTTGCGGCCAGGTCACAAGAAAGCGAGTTGAAGAAAGGAGCTCAGGGGCACTGTAATTCACAAACCTGCAGAGTTATAAATGACAGCTATCGTCCAAAAATATACTGAAGTAAGGCTGCCAAGAGGACTTGAAAGCGGGGCAGAATTGCAGGAAACCGATTTCAGGAGGTAGACTGGAATTGCATTGAAAGCATAGGAAAAGAGACAGAACGTCCACAATGATGCACTTGGCCAAAAAGGGCGTATGCGGTTTTTCCTGAATATATTCAGGAAAAAACGCATACGCCCTTTTTGGCCAACCAAGCAAGCTTGCAAAGGAAATCTGCACTACAATGAAGTCTCACTTCCCCCCAGTCAAAAGGGCCATCTGAAAAAAGTGTAAAATCCAGAAAGGCAGGACAGGCCATGGAGAACTGGGAGCCTTGTTATGCTTATGGGCGGGATGTAAATTGCCAAACAGACACTCGGGAGAAGTGTATGGTGTTTCCTGAAATATCTAAAAAACAAAGCAAGAGAGCCTAGGGCACTTCCACTTATGGTCCTATAGCTTAGGGAAATTAAAATCAAAAAGACACAGCCACCCCAAAGTTTGGGACGCCTCTGTTTACAAGAACCTCGTTTACCGTACAAGTTCAATATCACAGAAAGTGAAAAATGGATAAAGAACTTGTGGTACTTACGTACAATGCAGTATCACTCAGCAATGAAATCTATGTCATCAGGCCCGTAGCAGCATAATGAGTGGATTCAGGTACGATGATTCTACCTGAAATAAGTCACACAGAAAAAGAAACATCATAAGATATCACTAATACACGGAATGTAAACTTGGCTACACAGGAACTGAATTCCAAAACAGAACAGGGTCTCAAATTTAGAAAACCAACTTATGCTTGCTTAAGGGGAAAGGTGAGTTGGGGTGCTGCATAAAACCAGAGATTGAAATGAGCACAGATAAAGTTCCTTAAGCCAAATATGGAATAGACAAGAGCTACTCCTTGCTCAACGAAATGGACTCAACACCCCATATTAAACGCCTAAGAATGTACCTGACTAGTAAGTATCTTAAAACCTATGGATTGCTATGTCTCCGAAAGAGAATCAAGCATGTGTACAGGGGCATAAACGCAGCAGTGATAGGATTGGAGAGGTTCGGTGAGCAAATGAAGACCCTTTGAAGTCATATTGCATGGTACCCATTCCACGGGTTTCAACTACCCAGGTTTAAGGTATTCTTCCTTCAGCTAAAACATGCATGTGGAACCTAGAGTATGATCAACCATGTGATCGGGAGACGTGTTCAAATATGTCTCAGTTTTCGTACCCTGGTACTCGGGTGCAACATTCCAGACGGTTTACTAACACTCTCCCCACTTGGAGAGTCAGCGCCTTTAACCTCCTGTTTGGCCCAGTTTGCAATTTCTGCGGAAGATGAACAGGAATAGCGAGAACCAATGAGAGACTAGCTGGAGGTGTCTGGACGGGCAAATTTAACTCTCATTTCCCACCAGGAAGAGGAATTAACCAAAGGCTCAGCGTGCCGTGCCGGAACCAGATTAGGGCCTGAGGCCATCCTGTGGTGTTGCGGCCTGGTCACAAGAAAGCGAGTTGAAGAAAGGAGCTCAGGAGCACTGTAATTCACAAACCTGCAGAGTTATAAATGACAGCTATCATCCAAAAATATACTGAAGTAAGGCTGCCAAGAGGACTTGAAAGCGGGGCAGAATTGCAGGAAACCGATTTCAGGAGGTAGACTGGAATTGCATTGAAAGCATAGGAAAAGAGGCAGAACGTCCACAATGATGCACTTGGCCAAAAAGGGCGTATGCGTTTTTTCCTGAATATATTCAGGAAAAAACGCATACGCCCTTTTTGGCCAACCAAGCAAGCTTGCAAAGGAAATCTGCACTACGATGAAGTCTCACTTCCCCCCGGTCAAAAGGGCCATCTGAAAAAAGTGTAAAATCCAGAAAGGCAGGACAGGCCATGGAGAACTGGGAGCCTTGTTATGCTGATGGGCGGGATGTACATTGCCAACAGACACTTGGGAGAAGTTTATGGTGTTTCCTGAAACATCTAAAAAACAAAGCAACAGAGCCTAGGGCACTTCCACTTATGGTCCTATAGCTTAGGGAAATTAAAATCAAAAAGACACAGCCACCCCATAGTTTGGGACGGCTCGCTTTACAAGAACCTCGTTTACAGTACAAGTTCAACATTGCAGAAAGTGAAAAATGGATAAAGAAGTTGTGGTATTTACTTACAAAGCAATATCACTCAGCAATGAAATCTATGTCATCAGGCCCTTAGCAGCACAATGAGTGGATTCAGGTATGATGATTCTAACTGAAATAAGTCACACAGAAAAAGAAACATCATAAGATATCAGTAATACACGGAATGTAAACTTGGCTACACAGGAACTGAATTACAGAACAGAACAGGGTCTCAAATTTAGAAAACCAACTTATGCTTGCTTAAGGGGAAAGGTGAGTTGGGGTGCTGCATAAAACCAGAGATTGAAATGAGCACAGATAAAGTTCCTTAAGCCAAATATGGAATAGACAAGAGCTACTCCTTGCTCAACGAAATGGACTCAACACCCCATATTAAACGCCTAAGAAAGTACCTGACTAGTAAGTATCTTAAAACCTATGGATTGCTATGTCTCCAAAAGAGAATCAAGCGTGTGTACAGGGGCATAAACGCAGCAGTGATAGGATTGGAGAGGTTCGGTGAGCAAATGAAGACCCTTTGAAGTCATATTGCATGGTACCCATTCCACGGGTCTCAACTCTCCAGGTTTAAGGTATTCTTCCTTCAGCTAAAACATGCATGTGGAACCCAGAGTATGATCAACCGTGTGAACGGGAGACGTGTTCAAATATGTCTCAGTTTTCCTCCCCTGGTACTCGGGTGCAACATTCCAGACGCTTTACTAACACTCTCCCCACTTGGAGAGTCAGCGCCTTTAACCTCCTGTTTGGCCCAGTTTGCAATTTCTGCGGAAGATGAACAGGAATAGGGAGAACCAATGAGAGACTAGCTGGAGGTGTCTGGACGGGCAAATTTAACTCTCATTTCCCACCAGGAAGAGGAAATAACCAAAGGCTCAGCGTGCCGTGCCGGAACCAGATTAGGGCCTGAAGCCATCCTGCAGTGTTGCGGCCAGGTCACAAGAAAGCGAGTTGAAGAAAGGAGCTCAGGGGCACTGTAATTCACAAACCTGCAGAGTTATAAATGACAGCTATCGTCCAAAAATATACTGAAGTAAGGCTGCCAAGAGGACTTGAAAGCGGGGCAGAATTGCAGGAAACCGATTTCAGGAGGTAGACTGGAATTGCATTGAAAGCATAGGAAAAGAGGCAGAACGTCCACAATGATGCACTTGGCCAAAAAGGGCGTATGCGTTTTTTCCTGAATATATTCAGGAAAAAACGCATACGCCCTTTTTGGCCAACCAAGCAAGCTTGCAAAGGAAATCTGCACTACAATGAAGTCTCACTTCCCCCCGGTCAAAAGGGCCATCTGAAAAAAGTGTAAAATCCAGAAAGGCAGGACAGGCCATGGAGAACTGGGAGCCTTGTTATGCTTATGGGCGGGATGTAAATTGCCAACAGACACTCGGGAGAAGTGTATGGTGTTTCCTGAAATATCTAAAAAACAAAGCAACAGAGCCTAGGGCACTTCCACTTATGGTCCTATAGCTTAGGGAAATTAAAATCAAAAAGACACAGCCACCCCAAAGTTTGGGACGCCTCTGTTTACAAGAACCTCGTTTACCGTACAAGTTCAATATCACAGAAAGTGAAAAATGGATAAAGATCTTGTGGTACTTACGTACAATGCAGTATCACTCAGCAATAAAATCTATGTCATCAGGCCCGTAGCAGCATAATGAGTGGATTCAGGTACGATGATTCTACCTGAAATAAGTCACACAGAAAAAGAAACATCATAAGATATCACTAATACACGGAATGTAAACTTGGCTACACAGGAACTGAATTCCAAAACAGAACAGGGTCTTAAATTTAGAAAACCAACTTATGCTTGCTTAAGGGGAAAGGTGAGTTGGGGTGCTGCATAAAACCAGAGATTGAAATGAGCACAGATAAATTTCCTTAAGCCAAATATGGAAAAGTCAAGAGCTACTCCTTGCTCAACGAAATGGACTCAACACCCCATATTAAACGCCTAAGAATGTACCTGAGTAGTAAGTATCTTAAAACCTATGGATTGCTATGTCTCCGAAAGAGAATCAAGCATGTGTACAGGGGCATAAACGCAGCAGTGATAGGATTGGAGAGGTTCGGTGAGCAAATGAAAACCCTTTGAAGTCATATTGCATGGTACCCATTCCACGGGTTTCAACTACCCAGGTTTAAGGTATTCTTCCTTCAGCTAAAACATGCAAGTGGAACCTAGAGTATGATCAACCATGTGATCGTGAGACGTGTTCAAATATGTCTCAGTTTTCGTACCCTGGTACTCGGGTGCAACATTCCAGACGGTTTACTAACACTCTCCCCACTTCAAGAGTCAGTCCCTTTAACCTCCTGTTTGGCCCAGTTTGCAATTCCTGCGGAAGATGAACAGGAATAGCGAAAACCAATGAGAGACTAGCTGGAGGTGTCTGGACGGGCAAATTTAACTCTCATTTCCCACCAGGAAGAGGAATTAACCAAAGGCTCAGCGTGCCGTGCCGGAACCAGATTAGGGCCTGAAGCCTTCCTGCAGTGTTGCGGCCAGCTCAAAAGAAAGCGAGTTGAAGAAAGGAGCTCAGGGGCACCGTAATTCACAAACCTGCAGAGTTATAAATGACAGCTATCGTCCAAAAATATACTGAAGTAAGGCTGCCAAGAGGACTTGAAAGCGGGGCAGAATTGCAGGAAACCGATTTCAGGAGGTAGACTGGAATTGCATTGAAAGCATAGGAAAAGAGGCAGAACGTCCACAATGATGCACTTGGCCAAAAAGGGCGTATGCGTTTTTTCCTGAATATATTCAGGAAAAAACGCATACGCCCTTTTTGGCCAACCAAGCAAGCTTGCAAAGGAAATCTGCACTACAATGAAGTCTCACTTCCCCCCGGTCAAAAGGGCCATCTGAAAAAAGTGTAAAATCCAGAAAGGCAGGACAGGCCATGGAGAACTGGGAGCCTTGTTATGCTGATGGGAGGGATGTAAATTGCCAACAGACACTCGGGAGAAGTGTATGGTGCTTCCTGAAACATCTAAAAAACAAAGCAACAGAGCCTAGGGCACTTCCACTTATGGTCCTATAGATTAGGGAAATTAAAATCAAAAAGACACAGCCACCCCAAAGTTTGGGACGCCTCTGTTTACAAGAACCTCGTTTACTGTACAAGTTCAATATCACAGAAAGTGAAAAATGGATAAAGAACTTGTGGTACTTACGTACAATGCAGTATCACTCAGCAATGAAATCTATGTCATCAGGCCCGTAGCAGCATAATGAGTGGATTCAGGTACGATGATTCTAACTGAAATAAGTCACACAGAAAAAGAAACATCATAAGATGTCACTAATACACGGAATGTAAACTTGGCTACACAGGAACTGAATTACAGAACAGAACAGGGTCTCAAATTTAGAAAACCAACTTATGCTTGCTTAAGGGTAAAAGTGAGTTGGGGTGCTGCATAAAACCAGAGATTGAAATGAGCACAGATAAAGTAACTTAAGCCAAATATGGAATAGACAAGAGCTAATCCTTGCTCAACGAAATGGACTCAACACCGCATATTAAACGCCTAAGAATGTACCTGACTAGTAAGTATCTTAAAACCTATGGATTGCTATGTCTCTGAAAGAGAATCAAGCATGTGTACAGGGGCATAAACGCAGCAGTGATAGGATTGGAGAGGTTCGGTGAGCAAATGAAGACCCTTTGAAGTCATATTGCATGGTACCCATTCCACGGGTCTCAACTCTCCAGGTTTAAAGTATTCTTCCTTCAGCTAAAACATGCATGTGGAACCCAGAGTATGATCAACCATGTGATCGTGAGACGTGTTCAAATATGTCTCAGTTTTCGTACACTGGTACTCGGGTGCAACATTCCAGACGCTTTACTAACACTCTCCCGACTTGGAGAGTCAGTCCCTTTAACCTCCTGTTTGGCCCAGTTTGCAATTTCTGCGGAAGATGAACAGGAATAGCGAGAACCAATGAGAGACTAGCTGGAGGTGTCTGGACGGGCAAATTTAACTCTCATTTCCCACCAGGAAGAGGAATTAACCAAAGGCTCAGCGTGCCGTGCCGGAACCAGATTAGGGCCTGAAGCCATCCTGTGGTGTTGCGGCCAGCTCAAAAGAAAGCGAGTTGAAGAAAGGAGCTCAGGGACACTGTAATTCACAAACCTGCAGAGTTATAAATGACAGCTATCGTCCAAAAATATACTGAAGTAAGGCTGCCAAGAGGACTTGAAAGCGGGGCAGAATTGCAGGAAACCGATTTCAGGAGGTAGACTGGAATTGCATTGAAAGCATAGGAAAAGAGGCAGAACGTCCACAATGATGCACTTGGCCAAAAAGGGCGTATGCGTTTTTTCCTGAATATATTCAGGAAAAAACGCATACGCCCTTTTTGGCCAACCAAGCAAGCTTGCAAAGGAAATCTGCACTACAATGAAGTCTCACTTCCCCCCGGTCAAAAGGGCCATCTGAAAAAAGTGTAAAATCCAGAAAGGCAGGACAGGCCATGGAGAACTGGGAGCCTTGTTATGCTGATGGGAGGGATGTAAATTGCCAACAGACACTCGGGAGAAGTGTATGGTGCTTCCTGAAACATCTAAAAAACAAAGCAACAGAGCCTAGGGCACTTCCACTTATGGTCCTATAGATTAGGGAAATTAAAATCAAAAAGACACAGCCACCCCAAAGTTTGGGACGCCTCTGTTTACAAGAACCTCGTTTACTGTACAAGTTCAATATCACAGAAAGTGAAAAATGGATAAAGAACTTGTGGTACTTACGTACAATGCAGTATCACTCAGCAATGAAATCTATGTCATCAGGCCCGTAGCAGCATAATGAGTGGATTCAGGTACGATGATTCTAACTGAAATAAGTCACACAGAAAAAGAAACATCATAAGATGTCACTAATACACGGAATGTAAACTTGGCTACACAGGAACTGAATTACAGAACAGAACAGGGTCTCAAATTTAGAAAACCAACTTATGCTTGCTTAAGGGTAAAAGTGAGTTGGGGTGCTGCATAAAACCAGAGATTGAAATGAGCACAGATAAAGTAACTTAAGCCAAATATGGAATAGACAAGAGCTAATCCTTGCTCAACGAAATGGACTCAACACCGCATATTAAACGCCTAAGAATGTACCTGACTAGTAAGTATCTTAAAACCTATGGATTGCTATGTCTCTGAAAGAGAATCAAGCATGTGTACAGGGGCATAAACGCAGCAGTGATAGGATTGGAGAGGTTCGGTGAGCAAATGAAGACCCTTTGAAGTCATATTGCATGGTACCCATTCCACGGGTCTCAACTCTCCAGGTTTAAAGTATTCTTCCTTCAGCTAAAACATGCATGTGGAACCCAGAGTATGATCAACCATGTGATCGTGAGACGTGTTCAAATATGTCTCAGTTTTCGTACACTGGTACTCGGGTGCAACATTCCAGACGCTTTACTAACACTCTCCCGACTTGGAGAGTCAGTCCCTTTAACCTCCTGTTTGGCCCAGTTTGCAATTTCTGCGGAAGATGAACAGGAATAGCGAGAACCAATGAGAGACTAGCTGGAGGTGTCTGGACGGGCAAATTTAACTCTCATTTCCCACCAGGAAGAGGAATTAACCAAAGGCTCAGCGTGCCGTGCCGGAACCAGATTAGGGCCTGAAGCCATCCTGTGGTGTTGCGGCCAGCTCAAAAGAAAGCGAGTTGAAGAAAGGAGCTCAGGGACACTGTAATTCACAAACCTGCAGAGTTATAAATGACAGCTATCGTCCAAAAATATACTGAAGTAAGGCTGCCAAGAGGACTTGAAAGCGGGGCAGAATTGCAGGAAACCGATTTCAGGAGGTAGACTGGAATTGCATTGAAAGCATAGGAAAAGAGGCAGAACGTCCACAATGATGCACTTGGCCAAAAAGGGCGTATGCGTTTTTTCCTGAATATATTCAGGAAAAAACGCATACACCCTTTTTGGCCAACCAAGCAAGCTTGCAAAGGAAATCTGCACTACGATGAAGTCTCACTTCCCCCCGGTCAAAAGGGCCATCTGAAAAAAGTGTAAAATCCAGAAAGGCAGGACAGGCCATGGAGAACTGGGAGCCTTGTTATGCTGATGGGCGGGATGTAAATTGCCAACAGACACTTTGGAGAAGTTTATGGTGTTTCCTGAAACATCTAAAAAACAAAGCAACAGAGCCTAGGGCACTTCCACTTATGGTCCTATAGCTTAGGGAAATTAAAATCAAAAAGACACAGCCACCCCATAGTTTGGGACGGCTCGGTTTACAAGAACCTCGTTTACAGTACAAGTTCAACATCGCAGAAAGTGAAAAATGGATAAAGAAGTTGTGGTATTTACTTACAAAGCAATATCACTCAGCAATGAAATCTATGTCATCAGGCCCTTAGCAGCACAATGAGTGGATTCAGGTATGATGATTCTAACTGAAATAAGTCACACAGAAAAAGAAACATCATAAGATATCAGTAATACACGGAATGTAAACTTGGCTACACAGGAACTGAATTACAGAACAGAACAGGGTCTCAAATTTAGAAAACCAACTTATGCTTGCTTAAGGGGAAAGGTGAGTTGGGGTGCTGCATAAAACCAGAGATTGAAATGAGCACAGATAAAGTTCCTTAAGCCAAATATGGAATAGACAAGAGCTACTCCTTGCTCAACGAAATGGACTCAACACCCCATATTAAACGCCTAAGAATGTACCTGACTAGTAAGTATCTTAAAACCTATGGATTGCTATGTCTCCAAAAGAGAATCAAGCGTGTGTACACGGGCATAAACTCAGCAGTGATAGGATTGGAGAGGTTCGGTGAGCAAATGAAGACCCTTTGAAGTCATATTGCATGGTACCCATTCCACGGGTCTCATCTCTCCAGGTTTAAGGTATTCTTCCTTCAGCTAAAACATGCATGTGGAACCCAGAGTATGATCAACCGTGTGAACGGGAGACGTGTTCAAATATGTCTCAGTTTTCCTCCCCTGGTACTCGGGTGCAACATTCCAGACGCTTTACTAACACTCTCCCCACTTGGAGAGTCAGCGCCTTTAACCTCCTGTTTGGCCCAGTTTGCAATTTCTGCGGAAGATGAACAGGAATAGGGAGAACCAATGAGAGACTAGCTGGAGGTGTCTGGACGGGCAAATTTAACTCTCATTTCCCACCAGGAAGAGGAAATAACCAAAGGCTCAGCGTGCCGTGCCGGAACCAGATTAGGGCCTGAAGCCATCCTGCAGTGTTGCGGCCAGCTCAAAAGAAAGCGAGTTGAAGAAAGGAGCTCAGGGGCACTGTAATTCACAAACCTGCAGAGTTATAAATGACAGCTATCGTCCAAAAATATACTGAAGTAAGGCTGCCAAGAGGACTTGAAAGCGGGGCAGAATTGCAGAAAACCGATTTCAGGAGGTAGACTGGAATTGCATTGAAAGCATAGGAAAAGAGGCAGAACGTCCACAATGATGCACTTGGCCAAAAAGGGCGTATGCGTTTTTTCCTGAATATATTCAGGAAAAAACGCATACGCCCTTTTTGGCCAACCAAGCAAGCTTGCAAAGGAAATCTGCACTACAATGAAGTCTCACTTCCCCCCGGTCAAAAGGGCCATCTGAAAAAAGTGTAAAATCCAGAAAGGCAGGACAGGCCATGGAGAACTGGGAGCCTTGTTATGCTGATGGGCGGGATGTAAATTGCCAACAGACACTCGGGAGAAGTGTATGGTGTTTCCTGAAATATCTAAAAAACAAAGCAACAGAGCCTAGGGCACTTCCACTTATGGTCCTATAGCTTAGGGAAATTAAAATCAAAAAGACACAGCCACCCCAAAGTTTGGGACGCCTCTGTTTACAAGAACCTCGTTTACCGTACAAGTTCAATATCACAGAAAGTGAAAAATGGATAAAGAACTTGTGGTACTTACGTACAATGCAGTATCACTCAGCAATGAAATCTATGTCATCAGGCCCGTAGCAGCATAATGAGTGGATTCAGGTACGATGATTCTACCTGAAATAAGTCACACAGAAAAAGAAACATCATAAGATATCACTAATACACGGAATGTAAACTTGGCTACACAGGAACTGAATTCCAAAACAGAACAGGGTCTCAAATTTAGAAAACCAACTTATGCTTGCTTAAGGGGAAAGGTGAGTTGGGGTGCTGCATAAAACCAGAGATTGAAATGAGCACAGATAAAGTTCCTTAAGCCAAATATGGAATAGACAAGAGCTACTCCTTGCTCAACGAAATGGACTCAACACCCCATATTAAACGCCTAAGAATGTACCTGACTAGTAAGTATCTTAAAACCTATGGATTGCTATGTCTCCGAAAGCGAATCAAGCATGTGTACAGGGGCATAAACGCAGCAGTGATAGGATTGGAGAGGTTCGGAGAGCAAATGAAGACCCTTTGAAGTCATATTGCATGGTACCCATTCCACGGATTTCAACTACCCAGGTTTAAGGTATTCTTCCTTCAGCTAAAACATGCATGTGGAACCTAGAGTATGATCAACCATGTGATCGGGAGACGTGTTCAAATATGTCTCAGTTTTCGTACCCTGGTACTCGGGTGCAACATTCCAGACGGTTTACTAACACTCTCCCCACTTGGAGAGTCAGCGCCTTTAACCTCCTGTTTGGCCCAGTTTGCAATTCCTGCGGAAGATGAACAGGAATAGCGAGAACCAATGAGAGACTAGCTGGAGGTGTCTGGACGGGCAAATTTAACTATCATTTCCCACCAGGAAGAGGAATTAACCAAAGGCTCAGCGTGCCGTGCCGGAACCAGATTAGGGCCTGAAGCCATCCTGCGGTGTTGCGGCCAGCTCACAAGAAAGCGAGTTGAAGAAAGGAGCTCAGGGGCACTGCAATTCAAAAACCTGCAGAGTTATAAATGACAGCTATCGTCCAAAAATATACTGAAGTAAGGCTGCCAAGAGGACTTGAAAGAAGGGCAGAATTGTAGGAAACCGATTTCAGGAGGTAGACTGGAATTGCATTGAAAGCATAGGAAAAGAGGCAGAACGTCCACAATGATGCACTTGGCCAAAAAGGGCATATGCGTTTTTTCCTGAATATATTCAGGAAAAAACGCATACGCCCTTTTTGGCCAACCAAGCAAGCTTGCAAAGGAAATCTGCACTACAATGAAGTCTCACTTCCCCCCGGTCAAAAGGGCCATCTGAAAAAAGTGTAAAATCCAGAAAGGCAGGACAGGCCATGGAGAACTGGGAGCCTTGTTATGCTGATGGGCGGGATGTAAATTGCCAACAGACACTCGGGAGAAGTGTATGGTGTTTCCTGAAATATCTAAAAAACAAAGCAACAGAGCCTAGGGCACTTCCACTTATGGTCCTATAGCTTAGGGAAATTAAAATCAAAAAGACACAGCCACCCCAAAGTTTGGGACGCCTCTGTTTACGAGAACCTTGTTTACCGTACAAGTTCAATATCACAGAAAGTGAAAAATGGATAAAGAACTTGTGGTACTTACGTACAATGCAGTATCACTCAGCATTTAAATCTATGTCATCAGGCCCGTAGCAGCATAATGAGTGGATTCAGGTACGATGATTCTACCTGAAATAAGTCACACAGAAAAAGAAACATCATAAGATATCACTAATACACGGAATGTAAACTTGGCTACACAGGAACTGAATTCCAAAACAGAACAGGGTCTCAAATTTAGAAAACCAACTTATGCTTGCTTAAGGGGAAAGGTGAGTTGGGGTGTTGCATAAAACCAGAGATTGAAATGAGCACAGATAAAGTTCCTTAAGCCAAATATGGAATAGACAAGAGCTACTCCTTGCTCAACGAAATGGACTCAACACCGCATATTAAACGCCTAAGAATGTACCTGACTAGTAAGTATCTTAAAACCTATGGATTGCTATGTCTCCGAAAGAGAATCAAGCATGTGTACAGGGGCATAAACGCAGCAGTGATAGGATTGGAGAGGTTCGGTGAGCAAATGAAGACCCTTTGAAGTCATATTGCATGGTACCCATTCCACGGGTTTCAACTACCCAGGTTTAAGGTATTCTTCCTTCAGCTAAAACATGCATGTGGAACCTAGAGTATGATCAACCATGTGATCGGGAGACGTGTTCAAATATGTCTCAGTTTTCGTACCCTGGTACTCGGGTGCAACATTCCAGACGGTTTACTAACACTCTCCCCACTTGGAGAGTCAGCGCCTTTAACCTCCTGTTTGGCCCAGTTTGCAATTCCTGCGGAAGATGAACAGGAATAGCGAGAACCAATGAGAGACTAGCTGGAGGTGTCTGGACGGGCAAATTTAACTCTCATTTCCCACCAGGAAGAGGAATTAACCAAAGGCTCAGCGTGCCGTGCCGGAACCAGATTAGGGCCTGAAGCCATCCTGCGGTGTTGCGGCCAGCTCACAAGAAAGCGAGTTGAAGAAAGGAGCTCAGGGGCACTGCAATTCAAAAACCTGCAGAGTTATAAATGACAGCTATCGTCCAAAAATATACTGAAGTAAGGCTGCCAAGAGGACTTGAAAGAAGGGCAGAATTGTAGGAAACCGATTTCAGGAGGTAGACTGGAATTGCATTGAAAGCATAGGAAAAGAGGCAGAACGTCCACAATGATGCACTTGGCCAAAAAGGGCGTATGCGTTTTTTCCTGAATATATTCAGGAAAAAACGCATACGCCCTTTTTGGCCAACCAAGCAAGCTTGCAAAGGAAATCTGCACTACAATGAAGTCTCACTTCCCCCCGGTCAAAAGGGCCATCTGAAAAAAGTGTAAAATCCAGAAAGGCAGGACAGGCCATGGAGAACTGGGAGCCTTGTTATGCTGATGGGCGGGATGTAAATTGCCAACAGACACTCGGGAGAAGTGTATGGTGTTTCCTGAAATATCTAAAAAACAAAGCAACAGAGCCTAGGGCACTTCCACTTATGGTCCTATAGCTTAGGGAAATTAAAATCAAAAAGACACAGCCACCCCAAAGTTTGGGACGCCTCTGTTTACGAGAACCTTGTTTACCGTACAAGTTCAATATCACAGAAAGTGAAAAATGGATAAAGAACTTGTGGTACTTACGTACAATGCAGTATCACTCAGCATTTAAATCTATGTCATCAGGCCCGTAGCAGCATAATGAGTGGATTCAGGTACGATGATTCTACCTGAAATAAGTCACACAGAAAAAGAAACATCATAAGATATCACTAATACACGGAATGTAAACTTGGCTACACAGGAACTGAATTCCAAAACAGAACAGGGTCTCAAATTTAGAAAACCAACTTATGCTTGCTTAAGGGGAAAGGTGAGTTGGGGTGTTGCATAAAACCAGAGATTGAAATGAGCACAGATAAAGTTCCTTAAGCCAAATATGGAATAGACAAGAGCTACTCCTTGCTCAACGAAATGGACTCAACACCGCATATTAAACGCCTAAGAATGTACCTGACTAGTAAGTATCTTAAAACCTATGGATTGCTATGTCTCCGAAAGAGAATCAAGCATGTGTACAGGGGCATAAACGCAGCAGTGATAGGATTGGAGAGGTTCGGTGAGCAAATGAAGACCCTTTGAAGTCATATTGCATGGTACCCATTCCACGGGTTTCAACTACCCAGGTTTAAGGTATTCTTCCTTCAGCTAAAACATGCATGTGGAACCTAGAGTATGATCAACCATGTGATCGTGAGACGTGTTCAAATATGTCTCAGTTTTCGTACCCTGGTACTCGGGTGCAACATTCCAGACGGTTTACTAACACTCTCCCCACTTGGAGAGTCAGTGCCTTTAACCTCCTGTTTGGCCCAGTTTGCAATTCCTGCGGAAGATGAACAGGAATAGCGAAAACCAATGAGAGACTAGCTGGAGGTGTCTGGACGGGCAAATTTAACTCTCATTTCCCACCAGGAAGAGGAATTAACCAAAGGCTCAGCGTGCCGTGCCGGAACCAGATTAGGGCCTGAAGCCATCCTGCGGTGTTGCGGCCAGCTCAAAAGAAAGCGAGTTGAAGAAAGGAGCTCAGGGGCACTGCAATTCACAAACCTGCAGAGTTATAAATGACAGCTATCATCCAAAAATATACTGAAGTAAGGCTGCCAAGAGGACTTGAAAGCGGGGCAGAATTGCAGGAATCCGATTTCAGGAGGTAGACTGGAATTGCATTGAAAGCATAGGAAAAGAGACAGAACGTCCACAATGATGCACTTGGCCAAAAAGGGCGTATGCGTTTTTTCCTGAATATATTCAGGAAAAAACGCATACGCCCTTTTTGGCCAACCAAGCAAGCTTGCAAAGGAAATCTGCACTACAATGAAGTCTCACTTCCCCCCGGTCAAAAGGGCCATCTGAAAAAAGTGTAAAATCCAGAAAGGCAGGACAGGCCATGGAAAACTGGGAGCCTTGTTATGCTGATGGGCGGGATGTAAATTGCCAACAGACACTCGGGAGAAGTGTATGGTGTTTCCTGAAATATCTAAAAAACAAAGCAACAGAGCCTAGGGCACTTCCACTTATGGTCCTATAGCTTAGGGAAATTAAAATCAAAAAGACACAGCCACCCCAAAGTTTGGGACGCCTCTGTTTACAAGAACCTCGTTTACCGTACAAGTTCAATATCACAGAAAGTGAAAAATGGATAAAGAACTTGTGGTACTTACGTACAATGCAGTATCGCTCAGCAATGAAATCTATGTCATCAGGCCCGTAGCAGCATAATGAGTGGATTCAGGTACGATGATTCTACCTGAAATAAGTCACACAGAAAAAGAAACATCATAAGATATCACTAATACACGGAATGTAAACTTGGCTACACAGGAACTGAATTCCAAAACAGAACAGGGTCTCAAATTTAGAAAACCAACTTATGCTTGCTTAAGGGGAAAGGTGAGTTGGGGTGCTGCATAAAACCAGAGATTGAAATGAGCACAGATAAAGTTCCTTAAGCCAAATATGGAATAGACAAGAGCTACTCCTTGCTCAACGAAATGGACTCAACACCGCATATTAAACGCCTAAGAATGTACCTGACTAGTAAGTATCTTAAAACCTATGGATTGCTATGTCTCCGAAAGAGAATCAAGCATGTGTACAGGGGCATAAACGCAGCAGTGATAGGATTGGAGAGGTTCGGTGAGCAAATGAAGACCCTTTGAAGTCATATTGCATGGTACCCATTCCACGGGTTTCAACTACCCAGGTTTAAGGTATTCTTCCTTCAGCTAAAACATGCATGTGGAACCTAGAGTATGATCAACCATGTGATCGTGAGACGTGTTCAAATATGTCTCAGTTTTCGTACCCTGGTACTCGGGTGCAACATTCCAGACGGTTTACTAACACTCTCCCCACTTGGAGAGTCAGTGCCTTTAACCTCCTGTTTGGCCCAGTTTGCAATTCCTGCGGAAGATGAACAGGAATAGCGAAAACCAATGAGAGACTAGCTGGAGGTGTCTGGACGGGCAAATTTAACTCTCATTTCCCACCAGGAAGAGGAATTAACCAAAGGCTCAGCGTGCCGTGCCGGAACCAGATTAGGGCCTGAAGCCATCCTGCGGTGTTGCGGCCAGCTCAAAAGAAAGCGAGTTGAAGAAAGGAGCTCAGGGGCACTGCAATTCACAAACCTGCAGAGTTATAAATGACAGCTATCATCCAAAAATATACTGAAGTAAGGCTGCCAAGAGGACTTGAAAGCGGGGCAGAATTGCAGGAATCCGATTTCAGGAGGTAGACTGGAATTGCATTGAAAGCATAGGAAAAGAGACAGAACGTCCACAATGATGCACTTGGCCAAAAAGGGCGTATGCGTTTTTTCCTGAATATATTCAGGAAAAAACGCATACGCCCTTTTTGGCCAACCAAGCAAGCTTGCAAAGGAAATCTGCACTACAATGAAGTCTCACTTCCCCCCGGTCAAAAGGGCCATCTGAAAAAAGTGTAAAATCCAGAAAGGCAGGACAGGCCATGGAGAACTGGGAGCCTTGTTATGCTGATGGGCGGGATGTAAATTGCCAACAGACACTCGGGAGAAGTGTATGGTGTTTCCTGAAATATCTAAAAAACAAAGCAACAGAGCCTAGGGCACTTCCACTTATGGTCCTATAGCTTAGGGAAATTAAAATCAAAAAGACACAGCCACCCCAAAGTTTGGGACGCCTCTGTTTACAAGAACCTCGTTTACCGTACAAGTTCAATATCACAGAAAGTGAAAAATGGATAAAGAACTTGTGGTACTTACGTACAATGCAGTATCGCTCAGCAATGAAATCTATGTCATCAGGCCCGTAGCAGCATAATGAGTGGATTCAGGTACGATGATTCTACCTGAAATAAGTCACACAGAAAAAGAAACATCATAAGATATCACTAATACACGGAATGTAAACTTGGCTACACAGGAACTGAATTCCAAAACAGAACAGGGTCTCAAATTTAGAAAACCAACTTATGCTTGCTTAAGGGGAAAGGTGAGTTGGGGTGCTGCATAAAACCAGAGATTGAAATGAGCACAGATAAAGTTCCTTAAGCCAAATATGGAATAGACAAGAGCTACTCCTTGCTCAACGAAATGGACTCAACACCGCATATTAAACGCCTAAGAATGTACCTGACTAGTAAGTATCTTAAAACCTATGGATTGCTATGTCTCCGAAAGAGAATCAAGCATGTGTACAGGGGCATAAACGCAGCAGTGATAGGATTGGAGAGGTTCGGTGAGCAAATGAAGACCCTTTGAAGTCATATTGCATGGTACCCATTCCACGGGTTTCAACTACCCAGGTTTAAGGTATTCTTCCTTCAGCTAAAACATGCATGTGGAACCTAGAGTATGATCAACCATGTGATTGTGAGACGTGTTCAAATATGTCTCAGTTTTCGTACCTGGTACTCGGGTGCAACATTCCAGACGGTTTACTAACACTCTCCCCACTTGGAGAGTCAGTGCCTTTAACCTCCTGTTTGGCCCAGTTTGCAATTCCTGCGGAAGATGAACAGGAATAGCGAAAACCAATGAGAGACTAGCTGGAGGTGTCTGGACGGGCAAATTTAACTCTCATTTCCCACCAGGAAGAGGAATTAACCAAAGGCTCAGCGTGCCGTGCCGGAACCAGATTAGGGCCTGAAGCCATCCTGCGGTGTTGCGGCCAGGTCACAAGAAAGCGAGTTGAAGAAAGGAGCTCAGGGGCACTGTAATTCACAAACCTGCAGAGTTATAAATGACAGCTATCATCCAAAAATATACTGAAGTAAGGCTGCCAAGAGGACTTGAAAGCGGGGCAGAATTGCAGGAATCCGATTTCAGGAGGTAGACTGGAATTGCATTGAAAGCATAGGAAAAGAGACAGAACGTCCACAATAATGCACTTGGCCAAAAAGGGCGTATGCGTTTTTTCCTGAATATATTCAGGAAAAAACGCATACGCCCTTTTTGGCCAACCAAGCAAGCTTGCAAAGGAAATCTGCACTACAATGAAGTCTCACTTCCCCCCGGTCAAAAGGGCCATCTGAAAAAAGTGTAAAATCCAGAAAGGCAGGACAGGCCATGGAGAACTGGGAGCCTTGTTATGCTGATGGGCGGGATGTAAATTGCCAACAGACACTCGGGAGAAGTGTATGGTGTTTCCTGAAATATCTAAAAAACAAAGCAACAGAGCCTAGGGCACTTCCACTTATGGTCCTATAGCTTAGGGAAATTAAAATCAAAAAGACACAGCCACCCCAAAGTTTGGGACGCCTCTGTTTACGAGAACCTCGTTTACCGTACAAGTTCAATATCACAGAAAGTGAAAAATGGATAAAGAACTTGTGGTACTTACGTACAATGCAGTATCACTCAGCAATGAAATCTATGTCATCAGGCCCGTAGCAGCATAATGAGTGGATTCAGGTACGATGATTCTACCTGAAATAAGTCACACAGAAAAAGAAACATCATAAGATATCACTAATACACGGAATGTAAACTTGGCTACACAGGAACTGAATTCCAAAACAGAACAGGGTCTCAAATTTAGAAAACCAACTTATGCTTGCTTAAGGGGAAAGGTGAGTTGGGGTGCTGCATAAAACCAGAGATTGAAATGAGCACAGATAAAGTTCCTTAAGCCAAATATGGAATAGACAAGAGCTACTCCTTGCTCAACGAAATGGACTCAACACCGCATATTAAACGCCTAAGAATGTACCTGACTAGTAAGTATCTTAAAACCTATGGATTGCTATGTCTCCGAAAGAGAATCAAGCATGTGTACAGGGGCATAAACGCAGCAGTGATAGGATTGGAGAGGTTCGGTGAGCAAATGAAGACCCTTTGAAGTCATATTGCATGGTACCCATTCCACGGGTTTCAACTACCCAGGTTTAAGGTATTCTTCCTTCAGCTAAAACATGCATGTGGAACCTAGAGTATGATCAACCATGTGATCGTGAGACGTGTTCAAATATGTCTCAGTTTTCGTACCCTGGTACTCGGGTGCAACATTCCAGACGGTTTACTAACACTCTCCCCACTTGGAGAGTCAGTGCCTTTAACCTCCTGTTTGGCCCAGTTTGCAATTCCTGCGGAAGATGAACAGGAATAGCGAAAACCAATGAGAGACTAGCTGGAGGTGTCTGGACGGGCAAATTTAACTCTCATTTCCCACCAGGAAGAGGAATTAACCAAAGGCTCAGCGTGCCGTGCCGGAACCAGATTAGGGCCTGAAGCCATCCTGCGGTGTTGCGGCCAGGTCACAAGAAAGCGAGTTGAAGAAAGGAGCTCAGGGGCACTGTAATTCACAAACCTGCAGAGTTATAAATGACAGCTATCATCCAAAAATATACTGAAGTAAGGCTGCCAAGAGGACTTGAAAGCGGGGCAGAATTGCAGGAATCCGATTTCAGGAGGTAGACTGGAATTGCATTGAAAGCATAGGAAAAGAGACAGAACGTCCACAATGATGCACTTGGCCAAAAAGGGCGTATGCGTTTTTTCCTGAATATATTCAGGAAAAAACGCATACGCCCTTTTTGGCCAACCAAGCAAGCTTGCAAAGGAAATCTGCACTACAATGAAGTCTCACTTCCCCCCGGTCAAAAGGGCCATCTGAAAAAAGTGTAAAATCCAGAAAGGCAGGACAGGCCATGGAGAACTGGGAGCCTTGTTATGCTGATGGGCGGGATGTAAATTGCCAACAGACACTCGGGAGAAGTTTATGGTGTTTCCTGAAGCATCTAAAAAACAAAGCAACAGAGCCTAGGGCACTTCCACTTATGGTCCTATAGATTAGGGAAATTAAAATCAAAAAGACACAGCCACCCCAAAGTTTGGAACGCCTCTGTTTACAAGAACCTCGTTTACTGTACAAGGTCAATATCACAGAAAGTGAAAAATGGATAAAGAACTTGTGGTACTTACGTACAATGCAGTATCACTCAGCAATGAAATCTATGTCATCAGGCCCGTAGCAGCATAATGAGTGGATTCAGGTACGATGATTCTAACTGAAATAAGTCACACAGAAAAAGAAACATCATAAGATATCACTAATACACGGAATGTAAACTTGGCTACACAGGAACTGAATTCCAAAACAGAACAGGGTCTCAAATTTAGAAAACCAACTTATGCTTGCTTAAGGGGAAAGGTGAGTTGGGGTGCTGCATAAAACCAGAGATTGAAATGAGCACAGATAAAGTTCCTTAAGCCAAATATGGAATAGACAAGAGCTACTCCTTGCTCAACGAAATGGACTCAACACCGCATATTAAACGCCTAAGAATGTACCTGACTAGTAAGTATCTTAAAACCTATGGATTGCTATGTCTCCGAAAGAGAATCAAGCATGTGTACAGGGGCATAAACGCAGCAGTGATAGGATTGGAGAGGTTCGGTGAGCAAATGAAGACCCTTTGAAGTCATATTGCATGGTACCCATTCCACGGGTTTCAACTACCCAGGTTTAAGGTATTCTTCCTTCAGCTAAAACATGCATGTGGAACCTAGAGTATGATCAACCATGTGATCGTGAGACGTGTTCAAATATGTCTCAGTTTTCGTACCCTGGTACTCGGGTGCAACATTCCAGACGGTTTACTAACACTCTCCCCACTTGGAGAGTCAGTGCCTTTAACCTCCTGTTTGGCCCAGTTTGCAATTCCTGCGGAAGATGAACAGGAATAGCGAAAACCAATGAGAGACTAGCTGGAGGTGTCTGGACGGGCAAATTTAACTCTCATTTCCCACCAGGAAGAGGAATTAACCAAAGGCTCAGCGTGCCGTGCCGGAACCAGATTAGGGCCTGAAGCCATCCTGCGGTGTTGCGGCCAGGTCACAAGAAAGCGAGTTGAAGAAAGGAGCTCAGGGGCACTGTAATTCACAAACCTGCAGAGTTATAAATGACAGCTATCATCCAAAAATATACTGAAGTAAGGCTGCCAAGAGGACTTGAAAGCGGGGCAGAATTGCAGGAATCCGATTTCAGGAGGTAGACTGGAATTGCATTGAAAGCATAGGAAAAGAGACAGAACGTCCACAATGATGCACTTGGCCAAAAAGGGCGTATGCGTTTTTTCCTGAATATATTCAGGAAAAAACGCATACGCCCTTTTTGGCCAACCAAGCAAGCTTGCAAAGGAAATCTGCACTACAATGAAGTCTCACTTCCCCCCGGTCAAAAGGGCCATCTGAAAAAAGTGTAAAATCCAGAAAGGCAGGACAGGCCATGGAGAACTGGGAGCCTTGTTATGCTGATGGGCGGGATGTAAGTTGCCAACAGACACTCGGGAGAAGTGTATGGTGTTTCCTGAAATATCTAAAAAACAAAGCAACAGAGCCTAGGGCACTTCCACTTATGGTCCTATAGCTTAGGGAAATTAAAATCAAAAAGACACAGCCACCCCAAAGTTTGGGACGCCTCTGTTTACAAGAACCTCGTTTACCGTACAAGTTCAATATCACAGAAAGTGAAAAATGGATAAAGAACTTGTGGTACTTACGTACAATGCAGTATCACTCAGCAATGAAATCTATGTCATCAGGCCCGTAGCAGCATAATGAGTGGATTCAGGTACGATGATTCTACCTGAAATAAGTCACACAGAAAAAGAAACATCATAAGATATCACTAATACACGGAATGTAAACTTGGCTACACAGGAACTGAATTCCAAAACAGAACAGGGTCTCAAATTTAGAAAACCAACTTATGCTTGCTTAAGGGGAAAGGTGAGTTGGGGTGTTGCATAAAACCAGAGATTGAAATGAGCACAGATAAAGTTCCTTAAGCCAAATATGGAATAGACAAGAGCTACTCCTTGCTCAACGAAATGGACTCAACACCGCATATTAAACGCCTAAGAATGTACCTGACTAGTAAGTATCTTAAAACCTATGGATTGCTATGTCTCCGAAAGAGAATCAAGCATGTGTACAGGGGCATAAACGCAGCAGTGATAGGATTGGAGAGGTTCGGTGAGCAAATGAAGACCCTTTGAAGTCATATTGCATGGTACCCATTCCACGGGTTTCAACTACCCAGGTTTAAGGTATTCTTCCTTCAGCTAAAACATGCATGTGGAACCTAGAGTATGATCAACCATGTGATCGTGAGACGTGTTCAAATATGTCTCAGTTTTCGTACCCTGGTACTCGGGTGCAACATTCCAGACGGTTTACTAACACTCTCCCCACTTGGAGAGTCAGTGCCTTTAACCTCCTGTTTGGCCCAGTTTGCAATTCCTGCGGAAGATGAACAGGAATAGCGAAAACCAATGAGAGACTAGCTGGAGGTGTCTGGACGGGCAAATTTAACTCTCATTTCCCACCAGGAAGAGGAATTAACCAAAGGCTCAGCGTGCCGTGCCGGAACCAGATTAGGGCCTGAAGCCATCCTGCGGTGTTGCGGCCAGCTCAAAAGAAAGCGAGTTGAAGAAAGGAGCTCAGGGGCACTGCAATTCACAAACCTGCAGAGTTATAAATGACAGCTATCATCCAAAAATATACTGAAGTAAGGCTGCCAAGAGGACTTGAAAGCGGGGCAGAATTGCAGGAATCCGATTTCAGGAGGTAGACTGGAATTGCATTGAAAGCATAGGAAAAGAGACAGAACGTCCACAATGATGCACTTGGCCAAAAAGGGCGTATGCGTTTTTTCCTGAATATATTCAGGAAAAAACGCATACGCCCTTTTTGGCCAACCAAGCAAGCTTGCAAAGGAAATCTGCACTACAATGAAGTCTCACTTCCCCCCGGTCAAAAGGGCCATCTGAAAAAAGTGTAAAATCCAGAAAGGCAGGACAGGCCATGGAAAACTGGGAGCCTTGTTATGCTGATGGGCGGGATGTAAATTGCCAACAGACACTCGGGAGAAGTGTATGGTGTTTCCTGAAATATCTAAAAAACAAAGCAACAGAGCCTAGGGCACTTCCACTTATGGTCCTATAGCTTAGGGAAATTAAAATCAAAAAGACACAGCCACCCCAAAGTTTGGGACGCCTCTGTTTACAAGAACCTCGTTTACCGTACAAGTTCAATATCACAGAAAGTGAAAAATGGATAAAGAACTTGTGGTACTTACGTACAATGCAGTATCGCTCAGCAATGAAATCTATGTCATCAGGCCCGTAGCAGCATAATGAGTGGATTCAGGTACGATGATTCTACCTGAAATAAGTCACACAGAAAAAGAAACATCATAAGATATCACTAATACACGGAATGTAAACTTGGCTACACAGGAACTGAATTCCAAAACAGAACAGGGTCTCAAATTTAGAAAACCAACTTATGCTTGCTTAAGGGGAAAGGTGAGTTGGGGTGCTGCATAAAACCAGAGATTGAAATGAGCACAGATAAAGTTCCTTAAGCCAAATATGGAATAGACAAGAGCTACTCCTTGCTCAACGAAATGGACTCAACACCGCATATTAAACGCCTAAGAATGTACCTGACTAGTAAGTATCTTAAAACCTATGGATTGCTATGTCTCCGAAAGAGAATCAAGCATGTGTACAGGGGCATAAACGCAGCAGTGATAGGATTGGAGAGGTTCGGTGAGCAAATGAAGACCCTTTGAAGTCATATTGCATGGTACCCATTCCACGGGTTTCAACTACCCAGGTTTAAGGTATTCTTCCTTCAGCTAAAACATGCATGTGGAACCTAGAGTATGATCAACCATGTGATCGTGAGACGTGTTCAAATATGTCTCAGTTTTCGTACCCTGGTACTCGGGTGCAACATTCCAGACGGTTTACTAACACTCTCCCCACTTGGAGAGTCAGTGCCTTTAACCTCCTGTTTGGCCCAGTTTGCAATTCCTGCGGAAGATGAACAGGAATAGCGAAAACCAATGAGAGACTAGCTGGAGGTGTCTGGACGGGCAAATTTAACTCTCATTTCCCACCAGGAAGAGGAATTAACCAAAGGCTCAGCGTGCCGTGCCGGAACCAGATTAGGGCCTGAAGCCATCCTGCGGTGTTGCGGCCAGCTCAAAAGAAAGCGAGTTGAAGAAAGGAGCTCAGGGGCACTGCAATTCACAAACCTGCAGAGTTATAAATGACAGCTATCATCCAAAAATATACTGAAGTAAGGCTGCCAAGAGGACTTGAAAGCGGGGCAGAATTGCAGGAATCCGATTTCAGGAGGTAGACTGGAATTGCATTGAAAGCATAGGAAAAGAGACAGAACGTCCACAATGATGCACTTGGCCAAAAAGGGCGTATGCGTTTTTTCCTGAATATATTCAGGAAAAAACGCATACGCCCTTTTTGGCCAACCAAGCAAGCTTGCAAAGGAAATCTGCACTACAATGAAGTCTCACTTCCCCCCGGTCAAAAGGGCCATCTGAAAAAAGTGTAAAATCCAGAAAGGCAGGACAGGCCATGGAGAACTGGGAGCCTTGTTATGCTGATGGGCGGGATGTAAATTGCCAACAGACACTCGGGAGAAGTGTATGGTGTTTCCTGAAATATCTAAAAAACAAAGCAACAGAGCCTAGGGCACTTCCACTTATGGTCCTATAGCTTAGGGAAATTAAAATCAAAAAGACACAGCCACCCCAAAGTTTGGGACGCCTCTGTTTACAAGAACCTCGTTTACCGTACAAGTTCAATATCACAGAAAGTGAAAAATGGATAAAGAACTTGTGGTACTTACGTACAATGCAGTATCGCTCAGCAATGAAATCTATGTCATCAGGCCCGTAGCAGCATAATGAGTGGATTCAGGTACGATGATTCTACCTGAAATAAGTCACACAGAAAAAGAAACATCATAAGATATCACTAATACACGGAATGTAAACTTGGCTACACAGGAACTGAATTCCAAAACAGAACAGGGTCTCAAATTTAGAAAACCAACTTATGCTTGCTTAAGGGGAAAGGTGAGTTGGGGTGCTGCATAAAACCAGAGATTGAAATGAGCACAGATAAAGTTCCTTAAGCCAAATATGGAATAGACAAGAGCTACTCCTTGCTCAACGAAATGGACTCAACACCGCATATTAAACGCCTAAGAATGTACCTGACTAGTAAGTATCTTAAAACCTATGGATTGCTATGTCTCCGAAAGAGAATCAAGCATGTGTACAGGGGCATAAACGCAGCAGTGATAGGATTGGAGAGGTTCGGTGAGCAAATGAAGACCCTTTGAAGTCATATTGCATGGTACCCATTCCACGGGTTTCAACTACCCAGGTTTAAGGTATTCTTCCTTCAGCTAAAACATGCATGTGGAACCTAGAGTATGATCAACCATGTGATTGTGAGACGTGTTCAAATATGTCTCAGTTTTCGTACCTGGTACTCGGGTGCAACATTCCAGACGGTTTACTAACACTCTCCCCACTTGGAGAGTCAGTGCCTTTAACCTCCTGTTTGGCCCAGTTTGCAATTCCTGCGGAAGATGAACAGGAATAGCGAAAACCAATGAGAGACTAGCTGGAGGTGTCTGGACGGGCAAATTTAACTCTCATTTCCCACCAGGAAGAGGAATTAACCAAAGGCTCAGCGTGCCGTGCCGGAACCAGATTAGGGCCTGAAGCCATCCTGCGGTGTTGCGGCCAGGTCACAAGAAAGCGAGTTGAAGAAAGGAGCTCAGGGGCACTGTAATTCACAAACCTGCAGAGTTATAAATGACAGCTATCATCCAAAAATATACTGAAGTAAGGCTGCCAAGAGGACTTGAAAGCGGGGCAGAATTGCAGGAATCCGATTTCAGGAGGTAGACTGGAATTGCATTGAAAGCATAGGAAAAGAGACAGAACGTCCACAATAATGCACTTGGCCAAAAAGGGCGTATGCGTTTTTTCCTGAATATATTCAGGAAAAAACGCATACGCCCTTTTTGGCCAACCAAGCAAGCTTGCAAAGGAAATCTGCACTACAATGAAGTCTCACTTCCCCCCGGTCAAAAGGGCCATCTGAAAAAAGTGTAAAATCCAGAAAGGCAGGACAGGCCATGGAGAACTGGGAGCCTTGTTATGCTGATGGGCGGGATGTAAATTGCCAACAGACACTCGGGAGAAGTGTATGGTGTTTCCTGAAATATCTAAAAAACAAAGCAACAGAGCCTAGGGCACTTCCACTTATGGTCCTATAGCTTAGGGAAATTAAAATCAAAAAGACACAGCCACCCCAAAGTTTGGGACGCCTCTGTTTACGAGAACCTCGTTTACCGTACAAGTTCAATATCACAGAAAGTGAAAAATGGATAAAGAACTTGTGGTACTTACGTACAATGCAGTATCACTCAGCAATGAAATCTATGTCATCAGGCCCGTAGCAGCATAATGAGTGGATTCAGGTACGATGATTCTACCTGAAATAAGTCACACAGAAAAAGAAACATCATAAGATATCACTAATACACGGAATGTAAACTTGGCTACACAGGAACTGAATTCCAAAACAGAACAGGGTCTCAAATTTAGAAAACCAACTTATGCTTGCTTAAGGGGAAAGGTGAGTTGGGGTGCTGCATAAAACCAGAGATTGAAATGAGCACAGATAAAGTTCCTTAAGCCAAATATGGAATAGACAAGAGCTACTCCTTGCTCAACGAAATGGACTCAACACCGCATATTAAACGCCTAAGAATGTACCTGACTAGTAAGTATCTTAAAACCTATGGATTGCTATGTCTCCGAAAGAGAATCAAGCATGTGTACAGGGGCATAAACGCAGCAGTGATAGGATTGGAGAGGTTCGGTGAGCAAATGAAGACCCTTTGAAGTCATATTGCATGGTACCCATTCCACGGGTTTCAACTACCCAGGTTTAAGGTATTCTTCCTTCAGCTAAAACATGCATGTGGAACCTAGAGTATGATCAACCATGTGATCGTGAGACGTGTTCAAATATGTCTCAGTTTTCGTACCCTGGTACTCGGGTGCAACATTCCAGACGGTTTACTAACACTCTCCCCACTTGGAGAGTCAGTGCCTTTAACCTCCTGTTTGGCCCAGTTTGCAATTCCTGCGGAAGATGAACAGGAATAGCGAAAACCAATGAGAGACTAGCTGGAGGTGTCTGGACGGGCAAATTTAACTCTCATTTCCCACCAGGAAGAGGAATTAACCAAAGGCTCAGCGTGCCGTGCCGGAACCAGATTAGGGCCTGAAGCCATCCTGCGGTGTTGCGGCCAGGTCACAAGAAAGCGAGTTGAAGAAAGGAGCTCAGGGGCACTGTAATTCACAAACCTGCAGAGTTATAAATGACAGCTATCATCCAAAAATATACTGAAGTAAGGCTGCCAAGAGGACTTGAAAGCGGGGCAGAATTGCAGGAATCCGATTTCAGGAGGTAGACTGGAATTGCATTGAAAGCATAGGAAAAGAGACAGAACGTCCACAATGATGCACTTGGCCAAAAAGGGCGTATGCGTTTTTTCCTGAATATATTCAGGAAAAAACGCATACGCCCTTTTTGGCCAACCAAGCAAGCTTGCAAAGGAAATCTGCACTACAATGAAGTCTCACTTCCCCCCGGTCAAAAGGGCCATCTGAAAAAAGTGTAAAATCCAGAAAGGCAGGACAGGCCATGGAGAACTGGGAGCCTTGTTATGCTGATGGGCGGGATGTAAATTGCCAACAGACACTCGGGAGAAGTTTATGGTGTTTCCTGAAGCATCTAAAAAACAAAGCAACAGAGCCTAGGGCACTTCCACTTATGGTCCTATAGATTAGGGAAATTAAAATCAAAAAGACACAGCCACCCCAAAGTTTGGAACGCCTCTGTTTACAAGAACCTCGTTTACTGTACAAGGTCAATATCACAGAAAGTGAAAAATGGATAAAGAACTTGTGGTACTTACGTACAATGCAGTATCACTCAGCAATGAAATCTATGTCATCAGGCCCGTAGCAGCATAATGAGTGGATTCAGGTACGATGATTCTAACTGAAATAAGTCACACAGAAAAAGAAACATCATAAGATATCACTAATACACGGAATGTAAACTTGGCTACACAGGAACTGAATTCCAAAACAGAACAGGGTCTCAAATTTAGAAAACCAACTTATGCTTGCTTAAGGGGAAAGGTGAGTTGGGGTGCTGCATAAAACCAGAGATTGAAATGAGCACAGATAAAGTTCCTTAAGCCAAATATGGAATAGACAAGAGCTACTCCTTGCTCAACGAAATGGACTCAACACCGCATATTAAACGCCTAAGAATGTACCTGACTAGTAAGTATCTTAAAACCTATGGATTGCTATGTCTCCGAAAGAGAATCAAGCATGTGTACAGGGGCATAAACGCAGCAGTGATAGGATTGGAGAGGTTCGGTGAGCAAATGAAGACCCTTTGAAGTCATATTGCATGGTACCCATTCCACGGGTTTCAACTACCCAGGTTTAAGGTATTCTTCCTTCAGCTAAAACATGCATGTGGAACCTAGAGTATGATCAACCATGTGATCGTGAGACGTGTTCAAATATGTCTCAGTTTTCGTACCCTGGTACTCGGGTGCAACATTCCAGACGGTTTACTAACACTCTCCCCACTTGGAGAGTCAGTGCCTTTAACCTCCTGTTTGGCCCAGTTTGCAATTCCTGCGGAAGATGAACAGGAATAGCGAAAACCAATGAGAGACTAGCTGGAGGTGTCTGGACGGGCAAATTTAACTCTCATTTCCCACCAGGAAGAGGAATTAACCAAAGGCTCAGCGTGCCGTGCCGGAACCAGATTAGGGCCTGAAGCCATCCTGCGGTGTTGCGGCCAGGTCACAAGAAAGCGAGTTGAAGAAAGGAGCTCAGGGGCACTGTAATTCACAAACCTGCAGAGTTATAAATGACAGCTATCATCCAAAAATATACTGAAGTAAGGCTGCCAAGAGGACTTGAAAGCGGGGCAGAATTGCAGGAATCCGATTTCAGGAGGTAGACTGGAATTGCATTGAAAGCATAGGAAAAGAGACAGAACGTCCACAATGATGCACTTGGCCAAAAAGGGCGTATGCGTTTTTTCCTGAATATATTCAGGAAAAAACGCATACGCCCTTTTTGGCCAACCAAGCAAGCTTGCAAAGGAAATCTGCACTACAATGAAGTCTCACTTCCCCCCGGTCAAAAGGGCCATCTGAAAAAAGTGTAAAATCCAGAAAGGCAGGACAGGCCATGGAGAACTGGGAGCCTTGTTATGCTGATGGGCGGGATGTAAGTTGCCAACAGACACTCGGGAGAAGTGTATGGTGTTTCCTGAAATATCTAAAAAACAAAGCAACAGAGCCTAGGGCACTTCCACTTATGGTCCTATAGCTTAGGGAAATTAAAATCAAAAAGACACAGCCACCCCAAAGTTTGGGACGCCTCTGTTTACAAGAACCTCGTTTACCGTACAAGTTCAATATCACAGAAAGTGAAAAATGGATAAAGAACTTGTGGTACTTACGTACAATGCAGTATCACTCAGCAATGAAATCTATGTCATCAGGCCCGTAGCAGCATAATGAGTGGATTCAGGTACGATGATTCTACCTGAAATAAGTCACACAGAAAAAGAAACATCATAAGATATCACTAATACACGGAATGTAAACTTGGCTACACAGGAACTGAATTCCAAAACAGAACAGGGTCTCAAATTTAGAAAACCAACTTATGCTTGCTTAAGGGGAAAGGTGAGTTGGGGTGCTGCATAAAACCAGAGATTGAAATGAGCACAGATAAAGTTCCTTAAGCCAAATATGGAATAGACAAGAGCTACTCCTTGCTCAACAAAATGGACTCAACACCCCATATTAAACGCCTAAGAATGTACCTGACTAGTAAGTATCTTAAAACCTATGGATTGCTATGTCTCCGAAAGAGAATCAAGCATGTGTACAGGGGCATAAACGCAGCAGTGATAGGATTGGAGAGTTTCGGTGAGCAAATGAAGACCCTTTGAAGTCATATTGCATGGTACCCATTCCACGGGTTTCAACTACCCAGGTTTAAGGTATTCTTCCTTCAGCTAAAACATGCATGTGGAACCTAGAGTATGATCAACCATGTGATCGGGAGACGTGTTCAAATATGTCTCAGTTTTCGTACCCTGGTACTCGGGTGCAACATTCCAGACGGTTTACTAACACTCTCCCCACTTGGAGAGTCAGTGCCTTTAACCTCCTGTTTGGCCCAGTTTGCAATTCCTGCGGAAGATGAACAGGAATAGCGAAAACCAATGAGAGACTAGCTGGAGGTGTCTGGACGGGAAAATTTAACTCTCATTTCCCACCAGGAAGAGGAATTAACCAAAGGCTCAGCGTGCCGTGCCGGAACCAGATTAGGGCCTGAAGCCATCCTGCGGTGTTGCGGCCAGGTCACAAGAAAGCGAGTTGAAGAAAGGAGCTCAGGGGCACTGTAATTCACAAACCTGCAGAGTTATAAATGACAGCTATCATCCAAAAATATACTGAAGTAAGGCTGCCAAGAGGACTTGAAAGCGGGGCAGAATTGCAGGAATCCGATTTCAGGAGGTAGACTGGAATTGCATTGAAAGCATAGGAAAAGAGACAGAACGTCCACAATGATGCACTTGGCCAAAAAGGGCGTATGCGTTTTTTCCTGAATATATTCAGGAAAAAACGCATACGCCCTTTTTGGCCAACCAAGCAAGCTTGCAAAGGAAATCTGCACTACAATGAAGTCTCACTTCCCCCCCGGTCAAAAGGGCCATCTGAAAAAAGTGTAAAATCCAGAAAGGCAGGACAGGCCATGGAGAACTGGGAGCCTTGTTATGCTGATGGGCGGGATGTAAATTGCCAACAGACACTCGGGAGAAGTGTATGGTGTTTCCTGAAGCATCTAAAAAACAAAGCAACAGAGCCTAGGGCACTTCCACTTATGGTCCTATAGATTAGGGAAATTAAAATCAAAAAGTCACAGCCACCCCAAAGTTTGGAACGCCTCTGTTTACAAGAACCTCGTTTACTGTACAAGTTCAATATCACAGAAAGTGAAAAATGGATAAAGAACTTGTGGTACTTACGTACAATGCAGTATCACTCAGCAATGAAATCTATGTCATCAGGCCCGTAGCAGCATAATGAGTGGATTCAGGTACGATGATTCTAACTGAAATAAGTCACACAGAAAAAGAAACATCATAAGATGTCACTAATACACGGAATGTAAACTTGGCTACACAGGAACTGAATTACAGAACAGAACAGGGTCTCAAATTTAGAAAACCAACTTATGCTTGCTTAAGGGTAAAAGTGAGTTGGGGTGCTGCATAAAACCAGAGATTGAAGTGAGCACAGATAAAGTAACTTAAGCCAAATATGGAATAGACAAGAGCTACTCCTTGCTCAACGAAATGAACTCAACACCCCATATTAAACGCCTAAGAATGTACCTGACTAGTAAGTATCTTAAAACCTATGGATTGCTATGTCTCCGAAAGAGAATCAAGCATGTGTACAGGGGCATAAACGCAGCAGTGATAGGATTGGAGAGGTTCGGTGAGCAAATGAAGACCCTTTGAAGTCATATTGCATGGTACCCATTCCACGGGTCTCAACTCTCCAGGTTTAAGGTATTCTTCTTTCAGCTAAAACATGCATGTGGAACCCAGAGTATGATCAACAATGTGAACGGGAGACGTGTTCAAATATGTCTCAGTTTTCCTCCCCTGGTACTCGGGTGCAACATTCCAGACACTTTACTAACACTCTCCCCACTTGGAGAGTCAGCGCCTTTAACCTCCTGTTTGGCCCAGTTTGCAATTTCTGCGGAAGATGAACAGGAATAGCGAGAACCAATGAGAGACTAGCTGGAGGTGTCTGGACGGGCAAATTTAACTCTCATTTCCCACCAGGAAGAGGAATTAAACAAAGGCTCAGCGTGCCGTGTCGGAACCAGATTAGAGCCTGAAGCCATCCTGCGGTGTTGCGGCCAGCTCACAAGAAAGCGAGTTGAAGAAAGGAGCTCAGGGGCACTGTAATTCACAAACCTGCAGAGTTATAAATGACAGCTATCGTCCAAAAATATACTGAAGTAAGGCTGCCAAGAGGACTTGAAAGCGGGGCAGAATTGCAGGAAACCGATTTCAGGAGGTAGACTGGAATTGCATTGAAAGCATAGGAAAAGAGACAGAACGTCCACAATGATGCACTTGGCCAAAAAGGGCGTATGCGTTTTTTCCTGAATATATTCAGGAAAAAACGCATACGCCCTTTTTGGCCAACCAAGCAAGCTTGCAAAGGAAATCTGCACTACAATGAAGTGTCACTTCCCCCCGGTCAAAAGGGCCATCTGAAAAAAGTGTAAAATCCAGAAAGGCAGGACAGGCCATGGAGAACTGGGAGCCTTGTTATGCTGATGGGCGGGATGTAAATTGCCAACAGACACTCGGGAGAAGTGTATGGTGTTTCCTGAAACATCTAAAAAACAAAGCAACAGAGCCTAGGGCACTTCCACTTATGGTCCTATAGCTTAGGGAAATTAAAATCAAAAAGACACAGCCACCCCAAAGGTTGGGATGGCTCTGTTTACAAGAACCTCGTTTACAGTACAAGTTCAACATCGCAGAAAGTGAAAAAAGGATAAAGAAGTTGTGGTATTTACTTACAAAGGAATATCACTCAGCAATGAAATCTATGTCATCAGGCCCTTAGCAGCACAATGAGTGGATTCAGGTATGAAGATTCTAACTGAAATAAGTCACACAGAAAAAGAAACATCATAAGATATCAGTAATACACGGAATGTAAACTTGGCTACACAGGAACTGAATTACAGAACAAAACAGGGTCTCAAATTTAGAAAACCAACTTATGCTTGCTTAAGGGGAAAGGTGAGTTGGTGTGCTGCATAAAACCAGAGATTGAAATGAGCACAGATAAAGTTCCTTAAGCCAAATATGGAATAGACAAGAGCTACTCCTTGCTCAACGAAATGGACTCAACACCCCATATTAAACGCCTAAGAATGTACCTGGCTAGTAAGTATCTTAAAACCTATGGATTGCTATGTCTCCAAAAGAGAATCAAGCGTGTGTACAGGGGCATAAACGCAGCAGTGATAGGATTGGAGAGGTTCGGTGAGCAAATGAAGACCCTTTGAAGTCATATTGCATGGTACCCATTCCACGGGTTTCAACTACCCAGGTTTAAGGTATTCTTCCTTCAGCTAAAACATGCATGTGGAACCCAGAGTATGATCAACCATGTAAACGGGAGACGTGTTCAAATATGTCTCAGTTTTCATACGCTGGTACTCGGGTGCAACATTCCAGACGCTTTACTAACACTCTCCCGACTTGGAGAGTCAGTCCCTTTAACCTCCTGTTTGGCCCAGTTTGCAATTTCTGTGGAAGATGAACAGGAATAGCGAGAACCAATGAGAGACTAGCTGGAGGTGTCTGGACGGGTAAATTTAACTCTCATTTCCCACCAGGAAGAGGAATTAACCAAAGGCTCAGCGTGCCGTGCCGGAACCAGATTAGGGCCTGAAGCCATCCTGTGGTGTTGCGGCCAGGTCACAAGAAAGCGAGTTGAAGAAAGGAGCTCAGGGGCACTGTAATTCACAAACCTGCAGAGTTATAAATGACAGCTATCGTCCAAAAATATACTGAAGTAAGGCTGCCAAGAGGATTTGAAAGCGGGGCAGAATTGCAGGAAACCGATTTCAGGAGGTAGACTGGAATTGCATTGAAAGCATAGGAAAAGAGGTAGAACGTCCTCAATGTGGCACTTGGCCAAAAAGGGCATATGCGTTTTTTCCTGAATATATTCAGGAAAAAACGCATACGCCCTTTTTGCACAACCAAGCAAGCTTCCAAAGGAAATCTGCACTAAAATGAAGTCTCACTTCCCCCCGGTAAAAGGGCCATCTGAAAAAAGTGTAAAATCCAGAAAGGCAGGACAGGCCATGGAGAACTGGGAGCCTTGTTATGCTGATGGGCGGGATGTAAATTGCCAACAGACACTTGGGAGAAGTGTATGGTGTTTCCTGAAACATCTAAAAAACAAAGCAACAGAGCCTAGGGCACTTCCACTTATGGTCCTATAGCTTAGGGAAATTAAAATCAAAAAGACACAGCCACCCCAAAGTTTGGGACGCCTCTGTTTACAAGAACCTCGTTTACCGTACAAGTTCAATATCACAGAAAGTGAAAAATGGATAAAGAACTTGTGGTACTTACGTACAATGCAGTATCACTCAGCAATGAAATCTATGTCATCAGGCCCGTAGCAGCATAATGAGTGGATTCAGGTACGATGATTCTAACTGAAATAAGTCACACAGAAAAAGAAACATCATAAGATGTCACTAATACACGGAATGTAAACTTGGCTACACAGGAACTGAATTACAGAACAGAACAGGGTCTCAAATTTAGAAAACCAACTTATGCTTGCTTAAGGGGAAAGGTGACTTGGGGTGCTGCATAAAACCAGAGATTGAAATGAGCACAGATAAAGTTCCTTAAGCCAAATATGGAATAGACAAGAGCTACTCCTTGCTCAACGAAATGGACTCAACACCGCATATTAAACGCCTAAGAATGTACCTGACTAGTAAGTATCTTAAAACCTATGGATTGCTATGTCTCCGAAAGAGAATCAAGCATGTGTACAGGGGCATAAACGCAGCAGTGATAGGATTGGAGAGGTTCGGTGAGCAAATGAAGACCCTTTGAAGTCATATTGCATGGTACCCATTCCACGGGTCTCAACTCTCCAGGTTTAAGGTATTCTTCCTTCAGCTAAAACATGCATGTGGAACCCAGAGTATGATCAACCATGTGAACGGGAGACGTGTTCAAATATGTCTCAGTTTTCCTCCCCTGGTACTCGGGTGCAACATTCCAGACGCTTTACTAACACTCTCCCCACTTGGAGAGTCAGCGCCTTTAACCTCCTGTTTGGCCCAGTTTGCAAATTCAGCGGAAGATGAACAGGAATAGCGAGAACCAATGAGAGACTAGCTGGAGGTGTCTGGACGGGCAAATTTAACTCTCATTTCCCACCAGGAAGAGGAATTAAACAAAGGCTCAGCGTGCCATGTCGGAACCAGATTAGAGCCTGAAGCCATCCTGCGGTGTTGCGGCCAGCTCACAAGAAAGCGAGTTGAAGAAAGGAGCTCAGGGGCACTGTAATTCACAAACCTGCAGAGTTATAAATGACAGCTATCGTCCAAAAATATACTGAAGTAAGGCTGCCAAGAGGACTTGAAAGCGGGGCAGAATTGCAGGAAACCGATTTCAGGAGGTAGACTGGAATTGCATTGAAAGCATAGGAAAAGAGACAGAACGTCCACAATGATGCACTTGGCCAAAAAGGGCGTATGCGTTTTTTCCTGAATATATTCAGGAAAAAACGCATACGCACTTTTTGGCCAACCAAGCAAGCTTGCAAAGGAAATCTGCACTACAATGAAGTCTCACTTCCCCCCGGTCAAAAGGGCCATCTGAAAAAAGTGTAAAATCCAGAAAGGCAGGACAGGCCATGGAGAACTGGGAGCCTTGTTATGCTGATGGGCGGGATGTAAATTGCCAACAGACACTCGGGAGAAGTGTATGGTGTTTCCTGAAACACCTAAAAAACAAAGCAACAGAGCCTAGGGCACTTCCACTTATGGTCCTATAGCTTAGGGAAATTAAAATCAAAAAGACACAGCCACCCCAAAGTTTCGGACGCCTCTGTTTACAAGAACCTCGTTTACCGTACAAGTTCAACATCGCAGAAAGTGAAAAATGGATAAAGAAGTTGTGGTATTTACTTACAAAGCAATATCACTCAGCAATGAAATCTATGTCATCAGGCCCTTAGCAGCACAATGAGTGGATTCAGGTACGATGATTCTAACTGAAATAAGTCATACAGAAAAACAAACATCATAAGATATCAGTAATACACGGAATGTAAACTTGGCTACACAGGAACTGAATTACAGAACAGAACAGGGTCTCAAATTTAGAAAACCAACTTATGCTTGCTTAAGGGGAAAGGTGAGTTGGGGTGCTGCATAAAACCAGAGATTGAAATGAGCACAGATAAAGTTCCTTAAGCCAAATATGGAATAGACAAGAGCTACTCCTTGCTCAACGAAATGGACTCAACACCCCATATTAAACGCCTAAGAATGTACCTGACTAGTAAGTATCTTAAAACCTATGGATTGCTATGTCTCCAAAAGAGAATCAAGCATGTGTACAGGGGCATAAACGCAGCAGTGATAGGATTAGAGAGGTTCGGTGAGCAAATGAAAACCCATTGAAGGCATATTGCATGGTACCCATTCCACGGGTTTCAACTATCCAGGTTTAAGGTATTCTTCCGTCAGCTAAAACATGCATGTGGAACCCAGAGTATGATCAACCGTGTGAACGGGAGACATGTTCAAGTGTCTCAGTTTTCCTCCCCTGGTACTCGGGTGCAACATTCCAGACGCTTTACTAACACTCTCCCCACTTCGAGAGTCAGCGCCTTTAACCTCCTGTTTGGCCCAGTTTGCAATTTCTGCGGAAGATGAACAGGAATAGGAAGAACCAATGAGAGACTAGCTGGAGGTGTCTGGACGGGCAAATTTAACTCTCATTTCCCACCAGGAAGAGGAAATAACCAAATGCTCAGTGTGCCGTGCCGGAACCAGATTAGGGCCTGAAGCCATCCTGCGGTGCTGCGGCCAGCTCACAAGAAAGCGAGTTGAAGAAAGGAGCTCAGGGGCACTGTAATTCACAAACCTGCAGAGTTATAAATGACAGCTATCGTCCAAAAATATACTGAAGTAAGGCTGCCAAGAGGACTTGAAAGCGGGGCAGAATTGCAGGAAACCGATTTCAGGAGGTAGACTGGAATTGCATTGAAAGCATAGGAAAAGAGGCAGAACGTCCACAATGATGCACTTGGCCAAAAAGGGCGTATGCGTTTTTTCCTGAATATATTCAGGAAAAAACGCATACGCCCTTTTTGGCCAACCAAGCAAGCTTGCAAAGGAAATCTGCACTACAATGAAGTCTCACTTCCCCCCGGTCAAAAGGGCCATCTGAAAAAAGTGTAAAATCCAGAAAGGCAGGACAGGCCATGGAGAACTGGGCGCCTTGTTATGCTGATGGGTAGGATGTAAATTGCCAACAGCCACTTGGGAGAAGTGTGTGGTGTTTCCTGAAACATCTAAAAAACAAAGCAACAGAGCCTAGGGCACTTCCACTTATGGTCCTATAGCTTAGGGAAATTAAAATCAAAAAGACACAGCCACCCCAAAGTTTGGGACGCCTCTGTTTACAAGAACCTCGTTTACAGTACAAGTTCAACATAGCAGAAAGTGAAAAATGGATAAAGAAGTTGTAGTATTTACTTACAAAGCAATATCACTCAGCAATGAAATCTATGTCATCAGGCCCTTAGCAGCACAATGAGTGGATTCAGGTACGATGATTCTAACTGAAATAAGTCACACAGAAAAAGAAACATCATAAGATATCACTAATACACGGAATGTAAACTTGGCTACATAGGAACTGAATTACAGAACAGAACAGGGTCTCAAATTTAGAAAACCAACTTATGCTTGCTTAAGGGGAAAGGTGAGTTGGGGTGCTGCATAAAACCAGAGATTGAAATGAGCACAGATAAAGTTCCTTAAGCCAAATATGGAATAGACAAGAGCTACTCCTTGCTCAACGAAATGGACTCAACACCCCATATTAAACGCCTAAGAATGTACCTGACTAGTAAGTATCTTAAAACCTATGGATTGCTATGTATCCGAAAGAGAATCAAGCATGTGTACAGGGGCATAAACGCAGCAGTGATAGGATTGGAGAGGTTCGGTGAGCAAATGAAGACCCTTTGAAGTCATATTGCATGGTACCCATTCCACGGGTTTCAACTACCCAGGTTTAAGGTATTCTTCCTTCAGCTAAAACATGCATGTGGAACCTAGAGTATGATCAACCATGTGATCGGGAGTCGCGTTCAAATATGTCTCAGTTTTCGTACCTTGGTACTCGGGTGCAACATTCCAGACGCTTTACTAACACTCTCCCCACTTGGAGAGTCAGTCCCTTTAACCTCCTGTTTGGCCCAGTTTGCAATTTCTGCGGAAGATGAACAGGAATAGGGAGAACCAATGAGAGACTAGCTGGAGGTGTCTGGACGGGCAAATTTAACTCTCATTTCCCACCAGAGAGAGGAATTAACCAAAGGCTCAGCGTGCCGTGCCGGAACCAGATTAGGGCCTGAAGCCATCCTGCGGTGTTGCGGCAAGGTCACAAGAAAGCGAGTTGAAGAAAGGAGCTCAGGGGCACTGTAATTCACAAACCTGCAGAGTTATAAATGACAGCTACCGTCCAAAAATATACTGAAGTAAGGCCGCCAAGAGGACTTGAAAGCGGGTCAGAATTGCAGGAAACTGATTTCAGGAGGTAGACTGGAATTGCATTGAAAGCATAGGAAAAGAGGCAGAGCGTCCACAATGATGCACTTGGCCAAAAAGGGCGTATGCGTTTTTTCCTGAATATATTCAGGAAAAAACGCATACGCCCTTTTTGGCCAACCAAGCAAGCTTGCAAAGGAAATCTGCACTACAATGAAGTCTCACTTCCCCCCGGTCAAAAGGGCCATCTGAAAAAAGTGTAAAATCCAGAAAGGCAGGACAGGTCATGGAGAACTGGGAGCCTTGTTATGCTGATGGGTGGGATGTAAATTGCCAACAGACACTCGGGAGAAGTGTATGGTGTTTCCTGAAACATCTAAGAAACAAAGCAACAGAGCCTAGGGCACTTCCACTTATGGTCCTATAGCTTAGGGAAATTAAAATCAAAAAGACACAGCCACCCCAAAGCTTGGGACACCTCTGTTTACAAGAACCTCGTTTACCGTACAAGTTCAATATCACAGAAAGTGAAAAATGGATAAAGAACTTTTGGTACTCACGTACAATGCAGTATCACTCAGCAATGAAATCTATGTCATCAGGCCCATAGCAGCATAATGAGTGGATTCAGGTACGATGATTCTAACTGAAATAAGTCACACAGAAAAAGAAACATCATAAGATATCACTAATACACGGAATGTAAACTTGGCTACACAGGAACTCAATTACAGAACAGAACATGGTCTCAAATTTAGAAAACCAACTTATGCTTGCTTAAGGGGAAAGGTGAGTTGGGGTGCTGCATAAAACCAGAGATTGAAATGAGCACAGATAAAGTTCCTTAAGCCAAATATGGAATAGACAAGAGCTACTCCTTGCTCAACAAAATGGACTCAACACCCCATACTAAACGCCTAAGAATGTACCTGACTAGTAAGTATCTTAAAACCTATGGATTGCTATGTCTCCAAAAGAGAATCAAGCGTGTGTACAGGGGCATAAACGCAGCAGTGATAGGATTGGAGAGGTTCGGTGAGCAAATGAAGACCCTTTGAAGTCATATTGCATGGTACCCATTCCACGGGTCTCAACTCTCCAGGTTTAAAGTATTCTTCCTTCAGCTAAAACATGCATGTGGAACCCAGAGTATGATCAACCGTGTGAACGGGAGACGTGTTCAAATATGTCTCAGTTTTCCTCCCCTGGTACTCGGGTGCAACATTCCAGACGCTTTACTAACACTCTCCCGACTTGGAGAGTCAGTCCCTTTAACCTCCTGTTTGGCCCAGTTTGCAATTTCTGCGGAAGATGAACAGGAATAGCGAGAACCAATGAGAGACTAGCTGGAGGTGTCTGGACGGGCAAATTTAACTCTCATTTCCCACCAGGAAGAGGAATTAAACAAAGGCTCAGCGTGCTGTGCCGGAACCAGATTAGGGCCTGAAGCCATCCTGCGGTGTTGCGGCCAGCTCACAAGAAAGCGAGTTGAAGAAAGGAGCTCAGGGGCACTGTAATTCACAAACCTGCAGAGTTATAAATGACAGCTATCGTCCAAAAATATACTGAAGTAAGGCTGCCAAGAGGACTTGAAAGCGGGGCAGAATTGCAGGAAACCGATTTCAGGAGGTAGACTGGAATTGCATTGAAAGCATAGGAAAAGAGGCAGAACGTCCACAATGATGCACTTGGACAAAAAGTGTGTATGCGTTTTTTCCTGAATATATTCAGGAAAAAACGCATACGCCCTTTTTGGCCAACCAAGCAAATTTGCAAAGGAAATCTGCAATACAATGAAGTCTCACTTCCCCCAGGTCAAAAGGGCCATCAGAAAAAAGTGTAAAATCCAGAAAGGCAGGACAGGCCATGGAGAACTGGGAGCCTTGTTATGCTGATGGGCGGGATGTAAATTGCCAACAGACACTCGGGAGAAGTGTATGGTGTTTCCTGAAACACCTAAAAAACAAAGCAACAGAGCCTAGGGCACTTCCACTTATGGTCCTATAGCTTAGGGAAATTAAAATCAAAAAGACACAGCCACCCCAAAGTTTCGGACGCCTCTGTTTACAAGAACCTCGTTTACCGTACAAGTTCAACATCGCAGAAAGTGAAAAATGGATAAAGAAGTTGTGGTATTTACTTACAAAGCAATATCACTCAGCAATGAAATCTATGTCATCAGGCCCTTAGCAGCACAATGAGTGGATTCAGGTACGATGATTCTAACTGAAATAAGTCATACAGAAAAACAAACATCATAAGATATCAGTAATACACGGAATGTAAACTTGGCTACACAGGAACTGAATTACAGAACAGAACAGGGTCTCAAATTTAGAAAACCAACTTATGCTTGCTTAAGGGGAAAGGTGAGTTGGGGTGCTGCATAAAACCAGAGATTGAAATGAGCACAGATAAAGTTCCTTAAGCCAAATATGGAATAGACAAGAGCTACTCCTTGCTCAACGAAATGGACTCAACACCCCATATTAAACGCCTAAGAATGTACCTGACTAGTAAGTATCTTAAAACCTATGGATTGCTATGTCTCCAAAAGAGAATCAAGCATGTGTACAGGGGCATAAACGCAGCAGTGATAGGATTAGAGAGGTTCGGTGAGCAAATGAAAACCCATTGAAGGCATATTGCATGGTACCCATTCCACGGGTTTCAACTATCCAGGTTTAAGGTATTCTTCCGTCAGCTAAAACATGCATGTGGAACCCAGAGTATGATCAACCGTGTGAACGGGAGACATGTTCAAGTGTCTCAGTTTTCCTCCCCTGGTACTCGGGTGCAACATTCCAGACGCTTTACTAACACTCTCCCCACTTGGAGAGTCAGCGCCTTTAACCTCCTGTTTGGCCCAGTTTGCAATTTCTGCGGAAGATGAACAGGAATAGGAAGAACCAATGAGAGACTAGCTGGAGGTGTCTGGACGGGCAAATTTAACTCTCATTTCCCACCAGGAAGAGGAAATAACCAAAGGCTCAGTGTGCCGTGCCGGAACCAGATTAGGGCCTGAAGCCATCCTGCGGTGCTGCGGCCAGCTCAAAAGAAAGCGAGTTGAAGAAAGGAGCTCAGGGGCACTGTAATTCACAAACCTGCAGAGTTATAAATGACAGCTATCGTCCAAAAATATACTGAAGTAAGGCTGCCAAGAGGACTTGAAAGCGGGGCAGAATTGCAGGAAACCGATTTCAGGAGGTAGACTGGAATTGCATTGAAAGCATAGGAAAAGAGGCAGAACGTCCACAATGATGCACTTGGCCAAAAAGGGCGTATGCGTTTTTTCCTGAATATATTCAGGAAAAAACGCATACGCCCTTTTTGGCCAACCAAGCAAGCTTGCAAAGGAAATCTGCACTACAATGAAGTCTCACTTCCCCCCGGTCAAAAGGGCCATCTGAAAAAAGTGTAAAATCCAGAAAGGCAGGACAGGCCATGGAGAACTGGGAGCCTTGTTATGCTGATGGGCGGGATGTAAGTTGCCAACAGACACTCGGGAGAAGTGTATGGTGTTTCCTGAAATATCTAAAAAACAAAGCAACAGAGCCTAGGGCACTTCCACTTATGGTCCTATAGCTTAGGGAAATTAAAATCAAAAAGACACAGCCACCCCAAAGTTTGGGACGCCTCTGTTTACAAGAACCTCGTTTACCGTACAAGTTCAATATCACAGAAAGTGAAAAATGGATAAAGAACTTGTGGTACTTACGTACAATGCAGTATCACTCAGCAATGAAATCTATGTCATCAGGCCCGTAGCAGCATAATGAGTGGATTCAGGTACGATGATTCTACCTGAAATAAGTCACACAGAAAAAGAAACATCATAAGATATCACTAATACACGGAATGTAAACTTGGCTACACAGGAACTGAATTCCAAAACAGAACAGGGTCTCAAATTTAGAAAACCAACTTATGCTTGCTTAAGGGGAAAGGTGAGTTGGGGTGCTGCATAAAACCAGAGATTGAAATGAGCACAGATAAAGTTCCTTAAGCCAAATATGGAATAGACAAGAGCTACTCCTTGCTCAACAAAATGGACTCAACACCCCATATTAAACGCCTAAGAATGTACCTGACTAGTAAGTATCTTAAAACCTATGGATTGCTATGTCTCCGAAAGAGAATCAAGCATGTGTACAGGGGCATAAACGCAGCAGTGATAGGATTGGAGAGTTTCGGTGAGCAAATGAAGACCCTTTGAAGTCATATTGCATGGTACCCATTCCACGGGTTTCAACTACCCAGGTTTAAGGTATTCTTCCTTCAGCTAAAACATGCATGTGGAACCTAGAGTATGATCAACCATGTGATCGGGAGACGTGTTCAAATATGTCTCAGTTTTCGTACCCTGGTACTCGGGTGCAACATTCCAGACGGTTTACTAACACTCTCCCCACTTGGAGAGTCAGTGCCTTTAACCTCCTGTTTGGCCCAGTTTGCAATTCCTGCGGAAGATGAACAGGAATAGCGAAAACCAATGAGAGACTAGCTGGAGGTGTCTGGACGGGCAAATTTAACTCTCATTTCCCACCAGGAAGAGGAATTAACCAAAGGCTCAGCGTGCCGTGCCGGAACCAGATTAGGGCCTGAAGCCATCCTGCGGTGTTGCGGCCAGGTCACAAGAAAGCGAGTTGAAGAAAGGAGCTCAGGGGCACTGTAATTCACAAACCTGCAGAGTTATAAATGACAGCTATCATCCAAAAATATACTGAAGTAAGGCTGCCAAGAGGACTTGAAAGCGGGGCAGAATTGCAGGAATCCGATTTCAGGAGGTAGACTGGAATTGCATTGAAAGCATAGGAAAAGAGACAGAACGTCCACAATGATGCACTTGGCCAAAAAGGGCGTATGCGTTTTTTCCTGAATATATTCAGGAAAAAACGCATACGCCCTTTTTGGCCAACCAAGCAAGCTTGCAAAGGAAATCTGCACTACAATGAAGTGTCACTTCCCCCCCGGTCAAAAGGGCCATCTGAAAAAAGTGTAAAATCCAGAAAGGCAGGACAGGCCATGGAGAACTGGGAGCCTTGTTATGCTGATGGGCGGGATGTAAATTGCCAACAGACACTCGGGAGAAGTGTATGGTGTTTCCTGAAGCATCTAAAAAACAAAGCAACAGAGCCTAGGGCACTTCCACTTATGGTCCTATAGATTAGGGAAATTAAAATCAAAAAGTCACAGCCACCCCAAAGTTTGGAACGCCTCTGTTTACAAGAACCTCGTTTACTGTACAAGTTCAATATCACAGAAAGTGAAAAATGGATAAAGAACTTGTGGTACTTACGTACAATGCAGTATCACTCAGCAATGAAATCTATGTCATCAGGCCCGTAGCAGCATAATGAGTGGATTCAGGTACGATGATTCTAACTGAAATAAGTCACACAGAAAAAGAAACATCATAAGATGTCACTAATACACGGAATGTAAACTTGGCTACACAGGAACTGAATTACAGAACAGAACAGGGTCTCAAATTTAGAAAACCAACTTATGCTTGCTTAAGGGTAAAAGTGAGTTGGGGTGCTGCATAAAACCAGAGATTGAAGTGAGCACAGATAAAGTAACTTAAGCCAAATATGGAATAGACAAGAGCTACTCCTTGCTCAACGAAATGAACTCAACACCCCATATTAAACGCCTAAGAATGTACCTGACTAGTAAGTATCTTAAAACCTATGGATTGCTATGTCTCCGAAAGAGAATCAAGCATGTGTACAGGGGCATAAACGCAGCAGTGATAGGATTGGAGAGGTTCGGTGAGCAAATGAAGACCCTTTGAAGTCATATTGCATGGTACCCATTCCACGGGTCTCAACTCTCCAGGTTTAAGGTATTCTTCTTTCAGCTAAAACATGCATGTGGAACCCAGAGTATGATCAACAATGTGAACGGGAGACGTGTTCAAATATGTCTCAGTTTTCCTCCCCTGGTACTCGGGTGCAACATTCCAGACACTTTACTAACACTCTCCCCACTTGGAGAGTCAGCGCCTTTAACCTCCTGTTTGGCCCAGTTTGCAATTTCTGCGGAAGATGAACAGGAATAGCGAGAACCAATGAGAGACTAGCTGGAGGTGTCTGGACGGGCAAATTTAACTCTCATTTCCCACCAGGAAGAGGAATTAAACAAAGGCTCAGCGTGCCGTGTCGGAACCAGATTAGAGCCTGAAGCCATCCTGCGGTGTTGCGGCCAGCTCACAAGAAAGCGAGTTGAAGAAAGGAGCTCAGGGGCACTGTAATTCACAAACCTGCAGAGTTATAAATGACAGCTATCGTCCAAAAATATACTGAAGTAAGGCTGCCAAGAGGACTTGAAAGCGGGGCAGAATTGCAGGAAACCGATTTCAGGAGGTAGACTGGAATTGCATTGAAAGCATAGGAAAAGAGACAGAACGTCCACAATGATGCACTTGGCCAAAAAGGGCGTATGCGTTTTTTCCTGAATATATTCAGGAAAAAACGCATACGCCCTTTTTGGCCAACCAAGCAAGCTTGCAAAGGAAATCTGCACTACAATGAAGTGTCACTTCCCCCCGGTCAAAAGGGCCATCTGAAAAAAGTGTAAAATCCAGAAAGGCAGGACAGGCCATGGAGAACTGGGAGCCTTGTTATGCTGATGGGCGGGATGTAAATTGCCAACAGACACTCGGGAGAAGTGTATGGTGTTTCCTGAAACATCTAAAAAACAAAGCAACAGAGCCTAGGGCACTTCCACTTATGGTCCTATAGCTTAGGGAAATTAAAATCAAAAAGACACAGCCACCCCAAAGGTTGGGATGGCTCTGTTTACAAGAACCTCGTTTACAGTACAAGTTCAACATCGCAGAAAGTGAAAAAAGGATAAAGAAGTTGTGGTATTTACTTACAAAGGAATATCACTCAGCAATGAAATCTATGTCATCAGGCCCTTAGCAGCACAATGAGTGGATTCAGGTATGAAGATTCTAACTGAAATAAGTCACACAGAAAAAGAAACATCATAAGATATCAGTAATACACGGAATGTAAACTTGGCTACACAGGAACTGAATTACAGAACAAAACAGGGTCTCAAATTTAGAAAACCAACTTATGCTTGCTTAAGGGGAAAGGTGAGTTGGTGTGCTGCATAAAACCAGAGATTGAAATGAGCACAGATAAAGTTCCTTAAGCCAAATATGGAATAGACAAGAGCTACTCCTTGCTCAACGAAATGGACTCAACACCCCATATTAAACGCCTAAGAATGTACCTGGCTAGTAAGTATCTTAAAACCTATGGATTGCTATGTCTCCAAAAGAGAATCAAGCGTGTGTACAGGGGCATAAACGCAGCAGTGATAGGATTGGAGAGGTTCGGTGAGCAAATGAAGACCCTTTGAAGTCATATTGCATGGTACCCATTCCACGGGTTTCAACTACCCAGGTTTAAGGTATTCTTCCTTCAGCTAAAACATGCATGTGGAACCCAGAGTATGATCAACCATGTAAACGGGAGACGTGTTCAAATATGTCTCAGTTTTCGTACGCTGGTACTCGGGTGCAACATTCCAGACGCTTTACTAACACTCTCCCGACTTGGAGAGTCAGTCCCTTTAACCTCCTGTTTGGCCCAGTTTGCAATTTCTGTGGAAGATGAACAGGAATAGCGAGAACCAATGAGAGACTAGCTGGAGGTGTCTGGACGGGTAAATTTAACTCTCATTTCCCACCAGGAAGAGGAATTAACCAAAGGCTCAGCGTGCCGTGCCGGAACCAGATTAGGGCCTGAAGCCATCCTGTGGTGTTGCGGCCAGGTCACAAGAAAGCGAGTTGAAGAAAGGAGCTCAGGGGCACTGTAATTCACAAACCTGCAGAGTTATAAATGACAGCTATCGTCCAAAAATATACTGAAGTAAGGCTGCCAAGAGGATTTGAAAGCGGGGCAGAATTGCAGGAAACCGATTTCAGGAGGTAGACTGGAATTGCATTGAAAGCATAGGAAAAGAGGTAGAACGTCCTCAATGTGGCACTTGGCCAAAAAGGGCATATGCGTTTTTTCCTGAATATATTCAGGAAAAAACGCATACGCCCTTTTTGCACAACCAAGCAAGCTTCCAAAGGAAATCTGCACTAAAATGAAGTCTCACTTCCCCCCGGTAAAAGGGCCATCTGAAAAAAGTGTAAAATCCAGAAAGGCAGGACAGGCCATGGAGAACTGGGAGCCTTGTTATGCTGATGGGCGGGATGTAAATTGCCAACAGACACTTGGGAGAAGTGTATGGTGTTTCCTGAAACATCTAAAAAACAAAGCAACAGAGCCTAGGGCACTTCCACTTATGGTCCTATAGCTTAGGGAAATTAAAATCAAAAAGACACAGCCACCCCAAAGTTTGGGACGCCTCTGTTTACAAGAACCTCGTTTACCGTACAAGTTCAATATCACAGAAAGTGAAAAATGGATAAAGAACTTGTGGTACTTACGTACAATGCAGTATCACTCAGCAATGAAATCTATGTCATCAGGCCCGTAGCAGCATAATGAGTGGATTCAGGTACGATGATTCTAACTGAAATAAGTCACACAGAAAAAGAAACATCATAAGATGTCACTAATACACGGAATGTAAACTTGGCTACACAGGAACTGAATTACAGAACAGAACAGGGTCTCAAATTTAGAAAACCAACTTATGCTTGCTTAAGGGGAAAGGTGACTTGGGGTGCTGCATAAAACCAGAGATTGAAATGAGCACAGATAAAGTTCCTTAAGCCAAATATGGAATAGACAAGAGCTACTCCTTGCTCAACGAAATGGACTCAACACCGCATATTAAACGCCTAAGAATGTACCTGACTAGTAAGTATCTTAAAACCTATGGATTGCTATGTCTCCGAAAGAGAATCAAGCATGTGTACAGGGGCATAAACGCAGCAGTGATAGGATTGGAGAGGTTCGGTGAGCAAATGAAGACCCTTTGAAGTCATATTGCATGGTACCCATTCCACGGGTCTCAACTCTCCAGGTTTAAGGTATTCTTCCTTCAGCTAAAACATGCATGTGGAACCCAGAGTATGATCAACCATGTGAACGGGAGACGTGTTCAAATATGTCTCAGTTTTCCTCCCCTGGTACTCGGGTGCAACATTCCAGACGCTTTACTAACACTCTCCCCACTTGGAGAGTCAGCGCCTTTAACCTCCTGTTTGGCCCAGTTTGCAAATTCAGCGGAAGATGAACAGGAATAGCGAGAACCAATGAGAGACTAGCTGGAGGTGTCTGGACGGGCAAATTTAACTCTCATTTCCCACCAGGAAGAGGAATTAAACAAAGGCTCAGCGTGCCATGTCGGAACCAGATTAGAGCCTGAAGCCATCCTGCGGTGTTGCGGCCAGCTCACAAGAAAGCGAGTTGAAGAAAGGAGCTCAGGGGCACTGTAATTCACAAACCTGCAGAGTTATAAATGACAGCTATCGTCCAAAAATATACTGAAGTAAGGCTGCCAAGAGGACTTGAAAGCGGGGCAGAATTGCAGGAAACCGATTTCAGGAGGTAGACTGGAATTGCATTGAAAGCATAGGAAAAGAGACAGAACGTCCACAATGATGCACTTGGCCAAAAAGGGCGTATGCGTTTTTTCCTGAATATATTCAGGAAAAAACGCATACGCACTTTTTGGCCAACCAAGCAAGCTTGCAAAGGAAATCTGCACTACAATGAAGTCTCACTTCCCCCCGGTCAAAAGGGCCATCTGAAAAAAGTGTAAAATCCAGAAAGGCAGGACAGGCCATGGAGAACTGGGAGCCTTGTTATGCTGATGGGCGGGATGTAAATTGCCAACAGACACTCGGGAGAAGTGTATGGTGTTTCCTGAAACACCTAAAAAACAAAGCAACAGAGCCTAGGGCACTTCCACTTATGGTCCTATAGCTTAGGGAAATTAAAATCAAAAAGACACAGCCACCCCAAAGTTTCGGACGCCTCTGTTTACAAGAACCTCGTTTACCGTACAAGTTCAACATCGCAGAAAGTGAAAAATGGATAAAGAAGTTGTGGTATTTACTTACAAAGCAATATCACTCAGCAATGAAATCTATGTCATCAGGCCCTTAGCAGCACAATGAGTGGATTCAGGTACGATGATTCTAACTGAAATAAGTCATACAGAAAAACAAACATCATAAGATATCAGTAATACACGGAATGTAAACTTGGCTACACAGGAACTGAATTACAGAACAGAACAGGGTCTCAAATTTAGAAAACCAACTTATGCTTGCTTAAGGGGAAAGGTGAGTTGGGGTGCTGCATAAAACCAGAGATTGAAATGAGCACAGATAAAGTTCCTTAAGCCAAATATGGAATAGACAAGAGCTACTCCTTGCTCAACGAAATGGACTCAACACCCCATATTAAACGCCTAAGAATGTACCTGACTAGTAAGTATCTTAAAACCTATGGATTGCTATGTCTCCAAAAGAGAATCAAGCATGTGTACAGGGGCATAAACGCAGCAGTGATAGGATTAGAGAGGTTCGGTGAGCAAATGAAAACCCATTGAAGGCATATTGCATGGTACCCATTCCACGGGTTTCAACTATCCAGGTTTAAGGTATTCTTCCGTCAGCTAAAACATGCATGTGGAACCCAGAGTATGATCAACCGTGTGAACGGGAGACATGTTCAAGTGTCTCAGTTTTCCTCCCCTGGTACTCGGGTGCAACATTCCAGACGCTTTACTAACACTCTCCCCACTTCGAGAGTCAGCGCCTTTAACCTCCTGTTTGGCCCAGTTTGCAATTTCTGCGGAAGATGAACAGGAATAGGAAGAACCAATGAGAGACTAGCTGGAGGTGTCTGGACGGGCAAATTTAACTCTCATTTCCCACCAGGAAGAGGAAATAACCAAATGCTCAGTGTGCCGTGCCGGAACCAGATTAGGGCCTGAAGCCATCCTGCGGTGCTGCGGCCAGCTCACAAGAAAGCGAGTTGAAGAAAGGAGCTCAGGGGCACTGTAATTCACAAACCTGCAGAGTTATAAATGACAGCTATCGTCCAAAAATATACTGAAGTAAGGCTGCCAAGAGGACTTGAAAGCGGGGCAGAATTGCAGGAAACCGATTTCAGGAGGTAGACTGGAATTGCATTGAAAGCATAGGAAAAGAGGCAGAACGTCCACAATGATGCACTTGGCCAAAAAGGGCGTATGCGTTTTTTCCTGAATATATTCAGGAAAAAACGCATACGCCCTTTTTGGCCAACCAAGCAAGCTTGCAAAGGAAATCTGCACTACAATGAAGTCTCACTTCCCCCCGGTCAAAAGGGCCATCTGAAAAAAGTGTAAAATCCAGAAAGGCAGGACAGGCCATGGAGAACTGGGCGCCTTGTTATGCTGATGGGTAGGATGTAAATTGCCAACAGCCACTTGGGAGAAGTGTGTGGTGTTTCCTGAAACATCTAAAAAACAAAGCAACAGAGCCTAGGGCACTTCCACTTATGGTCCTATAGCTTAGGGAAATTAAAATCAAAAAGACACAGCCACCCCAAAGTTTGGGACGCCTCTGTTTACAAGAACCTCGTTTACAGTACAAGTTCAACATAGCAGAAAGTGAAAAATGGATAAAGAAGTTGTAGTATTTACTTACAAAGCAATATCACTCAGCAATGAAATCTATGTCATCAGGCCCTTAGCAGCACAATGAGTGGATTCAGGTACGATGATTCTAACTGAAATAAGTCACACAGAAAAAGAAACATCATAAGATATCACTAATACACGGAATGTAAACTTGGCTACATAGGAACTGAATTACAGAACAGAACAGGGTCTCAAATTTAGAAAACCAACTTATGCTTGCTTAAGGGGAAAGGTGAGTTGGGGTGCTGCATAAAACCAGAGATTGAAATGAGCACAGATAAAGTTCCTTAAGCCAAATATGGAATAGACAAGAGCTACTCCTTGCTCAACGAAATGGACTCAACACCCCATATTAAACGCCTAAGAATGTACCTGACTAGTAAGTATCTTAAAACCTATGGATTGCTATGTATCCGAAAGAGAATCAAGCATGTGTACAGGGGCATAAACGCAGCAGTGATAGGATTGGAGAGGTTCGGTGAGCAAATGAAGACCCTTTGAAGTCATATTGCATGGTACCCATTCCACGGGTTTCAACTACCCAGGTTTAAGGTATTCTTCCTTCAGCTAAAACATGCATGTGGAACCTAGAGTATGATCAACCATGTGATCGGGAGTCGCGTTCAAATATGTCTCAGTTTTCGTACCTTGGTACTCGGGTGCAACATTCCAGACGCTTTACTAACACTCTCCCCACTTGGAGAGTCAGTCCCTTTAACCTCCTGTTTGGCCCAGTTTGCAATTTCTGCGGAAGATGAACAGGAATAGGGAGAACCAATGAGAGACTAGCTGGAGGTGTCTGGACGGGCAAATTTAACTCTCATTTCCCACCAGAGAGAGGAATTAACCAAAGGCTCAGCGTGCCGTGCCGGAACCAGATTAGGGCCTGAAGCCATCCTGCGGTGTTGCGGCAAGGTCACAAGAAAGCGAGTTGAAGAAAGGAGCTCAGGGGCACTGTAATTCACAAACCTGCAGAGTTATAAATGACAGCTACCGTCCAAAAATATACTGAAGTAAGGCCGCCAAGAGGACTTGAAAGCGGGTCAGAATTGCAGGAAACTGATTTCAGGAGGTAGACTGGAATTGCATTGAAAGCATAGGAAAAGAGGCAGAGCGTCCACAATGATGCACTTGGCCAAAAAGGGCGTATGCGTTTTTTCCTGAATATATTCAGGAAAAAACGCATACGCCCTTTTTGGCCAACCAAGCAAGCTTGCAAAGGAAATCTGCACTACAATGAAGTCTCACTTCCCCCCGGTCAAAAGGGCCATCTGAAAAAAGTGTAAAATCCAGAAAGGCAGGACAGGTCATGGAGAACTGGGAGCCTTGTTATGCTGATGGGTGGGATGTAAATTGCCAACAGACACTCGGGAGAAGTGTATGGTGTTTCCTGAAACATCTAAGAAACAAAGCAACAGAGCCTAGGGCACTTCC